>NC_092415.1:11328062-11650562 GCF_040894005.1 Engystomops pustulosus | reverse complement strand
GTATCGGAAAAGTATTTGTTTTTATTATTTTTCCATCTCCCCAATTTCTAGTCCAGCCAAAAAAAGTTAACAAAAATTTGAAATTTCCGATCTTTTTTTTTTCGCAGCAAAGTCTCGGCAAAGTTTACGTTAATAATTCTGACGGGTCCTTCAGGAGCACCTCCAGGCACTGAGAACGGACGGCTACATGTGTAGGCCACGGAGAGCGGTGATTTATGTCGGCACGCTCGGCGCCGAGCTCCAATGCCGATCCCCTTTGTCTTTTAAATTACTCTTGAATGTCAGTCCAGACATCATAAAGATTTAAGTGCGGGGATTTATCACTGACCTTCAGCCATTTATTTCAGCCACTTGAGTGTGACTAATCACTATTAGTCATGAGGCACGTGAAGGACATACCTGCCACGGCGACATATATCAGCGGATAACTATACCGCCAACGTATCCGCAAATAAGGAATGTGCGGGGTTAATCACATGACTCAGGAGCACTGGATGCACCTTCCGGAAAATTCATTGTTACCTTGTTGCGAATTTCGTGATAATGCGGCTCTCGATCCATCACGCGAGATTAGATGAGCGACTTTATTCGCCGCGGGAGCAGCAGATTGTCGACTATAAAATATGAAACCCATAAAGAATGTTTTTTATATTTCGTGTTGTGCCGCCGGGCGCATTTTGCTGTTTCTACTGGAAAATACCAACCAGTTTGTAGATCTTAGAGCCAAGCTCCGCTTTTTAGTTTTACTCTGTTACTTTGTTTCTCTGGTTCTTTTGCTTTTTTGTGCTACTAAAATGGAGACCGTCAGAAAGTTGCCATTTACTGAACTAATTTGGTGTTCAAAATATCCAAGGCAGTCGGGGGGGTTCTGGTAGAGAATGTATTTCCTTTTCTTGTTGCATTTACATTTTGCGATGTGTATGTCATTTCTGAAGAGGAAACTGTCAGCACATTGCTGTTGCCTGATCTGTGATGTTAAAGGAAACCTACCTTTTGATTTGATGCATTACGAAGCAAACATACCTTGAGAATGCTGTAGCTACACTGATGCAGGATCATATCTTGGTTAATCCCTGAGGTTCAGCTGATAAAACAGATATAACATCATGATAATGAAGCTCTGACGCTTCTATAGCTCATTCAGAGCTTCTCCTAGCACATGAGTTATTCACTGCAGGAGAGGATGATGTAATCACTGGGTTGTGCCTGAAGGCAGAATAATCAATTGCTGCACCATCTCCCAGCTGCTGTGTATGAGTGATCCAGCTCGGGTTGATTAGTCATGTCTTGACTAACCTCCATTTGTAATTACAAGCTCCAGTGTGTAATGTGTTTATGTCAGCCAGCCTGACCCAACTTTCCCAAGATCCTGAATGTTATAATTGTTTTTTCACCACAACCACTCAGTTCAGGGATTAACCAAGATATGATCCTGCATCAGTGTAGCTACAGCATTCTCAAGGTATGTTTGCTTCGTACTGCATCACATCACATGGTAGGTTTCCTTTAAAGTGTTTATACAGTGTATGATGGTGCTCACCATTGTGACATACTGTCAGTAATGTGCTGTTGACTGATCTGGTATTAATATTATTTATGGTGTTTTATGATATAAAAACATCTATTGACGGCGAAACTGATAGTAATTTGCTGTTTACTGATCAGACATTGATATTATGTATCCCTGTAGTACAATGGCGTCTGCTCTTTGGTGTAACATGTGGTTACTAATTTTTCAATTTTATTTTTTCTCATTTTGTGATATAGAAAGATCCACTAAAGCGGAAGCTGCGAGCAAATGACTGTTTACTGATCTGATATCAATATTATGTACCGGTCGTGTGTATGATGCTGCTTGTTACTTAATGTAATGACTTAAAGATCTATTGAAGGAAGAATGATACGGACATTGCTGTTGGCTGCTCTATTATTGATATTGGGTCTCATTCACTTACCTGGTCCAGTCGCAATCCCGCGGCGCGTTGTCCGACGTGGATTCGTGTTCTGTCGGGATTCACTAAGGTCATGCGCCCGATATCCAGCAGGTGTTGCTGCTGCGCCGAGATCCGCCGGAGTTCACCTTCTTCTTCCCGGTCCATTTGAGTGCTTGATCTTGCGACACATTTCGTTTTTCAAATTCCGCGTTTTTTCTGAATCCGCCGGATTGTCCTTCGGCCACGCCCCCCGGTTTCTGTCGCGCGAAAGCCGGCACGATTGCACCAAAATCCAATCGCGTGCGCCAAAATCCCAGCGGAATTCAGCACAAAATTGAAAAATTCGGGAAACCCGATGGAAGTGCGGCCGCGGAGCCCTTAGTACATGAGCCCCACTATTTTATAGGAAATCTCCCATCACAATCCATCCTGATAAACCAGGGACACTACTCATAGGTCCAGGCACCAGGACTATGGTGATCTTATCAGGGGCGTAACGAGGAGAGACAGGGCCACATAGCAGACTTCTGAATGGGGCCCCCCTTTGCCTTTAGAAAAATATACATATAGTATATGTATAGAGAGAGAGAGAGTATACTCACATAAGTTTATACAATCACATGCATTTATACACTCACCGCCATGTAGTATATAATGCATACAGTGTACCGCCATGCAGTATATAATGCCACCATGTAGTATAAAATGCAGACAGTGTACTGCCATGTAGTATAAAATGGATACAGCGTGCCACCATGTAGTATATAATGCATATAGTGTGCCGCCATGTAGTATAAAATGCATACAGCGTGCCATGTAGTATAAAATGCATACAGCATGCCGCCATGTAGTATATAATGCATACAGCATGCCGCCATGTAGTATAAAATGCATACAGTGAACCGCCATGAAGTATAAAATGCATACAGCGTGCCACCATATCGTATAAATTGCATATAGTGTGCCGCCACGTAGTATAAAATGCATATAGTGTGCCACTACGTAGTATAAAATGCATATAGCGTGCCGCCATGTAGTTTATACAGTATCAAGTACACACACATATGTACACACACATATAGTACATACACATGATATTATCACACCTACAGCACCATATACACACATTCACACCCATACATTTATACACTAATACACAGATATGTGATAGTCACTGCAGAGTGTCAGAGGCCACCGATCTAATAATGTAGACAAAGAGAAAAACCGTGGGGGTCATTTACTAAGGGACCGATTCACGTTTTCCCGACGTGTTTCCCGAATATTTCCGATTTGCGCCAATTTTCCCAGAATTGCCCCAGGATTTTGGTGCACGCGATCGGATTGTGGCGCATCGGCGCAGGCATGCACGCGACAGAAATGGGGGTGTGTGGTCGAACGAAACCCGACGGATTCGGAAAAAAACGCTGCATTTTTTAAAAAAATTGGTCGAACGTGCCATACTTACATGCACCAGGAAGAGATTAGTGAACTCCGACGCAACTTGGCGAACCTCGGCGCAGCAGCGACACCTGGTGGACATCGGGCACAGGACCTTCATGAATCGCCGGAAGACCCGAACGTTCGTTGGAGAAGCCGCCGCTGGAACGCGATAAGTAAATGACCCCCCATGTGTCTTATATCAAAAACATTCCATCTTTATTATATCAAAAATATATTTATAATATATACACCAGACTGGAGGGCAACAGAACACCTTAATATAAGTAACTTCCAAAATATGACAGACACTTCTTGTTGGGTGGAAATTTAAGTCACAGCTTTATTTTTTAATATATTAACACGTAATATCCAAAAATCAGGCACTTGGGATAGAATCACACATTTTTGAGCTCTGGAAGCTGTATGGTAAGCTGGACTCCCAGCTGGCAAGTCGGCCAGCCGAGCAACCACCATCTCCAGTCTTCCACCATACCATCTGCTGTGACTTGAAATTAACTGTAAAATATAAAGGTGAAACATTACAAAAATAACATAAGATCTCAATAACACAGGGAGGGAGGGACAGCTTTAGTGTCGCCTCAAAGAGGGAGATAACAGCCACGTCCTGTAGGAGGGGAGGGCGTCATAAGATAAGCAAAAGGGGAGGGAGGAGAACACATCTTAAAGGCACAGATTACCAACTCTATTAAAGTGCAATAGTACCCAAACTATTAACCCTTTTAGCCCTCAGTCTAGGGGTACCTTCCTTAAACAGTCAGGTGTACCTTACATGAAGGGATAATAAAAAACTAATAAAAAGAGGTAAGTAGCAGGTACCCCAAATTGCAATTAATAGAAAAACTGAGATACCTGATGTCACAATGAAGTTCTTTCCCTCATGGATTCCATGTCAGATGTTGACCATCAGACTTTTTCAGACCTACTTGGCCTCTTAAAGGGGTTGTCCTAGACCATAAAAAAACATAGTTGGCCAGGAAGGGGCTGCTAAAAAAATAAACAGATATATAAAATGCATACAGTGCACCGCCATGCAGTATATAATGCATTCAGCATGCCGCCATGTAGTATAAAAGGCATACAGTGTACCGCCATGCAGCATATAATGCCACTATGTAGTATAAAATTCAGATAGTATACCGCCATGTAGTATAAAATGGATACAGCGTATTGCCATGTAGTATATAATACATACAGTGTGCCGCCATGTAGTATAAAATGCATACAGCTTGCCACCATGTAGTTTATAATGCATACAGTGTGCCGCCATGTAGTATATAATACATACAGTATGCCGCCATGTAGTATAAAATGCATACAGTGTACCGCCATGCAGTATATAATGCCACCATGTAGTATAAAATGCAGACAGTGTACTGCCATGTAGTATAAAATGGATACAGCGTGCCGCCATGTAGTATATAATGCATATAGTGTGCCGCCATGTAGTATAAAATGCATACAGCGTGCCATGTAGTATAAAATGCATACAGCATGCCGCCATGTAGTATATAATGCATACAGCATGCCGCCATGTAGTATAAAATGCATACAGTGAACCGCCATGTAGTATAAAATGCATACAGCGTGCCACCATATAGTATAAATTGCATATAGTGTGCCGCCACGTAGTATAAAATGCATACAGCGTGCCGCCATGTAGTTTATAATGAATACAGTATACCGCAATGTAGTTTATAATGAATACAGTATACCGCAATGTAGTATATAATGAATACAATATGCCGCCATGTAGTATAACATGCTTACAGCATGCCACCATGTAGTATAAAATGCATACATTGTGCCACCATGTAGTATAACATGCATACAGCATGCCGCCATGTAGTATAAAATTTATACAGAGTACCGCCATGCAGTATATATTGCATACAGTGTGCCGTCACGTAGTATAAAATGCATATAGTGTGCCACCACGTAGTATAAAATGCATACAGCATGCCACCATGTAGTATATAATGAATACAGTGTGCCGCCATGTAGTATAACATGCATACAGCATGCCACCATGTATTAAAAAATGCATACAGCATGCCACCATGTAGTATAAAATGCATACAGCGTGCCGGGAGCTGAGGGGGTATGCGGGGAGTGGGGGAACCCGGAGTGGACAGGTGGGGTGGTCAGGATGATGTGCCAGGCAGCGAGACTGTGCATGTACCGGCCGCTGGGAAGGAGGATGCACCGACTGGAGGGGGAAGGATGTGCCGGCCGAAACACAGCGACTCCCCCTAACCTGGGGATCTCCTGTGTATAATGATATATGTACAGCTGGTATAACCTGGGGATCTCTTGTGTATAATAATATATGTACAGATGGTATAACCTGGGGATCTCCTGTATATAGTGATATATGTACAGCCGGTATAACCTGGGGATCTCCTGTATATAATGATATATGTACAGCCGGTATAACCTGGGGATCCCCTGTATATAATTATATATGTACAGCTGGTATAACCTGGGGATCTCCTGTATATAATGATATATGTACAGCCAGTATAACCTGGGGATCTCATGTATATAATGATATATGTACAGCCGCTATAACCTGGGGATCTCCTATATATAATGATATATGTACAGCAGCTATAATCTGGGGATCTCCTGTATATAATGATATATGTACAGCCGGTATAACCTGGGGATCTCCTGTATATAATGATATATGTACAGCCGCTATAACATGGGGATCTCCTGTATATAATGATATATGTACTGCTGGTATAACCTGGGGATCTCCTGTGTATAATGATATAGGTACAGCCGGTATAACCTGGGGATCTCCTGTATATAATGATATATGTACAGCCGGTATAACCTGGGGATCTCCTGTATATAATGATATATGTACAGCTGGTATAACCTGGGGATCTCCTGTATATAATGATATATGTACAGCTGGTATAACCTGGGGATCTCCTGTATATAATGATATATGTACAGCTGGTATAACCTGGGGATCTCCTGTATATAATGATATATGTACAGCTGGTATAACCTGGGGATCTCCTGTATATAATGATATATGTACAGCCGGTATAACCTGGGGATATCCTGTATATAATGATATATGTACAGCTGGTATAACCTGGGGATCTCCTGTATATAATGATATATGTACAGCTGGTATAACCTGGGGATCTCCTGTATATAATGATATATGTACAGCTGGTATAACCTGGAGATCTCCTGTATATAATGATATATGTACAGCCGGTATAACCTGGGGATCTCCTGTATATAATGATATATGTACAGCCGGTATAACCTGGGGATCTCCTGTATATAATGATATATGTACAGCCGGTATAACCTGGGGATCTCCAGTATATAATGATATATGTACAGCGGATATAACCTGGGGATCTCCTGTATATAATGATATATGTACAGCTGGTATAACCTGGGGATCTCCTGTATATAATGATATATGTACAGCTGGTATAACCTGGGGAGCTCCTGTATATAATGATATATGTACAGCTGGTATAACCTGGGGATCTCCTGTATATAATGATATATGTACAGCCGGTATAACCTGGGGATCTCCTGTATATAATGATATATGTACAGCCGGTATAACCTGGGGATCTCCTGTATATAATGATATATGTACAGCCGGTATAACCTGGGGATCTCCTGTATATAATGATATATGTACAGCCGGTATAACCTGGGGATCTCCTGTATATAATGATATATGTACAGCCGGTATAACCTGGGGATCTCCTGTATATAATGATATATGTACAGCCGGTATAACCTGGGGATCTCCTGTATATAATGATATATGTACAGCCGGTATAACCTGGGGATCTCCTGTATATAATGATATATGTACAGCCGGTATAACCTGGGGATCTCCTGTATATAATGATATATGTACAGCCGGTATAACCTGGGGATCTCCTGTATATAATGATATATGTACAGCAGGTATAACCTGGGGATCTCCTGTATATAATGATATATGTACAGCCGGTATAACCTGGGGATCTCATGTATATAATGATATATGTACAGCCGGTATAACCTGGGGATCTCCTGTATATAATGATATATGTACAGCCGGTATAACCTGGGGATCTCCTGTATATAATGATATATGTACAGCCGGTATAACCTGGGGATCTCCTGTATATAATGATATATGTACAGCCGGTATAACCTGGGGATCTCCTGTATATAATGATATATGTACAGCCGGTATAACCTGGGGATCTCCTGTATATAATGATATATGTACAGCCGGTATAACCTGGGGATCTCCTGTATATAATGATATATGTACAGCCGGTATAACCTGGGGATCTCCTGTATATAATGATATATGTACAGCCGGTATAACCTGGGGATCTCCTGTATATAATGATATATGTGCAGCCGGTATAACCCGGGGATCACCTGTATATAATGATATATGTACAGCTGGTATAACCTGGGGATCTCCTGTATATAATGATATATGTACAGCCGGAATAACCTGGGAATCTCCTGTATATAATGATATATGTACAGCAGGTATAACCTGGGGATCTCCTGTATATAATGATATATGTACAGCAGGTATAACCTGGGGATCTCCTGTATATAATGATATATGTACAGCTGGTATAACCTGGGGATCTCATGTATATAATGATATATGTACAGCCGGTATAACCTGGGGATCTCCTGTATATAATGATATATGTACAGCCGGTATAACCTGGGGGTCTCCTGTATATAATGATATATGTACAGCTGGTATAACCTGGGGATCTCCTGTATATAATGATATATGTACAGCTGGTATAACCTGGGGATCTCCTGTATATAATGATATATGTACAGCCGGTATAACCTGGGGATCTCCTGTATATAATGATATATGTACAGCCGGTATAACCTGGAGATCTCCTGTATATAATGATATATGTACAGCCGGTATAACCTGGGGATCTCCTGTATATAATGATATATGTACAGCCGGTATAACCTGGGGATCTCCTATATATAATGATATATGTACAGCTGGTATAACCTGGGGATCTCCAGTATATAATGATATATGTACAGCGGATATAACCTGGGGATCTCCTGTATATAATGATATATGTACAGCCGGTATAACCTGGGGATCTCCTGTATATAGTGATATATGTACAGCCGGTATAACCTGGGGATCTCCTGTATATAATGATATATGTACAGCCGGTATAACCTGGGGATCTCATGTATATAATGATATATGTACAGCCGGTATAACCTGGGGATCTCCTGTATATAATGATATATGTACAGCCGGTATAACCTGGGGATCTCCTGTATATAGTGATATATGTACAGCTGGTATAACCTGGGGATCTCCTGTATATAATGATATATGTACAGCCGGTATAACCTGGGGATCTCCTGTATATAATGATATATGTACAGCCGGTATAACCTGGGCATCTCCTGTATATAATGATATATGTACAGCCGGTACAACCTGGTGATCTCCTGTATATAATGATATATGTACAGCCGGTATAACCTGGGGATCTCCTGTATATAATGATATATGTACAGCCGGTATAACCTGGGGATCTCCTGTATATAATGATATATGTACAGCTGGTATAACCTGGGGATCTCCTGTATATAATGATATATGTACAGCTGGTATAACCTGGGGATCTCCTGTATATAATGATATATGTACAGCTGGTATAACCTGGGGATCTCCTGTATATAATGATATATGTACAGCTGGTATAACCTGGGGATCTCCTGTATATAATGATATATGTACAGCCGGTATAACCTGGGGATATCCTGTATATAATGATATATGTACAGCTGGTATAACCTGGGGATCTCCTGTATATAATGATATATGTACAGCTGGTATAACCTGGGGATCTCCTGTATATAATGATATATGTACAGCTGGTATAACCTGGAGATCTCCTGTATATAATGATATATGTACAGCCGGTATAACCTGGGGATCTCCTGTATATAATGATATATGTACAGCCGGTATAACCTGGGGATCTCCTGTATATAATGATATATGTACAGCCGGTATAACCTGGGGATCTCCAGTATATAATGATATATGTACAGCGGATATAACCTGGTGATCTCCTGTATATAATGATATATGTACAGCTGGTATAACCTGGGGATCTCCTGTATATAATGATATATGTACAGCTGGTATAACCTGGGGAGCTCCTGTATATAATGATATATGTACAGCTGGTATAACCTGGGGATCTCCTGTATATAATGATATATGTACAGCCGGTATAACCTGGGGATCTCCTGTATATAATGATATATGTACAGCCGGTATAACCTGGGGATCTCCTGTATATAATGATATATGTACAGCCGGTATAACCTGGGGATCTCCTGTATATAATGATATATGTACAGCCGGTATAACCTGGGGATCTCCTGTATATAATGATATATGTACAGCCGGTATAACCTGGGGATCTCCTGTATATAATGATATATGTACAGCCGGTATAACCTGGGGATCTCCTGTATATAATGATATATGTACAGCCGGTATAACCTGGGGATCTCCTGTATATAATGATATATGTACAGCCGGTATAACCTGGGGATCTCCTGTATATAATGATATATGTACAGCCGGTATAACCTGGGGATCTCCTGTATATAATGATATATGTACAGCAGGTATAACCTGGGGATCTCCTGTATATAATGATATATGTACAGCCGGTATAACCTGGGGATCTCATGTATATAATGATATATGTACAGCCGGTATAACCTGGGGATCTCCTGTATATAATGATATATGTACAGCCGGTATAACCTGGGGATCTCCTGTATATAATGATATATGTACAGCCGGTATAACCTGGGGATCTCCTGTATATAATGATATATGTACAGCCGGTATAACCTGGGGATCTCCTGTATATAATGATATATGTACAGCCGGTATAACCTGGGGATCTCCTGTATATAATGATATATGTACAGCCGGTATAACCTGGGGATCTCCTGTATATAATGATATATGTACAGCCGGTATAACCTGGGGATCTCCTGTATATAATGATATATGTACAGCCGGTATAACCTGGGGATCTCCTGTATATAATGATATATGTGCAGCCGGTATAACCCGGGGATCACCTGTATATAATGATATATGTACAGCTGGTATAACCTGGGGATCTCCTGTATATAATGATATATGTACAGCCGGAATAACCTGGGAATCTCCTGTATATAATGATATATGTACAGCAGGTATAACCTGGGGATCTCCTGTATATAATGATATATGTACAGCAGGTATAACCTGGGGATCTCCTGTATATAATGATATATGTACAGCTGGTATAACCTGGGGATCTCATGTATATAATGATATATGTACAGCCGGTATAACCTGGGGATCTCCTGTATATAATGATATATGTACAGCCGGTATAACCTGGGGGTCTCCTGTATATAATGATATATGTACAGCTGGTATAACCTGGGGATCTCCTGTATATAATGATATATGTACAGCTGGTATAACCTGGGGATCTCCTGTATATAATGATATATGTACAGCCGGTATAACCTGGGGATCTCCTGTATATAATGATATATGTACAGCCGGTATAACCTGGAGATCTCCTGTATATAATGATATATGTACAGCCGGTATAACCTGGGGATCTCCTGTATATAATGATATATGTACAGCCGGTATAACCTGGGGATCTCCTATATATAATGATATATGTACAGCTGGTATAACCTGGGGATCTCCAGTATATAATGATATATGTACAGCGGATATAACCTGGGGATCTCCTGTATATAATGATATATGTACAGCCGGTATAACCTGGGGATCTCCTGTATATAGTGATATATGTACAGCCGGTATAACCTGGGGATCTCCTGTATATAATGATATATGTACAGCCGGTATAACCTGGGGATCTCATGTATATAATGATATATGTACAGCCGGTATAACCTGGGGATCTCCTGTATATAATGATATATGTACAGCCGGTATAACCTGGGGATCTCCTGTATATAGTGATATATGTACAGCTGGTATAACCTGGGGATCTCCTGTATATAATGATATATGTACAGCCGGTATAACCTGGGGATCTCCTGTATATAATGATATATGTACAGCCGGTATAACCTGGGCATCTCCTGTATATAATGATATATGTACAGCCGGTACAACCTGGTGATCTCCTGTATATAATGATATATGTACAGCCGGTATATCCTGGGGATCTCCTGTATATAATGATATATGTATAGCTGGTATAACCTGGGGATCTCCTGTATATAATGATATATGTACAGCTGGTATAACCTGGGGATCTCCTGTATGTAATGATATATGTACAGCCGGTATAACCTGGGGATCTCCTGTATATAATGATATATGTACAGCCGGTATAACCTGGGGATCTCCTGTATGTAATGATATATGTACAGCTGGTATAACCTGGGGATCTCCTGTATATAATGATATATGTACAGCCGGTATAACCTGGGGATCTCCTGTATATAATGATATATGTACAGCCGGTATAACCTGGGGATCCCCTGTATATAATTATATATGTACAGCTGGTATAACCTGGGGATCTCCTGTATATAATGATATATGTACAGCCGGTATAACCTGGGGATCTCCTGTATATAATGATATATGTACAGCCGGTATAACCTAGGGATCTCCTGTATATAATGATATATGTACAGCTGGTATAACCTGGGGATCTCCTGTATATAATGATATATGTACAGCCGGTATAACCTGGGGATCTCCTGTATATAATGATATATGTACAGCCGGTATAACCTGGGGATCTCCTGTATATAATGATATATGTACAGCCGGTACAACCTGGTGATCTCCTGTATATAATGATATATGTACAGCCGGTATAACCTGGGGATCTCCTGTATATAATGATATATGTACAGCTGGTATAACCTGGGGATCTCCTGTATATAATGATATATGTACAGCTGGTATAACCTGGGGATCTCCTGTATATAAAATACACATCCGATCAACATTCGGTTGTGGAAAGACCCTGTAGAGAGATAAATAGACATATTTCTCAGTAGAGGAGATAAAAGGTGAAGAAGGAAGAAGGGAAATTAGAATTACTCCTGAGGTGTCCGGGGCTGAGGGATGAATAGACTAATATTGACTGAAGGAGCTGATAACAATCTGTAATATCTATGGAATATTGGGATGATCCTTATTGTGTCCCTGTGTGATGTGCGTCGCCCGGTGCTCCCCTGCCGCCGGGCCCTCGCTGCTCTGAGAGTGATAGTTGGTGTCGCCCGGTGCTGGAGAGCTGCCGACCGTAATTGCTATTTCATCTCGACTTCCCCGCATCTACATCGCTGCGACATATTCAATTTCTCCGAGATTTTAATAAAAAGCAATAGACTGCGAGGCAGAAGACGTCCGCGCCGCACGAGAACCTCACTGCCCCAAATTAAAGGTGAAGGCGTCTTCCCTGGATTTCATTTCATGGAAATATTTCACTTCCAGCCGCCGGCCTCAATTTTTTTCATCCGCCACTTGTGTCATATCTGAATGTAAATTACATTTCCCTCTTGTGTCATGAAATTGAGAATGTATAGAGTCGCCAAAACCCATCTACACGCTGCACCCAGAATCTAAAACATTATAATATTACAAAATTAATGCATACATTTTATTTGTGTTTTGGTTTGGTTTTCATAAAGGTGAATTTTTTAAATTAGAAATAAACACAAAAAAAGGGCATGAATTAAAAATAAAAATAACACAACAGAAATTGGAACAATTATATATACCATATATACTTGAGTATAAGCCTAGTTCTTCCGCACAAAAAAATGTTCTGAAATCCCAAACTCAGCTTATACTCGAGTAAAAAAATTAATCAAAACTCACCTTTCTGGCTTCCCCCACTGCTGGCTACATACTGGGGCAGGGGGCTGGCTATATACTTGGGCAGGGGTCTGGCTATATACTGGGTCAGGGGGCTCGCTATATACTGGGAGATATGGGCTGACAGGCTATATACTGGGGGATATGGGCTGACAGGCTATATACTGGGGGATATGGGCTGACAGGCTATATACTATGGGGCAGGGTCCGGCAGGCTATATACTGGGGGAAATGGGCTGACAGGCTATATACTGGGGGATATGGGCTGACAGGCTATATACTGGGGGATATGGGCTGACAGGCTATATACTGGGGGATATGGGCTGACAGGCTATATACTATGGGGCAGGGTCCGGCAGGCTATATACTGGGGGATATGGGCTGACAGGCTATATACTGGGGGATATGGGCTGACAGGCTATATACTGGGGGATATGGGCTGACAGGCTATATACTGGGGGATATGGGCTGACAGGCTATATACTGGGGGATATGGGCTGGCAGGCTATATACTGGGGGATATGGGCTGGCAGGCTATATACTGGGGGATATGGGCTGGCAGGCTATATACTGGGGGGCAGGTACTGGCTATATACTATGGGGCAGGGTCCGGCAGGCTATATACTGGGGGATATGGGCTGGCAGGCTATATACTGGGGGATATGGGCTGGCAGGCTATATACTGGGGGATATGGGCTGGCAGGCTATATACTGGGGGATATGGGCTGGCAGGCTATATAATGGGGGGCAGGTGCCGGCTATATACTATGGGGCAGGGTCCGGCAGTCTATATAATGGGGAGGCTGTAACAAATGCATTTCCCACCCTCGGTTTATACTCGAGTCAATAGGTTTCCCCAGGTTTTGTGGTTAAATTAGGGCCATCGGCTTATACTTGGGTCAGCTTATACTCGAGTATATATTATTTATAATTGTAAACATAAAAAAAGTCTAGGATATAAAAGTAAAAAAAGGAAGTTTGATTATATTAATTCATGTCTGTTCTTGGTCTAGTTTTAATGGAAACGGCCTGAATTTAAAAGCAATTTAGCATACACCTCAGAAATTAAAAAAAAAAAAAAAAAAAACTCATTATAATTTATACAGTACTTTAAAAAGTAAAAATAAAAAAAATTCTATATTATTTTCAAAAGTGTTCTTGGTCTGATATTATGAAAAAGTTAAATTTACAATTTTAAAAACTTATTATTTTAAAATTGCGCATGAATTTGGTGGAAGGGCCGAAAGCGAACTTGTCACCATGTATGTTATTTTTAGCTGGGGACAGGTTCCAATAGCCTATTACATGCTGATTTCATTTCTGGATTATTTCAGTACTTTATATAAGTTTAATTTACATTATCTGGCTCCTGTCCAGCAGCGTGTGGTGAGTCCCTGGGAGAGGGAGCAACTCCAGCCTATAGGGGGGGCCTGTGCCAGTCTGTTCTCCAGGAGAGCTGGATGGTGTGGAGGAAGAATGTATAAGGAGACACAGGCAAACACAGGAAATAGCTGCCCGTCCCCTGGGACTCACCGCATACCCCTGGCAGGGAGCCAGGTAATGTGAAACAAACTTATATAAAGTACTGAAATAATTCAGAATGCGGACAAAGGCGTTTTTGCAAATCAGCATAGTACAGACTATTGGAACCAGTCACAAGATACAAATCATATTCCCGCTTACAGGTTTGTTTTCAGTTCCAAAACCAAAAATAAACCTAGCAATTTTCCAATAATTTCTTTTGGTTTGGATTTTGGTGAAAGGGCCTGAATTTGAAAAATAAACACTAGAAAATGAAAAAAAATATTTCATTTATAATTATGTTGAAAATATTTGGGTGTCCTTGGTGGTTTAGAGATGAAACTTTCCCCTAGTGCTCCAGGCATGGTAATGAGATGACATCACTGGTGATCTAGGATGTTGGGGGGCTCAGTAGTATAAATGATGGTGGTCTTAGGGTGGGATTGGATATATCTAATGGGGTTCTTAATTCATAAGGCTCAGGTACTGCCTTGTAGATCCTACACACCCCAATTCTCCTGCCCTGCTCTGATGAAGGAACCTATAGAGCTCAATGCCAGGCAGGGGTTGGAAAGCTCTGTAATGCAGTTGTCTTTGTACTTGGGCAAAGTGTTTCATGGATGCCCTACCCAATCACTATGTACTGTAGAGTTTTGGCCGGGTCATTGGTGCCATCTTCTCGAAACAGCTCCAAGTATAATTGTATCTCACATCAATCCGGATAATGGCAGATTTATTGATTTTCTTAGATATTTTGCAGCCTGAAGAAAGTTCATCTGTCCCTCCTTCCTCTTCATGTTCTGATTACTTGGCAAGAGGTTCTGGAAAGCAAACAGCGAGCACACGGTGCACCGGCGCCGCCATACTGTGCCCGATTCCTGCACAAAACCTAATTAACGCACTTAGTTAATAGTCCATCTGTTTTATCCGGCTCTTTGCAGGATCGGACTCTCCCAGGAATCCTCAGCAATCTTCATCTGTACATCTTGATACGGGATGTATCTCAAAATAATACTTACTTTATACTAGGAAAATTCCTTAAAGGGATTCTACCAGCCAGGATAACCATACACCCAGTGTTTTCCCTGAAGGGATGGGTATTCAGACCTTTGTGTAGGGTGTTAGTAGCAGCAGGACTATGAAATAAAGATCTATATACCAGGATTATAGCATCTCCAAGTGCACTAGGACTGTGTCCTCACACTGCTGTACTCTGTGCTCCCCACAGCCAGTCTTAGTTTCTGTCCCTGGAGAGATGTGTAATCATACCATTGAGGATGTTGTTAGTAGCAGCAGCTCTGTGAAATATGGATTTATATTCAAGGATTATACCAAGTTCTCAGAGTTCGCTGGAGATGTGTCTTCACACTGCTGTGCACTGTGCTTTCTGTAGCCAGCCTTAGGTATTGTCCCAGGGGACGTATGTTGTTAGTAGCAGCAGGGCTGTGAAATGTGGTTTTGTATAGCAGGATTATAGCTTCTTCAAGCGCACCAGGGGCGTGTCCTCACATCATTTTGCACTTTGATCTCTGCAGACGGTGTTAGTCATGTTCCCTGAAAATCTGTGTAATCACACCTCTGTGTATGTTGTTAGTAGTCACATGACTGTGAAGAATGGAAAGCAAGAAGTCAAATACGCAGAATAGCAAACGACAAGATAGCAAGAGCACAAGATAGCAGAAATCAGATAGAATAACCCACTGACGGCACTGGGCAGAATGTAAGGGAGTAATGGACACCGCCCCCAGCACTGACTGGTTCAGCCGTCCATTGCTCAAGGTACAGCTGCATAGAAAACAAGCTCAAACACACACCCAGCTTTCCAAAGGAAAGATCAGAAAGGGATCTTCCAATCACAGGCAGCTCTAGTTGTGGTTTCAAAAGCACAGAATCTTTAACCCCTTAAGGACGGAGGGTTTTCCGGCTCATTTCTCGCTCTCCAACTTCAAAAAAAAACTTTTTCATTTTTACGTGTACAGACCTGTGTGAGGGCTTATTTTGTGCGTAACAAATTTTACTTTCCCGTAATGTTATTTATTTTAACATGCCGTGTACTGCGAAGCTGAAAAAAAATTCCAAATGTGGAAAAATTGAAAAAAAACCGCACGTGCGTCACGTTCTTGTGGGCTCAGTTTTTACGACTTTCACTCTTCGCTCCAAATAACACGCCTACTTTATTCTTTGGTTCGGTGCGATCGCGGTGATACCAAATTTA
The DNA here is from genome assembly GCF_040894005.1 of Engystomops pustulosus. Taxonomy (NCBI): domain Eukaryota; kingdom Metazoa; phylum Chordata; class Amphibia; order Anura; family Leptodactylidae; genus Engystomops; species Engystomops pustulosus. Next base: position 11,633,470 of record NC_092415.1, on the reverse strand, counting down.
TACAGGTTTTATTGTGTTTTAATACATTTTCAAAAATTAAACGAATGTGTACAAAAAAGAAAAAAAATTTTTTGCCATCTTCTGACGCTAATAACTTTTTCATACTTTGGCGCACGGAAATGTGTGAGGAGTCATTTTTTGCGAAATGAGGCGACGTTTTCATTGCTACCATTTTGAGGTCTGTGCGACATTTTGATCATTTTTTATTTCATTTTTTATGTTATGTAAAAAGGTGTAAAAGTCGCATTTCGGACATTTGGGCGCCATTTCCCGCCTCGGAGGTCACCGCCGGCCGTAACCGTTTTTATATTTTGATAGATCGGGCATTTTGGGACGCGGCGATACCTAATATGTCTGTGATTTTTACTGTTTGTTATGTTTTATATCCGTTCTAGGGAAAGGGGGGTGATTTGAACTTTTAATATTTTATTAATTTTTTTTATTTTTTAAACTTTTTTTTTTCTTTTTTTTTTTACTATTTTTTAGACCATCTAGGGTACAATAACCCTAGATGATCAGATCGCTCCTACCATATACTGCAATACTACAGTATTGCAATATATGGCGTTTTTGCAGGTCTTACATTACAATGAGCCACTGGCTCATTGTAACGAACCTGCATAAACCATGTAGCCTCGTGTCAAGAGAAGACCCGAGGCTACCATGGTAACCGATCGCCGCCCCCCGATGACGTTCGGGGGCGTGGCGATCGAAAAAAAGATGGCGGCGCCCGCGCGCCGCCGTCTTTTAAACGCCGCCCGCGACTTTGCGGGCGGCGTTTAGAGGGTTAATAGCCGCGATCGGTGCAAGCACCGACCGCGGTTATTAGCGGTGGGGGTTTTGTGCAAAATGCAAAAATCCCCACCTCTGTATGAAGAGGACTCAGCCCGTGAGCCCTCTTCATACTTCCCTTATACCTCTGCGCCGTAGAGCTACGGCGCAGAGCGTTAAGGGGTTAAACCTAATCTCATTCAGAACAATGGGGCTTATTTACTAAGGGTCCCGCTGCCGCATTTCCGACGGGTTTTCCAACTTTTCAAGGACAGGGATCAGATTTTGGCGCAATCACACCGGCTTTCATGCAACACAAATCAGGAGGTGGGTCGCGGACGATCCGACTGATTCGGACTGAGCGCAGGATTTAACTTTAAATTTGTGACGCAAGATCAAGCACTTACATGCACCAGGAAGAAGAAGGTGAACTCCGGTGGACCTGAGCGGGGAAGCGACACATGCAGGATATCGGGCGCAGGATCTTAGTGACTCCCCGCACAGCGCATTATACACGGACAATGCACTTACATGCACCAGGAAGAAGAAGGTGAACTCCGGTGGACCTGAGCGGGGAAGCGACACATGCAGGATATCGGGATCACGATATTAGTGAATCATGGCAGAGTTCGTTCTCGTCAGACACACCAGATCGGGGAACGCACAGGACCGGGTAAGTAAATGTGCCCCAATATGCGAGTTGTGACACATATATTGTATGCAGAACCTCTCACAGCTCCAACAAAGATTTATGTGATACCTCTACCCTTTTACCAGTAGTGGTCATATCCACCAAAAATGTATCTTCTCGACATTACCAAGACCTCTCATTTCATTTGTGAAAATAATTTTCCAGGAATTTTGGAAAATCAATTGCCTGGGCGGATCCAAGAAAAGAAACCAATATGATCAATAACTTGCTCCTTGCACCAGCTCCAGCCCTCTCCATACTCCCTTTCAATGCTTTTTATTACTCGGTCTTTGGCAGTCCAATGTAATGCCGCCATAGGCAAGAGTCGAAGAAATCTTTATGCCAGTGAAAAGACTTGACAAGCTCATCTGTAGGTACTGATGCTGATACCATAAGGTGAAATCACTGAGCAAGGAGAACCTCAGCTCAGAGCACAATGACGAATGGGAAAGTGTGTAGATCCAGCTTCAAAGACGATTCACTTTAATTTAAAGGAAACCTACCATTTGATTTGATGCAGTTTGAAGCACACATACCCTGAGAATGCTGTAGCGACACTGATGCAGGATCATATCTTGTTTAATCCCTGAGCTGAGTGGTTTTGCTGAAAAAACTATTATAAAATTATGATAATTAAGCTCTGTTGCTCCTGTGGCTTCCCCGGCGCTTCTCCTCTTACCCTAATTATGCACTGCTCCAGCCTTTTCCTGCCCAGCATAAGCCAAAAAAACGTCATCACTGTGTTGTCCCTGACAGGCAGAAGTAATCAATCGCTGCACCATCCCCCAGCTGCTGTGTACTAGTCATCCAGCTCAGGTTGATTAGTCCTGTCTGGACAGTTCAGGAAGTTCTGTGTATGTGGAAGTAATGTGTTTATGAATGGCAGCCAGCATGTAACCCAGCTCTCCTAAAGTTTAAATTGTATAATTGTTTTTTGAGCAAAACCAATACGGAATTAAATAAGATATGTTTCTGCATCAGAGTAGCTACAGCTGTCTCAAGCTATGTTTGGTTCATAATGCATCAAATCAAATGGTAGGTTTCCTTTAAACATTAAAAAAATGCACACACTACCATGGTAGAGACACCAGCCTATGCGTTTCGGAACATATCCTTATCCATGGGCCAAATACTACCCGTGTCTCTACCATGCTAGTATGTGCATTTTGTAATAATAGTAAATGTTTGAGAACACTTGGTCCAGTGTGTAAGTGCATGGTAAACAGTATAATTCAGCTCCCATGATGTTGGCACCACTGGAGGCACTTGACCCATCAGGGCTCGTGGCTACACCACATGACACCGGATGACACCGGATGACACCGGATGACACTGCATGACACCGAATGCTCCTTTATAATCTTTGGAGTTTTCTAATATAGGAAATATTCTTACAGCCGAAGTGCAGTAAACACGAGGAAAAGTACAAGGAGCTGCCAGACACGAAACACATTCCCGAGCTTTATTATATCCTACAAGCCCGGAGGCGAGATATCAGCGCGGTAACATGGGAGGAAATGTTGTAGGACTCGGTTACGGCAGAGTTGTACTTGTATTGCTTCATCTGTATTTTGTTTCTGTTAAAAGTAAATCCATACAGGAGACGGTTCCTTCAGCATTACAAGTCTTCTTGTGTTTCCGTGACTTGAATCATAATTTTTGTAAGGATGAAGATCCTGGATGGCACAAATATCCACCATAAGTCCTGGTTTTCAATAATTGGGGTTAAGTATTATGTCTGGCTCCAAAACATAAAGAGCATGCTGGTTACTATTATGGCTTAATAATATTTTATTGCATTGTAGGTAAGTTATGGTGAGGGTAAGTAGTGTCACAGCTACTGCATTACATATATACATATTGGGGCATATTTATCACGAGCTTCAGCGTATGATAGCCCCGCCGCTGCAAGTTCGCAGCCCGATACATCAAGAGGCTTCCGCCTCGTTTGAAAAGTCGCCGGCAGCAGCAAGTGCGTAGGCACTGCCGTGAAGGTGGCGGATCGGGGAAAATAATTGCATTTGCGATTATTTCAGGGCCTCTGTGCCACTGGCGTTGCGCAAAAGTCCTGATAAATATCCCCCATTATATCTTGCACAAGTTTTGCACAAGCAACAACTTGTGCAAAAGTCATAATGATGTCCAATTCCGTGTGGAATAAAAACTAAGCAACCACAAGAGGTCAACAGCAACTGTGGAACTTGGGAACAACACAAAGACAGACAGACATTATACATACATGGAGGGGGGGGGGCTAGGATATTAAATCATCCCCTATAACTTGCTGATTGGTGGGGTCTGACAATTGGAAACCCCATCAATTACATGAATGGAGGTCAACTCAACCCCAAAATGAATCGAACAGCTAGATAGAAGATACCTAAGTTTAGGTTTGTCCGATATGATCCGAACATATCCCCAGATTGGTGTCTGAACAGCCTGGCTCCCCCAGCTAACTTACCATGGCTAAGATTGGCCAGATGTGTGCCCCAGGCCAGTCACAGCCATTGCTAGTTGTCTAGGAGCGTCAATTTGCTGGATCGGCTGTTCGGCCAACAAACCTGCAATATGTCTAGGACACGAGGGACCAGGGCCAATTGTAGCCCTTTTGCACTCCCCCACAGCTCATCGTCCTCATCTCCTGTCGGTGCCGGCAGCTGAATTTTTTGTAGTGACACAGGCCAGCGTGCGTGATGATGTCATCCCAGGCGGGGCTTTGTCCTGCAGAGCATTGCACACAAGCGCGCTGTGCTACACTGCTCTGTCTGTCACCAATAAAGCCACCAATGTAATTGATTTTTCAGGTGGTACGGACTTGATAGAATTTGGCAAGTTTGTGCTACCAGCGATATGCCTCCCCCAAAGAGAGTCAGGAATCTGCCACCTGAGGCAGGGCTTCAGTGGGCCAGGTCCTTATTCAGGAGCGGTTCTCAGAGGTCCAGCAAAAGACAACCTAAATCGGAAGCTAGTAGAGTTCATTTCTTAGAGAGTTGATGAAGGATGAACTCCCAGGATTAATTTGCCTGGGTGGCCCTAGGAACCCTAGTATGAAACTTACTAAATGTTGTCACAGTGCTCCTCCAATACTTTAAGCCACTCCATTGTCCATCTGCCCGCAGACTGCTAAGAAACTGTTCATCCACATTGTGCAAGGAGAAGATTTTTATTGTTCCTAGGACAAGCACCTTCCCCAAAAAGTTTTACATTGGGCCAAAACCAAAGCATACTGTGGGGCAGATTTACTTACCCGGTCCATTCGCAATCCAGCGGCGCGTTCTCTGCACTGGATTCGGCTCCGGCTGGGATTTATTAAGGTAGTTCCTCCGACGTCCACCAGAAGTCGCTGCTACGCTGAAAAGCATTGGAACGTGCTGGAGTTCACCGGCTCGGGCTGAGTGAAGGTAAGTGCAAGCTCCGCAACAGATTTTTTTTTTTAGAATGCGGCGGTTTTTCCGAATCCGTCAGGTTTTCGTTAGTTTCGTTCGCCAATGCACCACAATCCGATCGCGTCCGCCAAAATCCTGGAGCAATTCAGGGGAAATCGGCGCAAATTGGAAATATTCGGGTAACACGTCGGGAAAACGCGAATCGGGCCCTTAGTAAATGACCCCCTGTATGTAGGAAAACTTCAATTAAAGTCCACAGAGAACAGGCCTCCAGCAGTATTGTCCAACCACACTGAGACCACTGGCCAGCACCTGACTGTACTACTCTGGCCTAACTGCAACCATCTGGTCACTAGTTACCTGTTAAAAGGAAAAAATTGGGTTAATTTTTTTGAAAGTATAAAATATAATTAAAATAAGATAATAGAACTGCAGACATCACAAGGCTCGATGGTGGATTGATCTCTCTAGGATTAAGCAAGAATTTGGTATGTGCCAATAAATTATTCCATATTTTGAGACATATCATAGGTTATTAAAATATTGCAGATCTGAGGCTTAATTAGGAGACATTAGGTATTCATTTCATGAGAATTACAGGATAAGATTCGCTTCATGTTACAGACTTTCGGGAAACCTTTGAAGAAGTGAACTTCTTTTATCTAATAATAATAATTCTCAAGCCACCTCTCCGGAGCTGGCAGATCTGTGATTAAATATAATCAGAGGATATTATTACAGATTATTCCCATAATGACCAATTATGTTCTGTACTTGGCACAGTCTGAGGGAATAGGGACTTTGAAGTCAATGTAGATTTTGTCCCAAGGTTTAAAGTTTTGGTGCATCTCTGTGACCATTGTACTGTGAATGTATACTATCATACTGATCGAGGATGGTGAGGGGCTCAAGACCTTAATGTCTGATAACACAGATCACTCTCAGCCCATGGACACAATGGCGGTCATTTACTAAGGGCCCAATTCACGTTTTACCGACGTGTTACCCAAATATTTCCGATTTGCGCCGATTTTCCCTGAATTGCCCCAGGATTTTGCCGCACGCGATCGGATTGTGGTGCATCGGCGCTGGCATGCACGCGACGGAAATCGGGGGGCGTGGCAAAACGAAAACCCGATGGATTCGGAAAAACCGCCGCATTTTAAAAAAGAAAGTGTTGCGGGACTCGCGCTTACCTGCACCCGGTTCGGCTTGGTGAAGATCAGTGCATTCCGGGGAACTTCAGCGCAGCAGCGCCACCTGGTGGGCGTCGGAGGAACTACCTTAGTGAATCCCAGCCGGACCCGAATCCAGCGCAGAGAACACGCCGCTGGATCGCGAATGGACCGGGTAAGTAAATCTGCCCCAATGATGGATGGGTTGATGGGTATATTGGACAACCAGTTTTTTGTTGCCATAGACTTTGAAAATAATGTTTATGCTTGACACGCTATTCCACTCGCACTCCTTCTAGCTACCATCTAGATGTTGGGAGATGTTGTTTCGGCAATTGGTCCCAATCAAGGATGTAAATATCGCTATAGCTGTCGTAGTGGCTACTGAAGATCCCACTAACCATGACCTTTAGGAAAAACAATAATGATAATTTTGCTATTGGGCTCAGCCTTTCCTGGTTATACCATTGGATCTCCTAAACCAGCTCCAATTTCTAACCAATTTTTGGCAAAAATTACAATGTATTGTACTATATACTGTTGACAAATGAGGATTCTGAAGAAGATTACGGATAATTTATGGAGATGATAAGAACATCTTGTTACAGAATTGATTGTAGGAAATCCTGAGCTTCTTGTCAAATTACACTCCAGATCTACTTGAACATACCGATCTCATTATTTACGTTTTCCAACATAACTATTATAGAGCACCTGACCGTGAACTCCATGATTAATGGGTCGCTGGATCGGATTGTGGCGAATCGGCGCCGCGGCAGAAATCGGGGGGTGTGCCATCGGACAACGTGACGGATTCGGACAAACCGCTGAATTTAAAAACGAAATTGTGTCGCAAGATCAATGCACATGCACCAGGAAGAAGAAGGTGAACTCTCAGCGCGACCTTAGTGAATCCCGACAGATCTGAATCCTCGTCGGACAACGCGCTGCGGGATCGTGAATGGACCGGGTAAGTAAATGTGCCCCAATATGTACAAAAAGTACTGAGAAGCACATGTACATATATACAAATAATGTATTTTATTGTTTATCCATTACAACACAAAAAAATTACCTTTTAGGGACAGAATAGGCAAACACAAAGGAGCAAACAAAACAGATAAAAAACAGTGCAACATGATTTAGGTACTAACAAATGTATGAGCAAGGTTATCTCTAGCACAAGAAAGTGCCACGAAATATGAGTGAGGACTATGATAGGTCCAAACGCACATACATTGACAATGGTATAGTAGCCCAAAAAAGGGTAGAAGAAAAACTTTTTTTACATGTACAGAGACCCCTAAGATGCATGGGGGTAACCGCTGTCTCCAAAGTAGTATGGGTATAAGATGGAGGATAACCTGTCACAAATACAGACCACAGACCCCGACACGTGTTCCGCACAATGGGCTTCTTCTATATCTATATATATATGATATAAAAGAAATTCTTACTTCATCATCTAATACAGGGCGTGACCCTTCAGATATTCTCCTCTATGACCCTTCAATTACTGAAATACTCGATGACCTTTATTACGCTCCGCAGTTACAATTACGTGGAGAGGCAGTAATACACATTTTCTATTTAGCTCTTAATTGAACTTGCAGAATATTTTTGTGCTGAACTCCCTGAATCTCCTCCACTCCATGAGGAGGGTCTGACACGGACGGAGAGGAAACAATCAAACTAAAATAACATAAATCATTCTGTATAAAATACGGGCGAATAGTGGAGAATGTTCCAAAGACTTTTCAATGATATTCTTATAATGTGGATGCGTTATACAGATGGAGCTCAGCATGTGATCCCCTGAAGAATATTGTCCATAGTCGGGGACGATAATTATGAAAAGTTTTTCATTTACGCTAATTATACAGACACTCCATAATAATGACAGATCATCGGCCCCCCATGTTTTTTACTGGGCTTGTAGACCAGTTTTCTGGCACACAAGCTTGGAAATAGGTGCAATTCCTGGTCGTATTTCCCCCCTTACATCACCTCTATGACAAGTGGGAGTGGAGGGGCATGAAGGGGGCTTGCCCGGTGGTGAAGTGGGCCAGCAATGGATGGTCCTTCCCCTGGTCTGCACACTACCTATAGCAAACCCCAGGAATCAGAAACCAGTGCAGGCTATACCACAATTCTATACCAGCCCGGACTTGGGGTAGAACTGCCTCGCAGTGTAACCCCCACTGGATGTATCAAGAGACCTCTTGATGGATCTGGTATGTGTCGGAGGGTGGAGAACATCATATGTCACTCATTGTTCTTAATGAAGCTGCAGTGGGTTTTCTGCTTGTCAGAGGAGATGCTCCGCAAATAGAAATGAGCAGACCCAAACTCTAAGTTCAGGTTTGGGAGCGTCCCACACGACCCAGGCATTGGCAGCCGAAGAGCCAATCTGGAAAATGAATGCCCCAGGCCAACTAGCCATGGCTGAGATTGGCCAGAGGTGTCCTCCATGGCCAATCACAGCCATGGCTAATTGCTAAGGCTATCAATTTTATGGAATGGCTGTTCAGCCGCCAATCTGGTAATATGTCCGGGTCGGGCAGGACACACCTGAACCCTGGATCCAAACTTAGAGTTCAGGTCCATTCTTCTCTATCTGCAAGTGTAAGTTTCACAATCTTAAGACTTACTCAGAATTGTCCAGCAGGTGTGCAGATGCAACATCCCCCACTGGGGCCTCACCTTTTGGGCTTGGGGAGGCTAGATTTCCCTGGTACCTGAATGACTAGCTTGAGCACTGCCTAGCACTAGACTGGGTCAAGGTCAATTGGTACAGGTGGAACAGTTCTCGTCCACGCCAAGCAGGTGTCCGACAAGATTGCAAGAAAGAGGGAGATGCCACAGGTTGATGGAAACAGTTCTCCTCTGGGGCATTCCCGATGTATGTGTGTGGATCCCCGGGTAGATGGTAGAGGGGAGGCCCTTGATTTATGGAGCTTCTAGGGATGTGAAACATCAACTCATGGTTCCTTTATTCCACAACACCAACTTGACAGAGGTAACAGGCCAAGGTAACTGTTTAACTGGTCCGGTTCCCAGGTCACTGGTTGGATTGTGTCTGGCAAAGGGTGCTCACAGCCTGGTTTAAGTAGGCTGGAGAGACGAAGAGCTGCTATAGCAGTGTTCCAAGGCAGGCTCTTTAAGTATATGGGGTCCTGCACTAGACCTGGTATATGCAGGCCATGTGTAGTGCTGTGTGCTGTTCCTCACCACTCACAGAAAGACCTGGAGTAAACATAGAACTACTGATAGTGCCACACCGTGCAAAGCCAGATTCATGACTTGGGACTTTTGCAAAAAGTTACAGCTACTCCAGTCCCCTGCAGGTCTATGTGCTGGGACTTTTTATGCATTCTGAGACTTTTTTGGGACTTTTTGAAAAATCCCAGACAGAAAGTAGACAATAAGAACATTTAATAAAGGGACAAAGCCACTTCCATGAATCTGATGGGCAGCAGTGCTCCAAAAATAGATTGTCCCACGGAGCCTGTCTAATGATAAATCCCCCCCCCCCCCCTATGTTGACAACTGAATGTTCTGAAGAAGAATGCAAATAAGTTATAGAAATGATAAGAAGAACTTGTTAAGGAATTGACTGTAGGAAATCATGAGCTTTGTGTTGGATTACACTCCAGATGTACTTGAACATCTTGATCTCAATATTTACGGCAAAATTTTCCAAAATGACTATTATAGAGCACTTGACCGTGAACTCCATGATTAATGGGTCACTGGAACGTGGTGACATTTTCTGAATGGCAAACAATGTCTCGTCTGTTTCCATGTTATTCAAGGTTGACTACAATGTATTAACATGCCAAAAATATTCTGTAATAGGAAATCAATGACATGGAACCTTGGACTAGGGGTCACGGTCATGGAAACTACGTGTTACATTCCTAGAAATGTTCAGAAAGAGACTCAAGCAATAAATTTAAAGGAATATGTTATTTAATTTGTTACTTATTCCAAATCTATACTGTTGGGTTTTTTGGCTGTTTTTTAAAGACATTTTTTATTCATCCATAAGACTTAATAGATTTTATTTGGCGTTAATCTTGTGGTTGCTCATCATAAATGTTCCGTCCTGGCATCAGATGCCTTTAGCCTCAAGCACAAAAGCCAAAACATTTTCTGGTATTGGATACATCATATGTTGCCCCCATGGTATGGCCCCATACCTATGCAGAAGTCGGGTCAGTACTTTATACAATTGACTTTAATCTTCCTATGGGCGTTGGGTGGGTTCATCCATTGCACCAGAGGGTCCTCAGTTGGATCCAGTGCAAAACACCATTGTGCAGAACCAAAGAGATCACCGGGCATGTTGTCAGTGGACTATTGGTGAAGAGGGCAAACAATATGGTAACCAAGTAGAGGTGAGGATGAAAGAAACAGGTTTTGAGTCTAGTAAAATAAGTTTAGGGGTTTAGGGATTTACCTACAAAATTTATTTGCGATCCATGGTGCACTGTGTCGTAAAACAGGGAAAGATAGCACATGTTTTATCTTTTCCCTGTGTACGGAACGGTACGTGCGGCCCTTGTTTACTATGGGGGACAGCCTGCAGCTGTACTTACATCCCCCTTATGGTTGTGTCAATGGGGCCTTAAACTAGCAGAAATAAAGATACATGTCCCCCAATGAAAACTAGAGGAAGATACCACAGAATATCGGCAATTTGTGATTGGGACAGTGCAGCTCCACTTCTCTCATCCCCTCTCAGCTGCAAAGCACACAGAGCATGCTCACTACGCTTCTCTCCTCCCCCCTCTCACACAGAGCATGCTCACTACGCTTCTCTCCTCCCCCTCTCACACAGAGCATGCTCATTACGCTTCTCTCCTCCTCCCTCTCACACAGAGCATGCTCATTACGCTTCTCTCCTCCTCCCTCTCACACAGAGCATGCTCACTACGCTTCTCTCCTCCCCCCTCTCACACAGAGCATGCTCACTACACTTCTTTCCTCCCCCCTCTCACACAGAGCATGCTCACTATGCTTCTCTCCTCCCCCTCTTACACAGAGCATGCTCATTACGCTTCTCTCCTCCCCCTCTCACACAGAGCATGCTCACTACGCTTCTCTCCTCCCCCTCTCACACAGGGCATGCTCATTATGCTTCTCTCCTCCCCCTCTCACACAGAGCATGCTCACTACGCTTCTCTCCTCCCCCTCTCACACAGAGCATGCTCATTACGCTTCTCTCCTCCCCCTCTCACACAGAGCATGCTCACTACGCTTCTCTCCTCCCCCTCTCACACAGGGCATGCTCACTACACTTCTCTCCTCCCCCTCTCACACAGAGCATGCTCACTACGCTTCTCTCCTCCCCCCTCTCACACAGAGCATGCTCACTACGCTTCTCTCCTCCCCCTCTCACACAGAGCATGCTCATTACGCTTCTCTCCTCCCCCTCTCACACAGAGCATGCTCACTACGCTTCTCTCCTCCCCCTCTCACACAGGGCATGCTCACTACACTTCTCTCCTCCCCCTCTCACACAGAGCATGCTCACTACGCTTCTCTCCTCCCCCCTCTCACACAGAGCATGCTCACTACGCTTCTCTCCTCCCCCTCTCACACAGAGCATGCTCACTACACTTCTCTCCTCCCCCCTCTCACACAGAGCATGCTCACTACACTTCTCTCCTCCCCCCTCTCACACAGAGCATGCTCACTATGCTTCTCTCCTCCCCCTCTTACACAGAGCATGCTCATTACGCTTCTCTCCTCCCCCTCTCACACAGAGCATGCTCACTACGCTTCTCTCCTCCCCCTCTCACACAGAGCATGCTCATTACGCTTCTCTCCTCCCCCTCTCACACAGAGCATGCTCACTACGCTTCTCTCCTCCCCCTCTCACACAGAGCATGCTCACTACGCTTCTCTCCTCCCCCTCTCACACAGCATGCTCACTACGCTTCTCTCCTCCCCCTCTCACACAGAGCATGCTCACTACACTTCTCTCCTCCCCCTCTCACACAGAGCATGCTCACTACGCTTCTCTCCTCCCCCTCTCACACAGAGCATGCTCATTACACTCCACTCAGTAAGTCAATGGATCCCTGTGTATGTTGCGTTCTACATTATCAAACAGTAAAATAAAAAATATGATACATTTTGTTCTGATCTGATTTGGAATTTGATGGCGCTATGTAAATAAAGATTATTATTATTCTGTTTCGGATCCTCAGATTTCCGGCCTTTGTGACATCACAACCTTTCCATGGTCCGGCATGTCTGTGGATGCGCTGTGGTACGTTGCGCAAAGACAAAAAATGCTGGTGAAAATAATAAAAATATGTTTTCTCAGCCGGCAGCGGGTGAGGGGGAAGTGACAGAGTTCTCTCCTAATTACTCTACTTTTACGCCTTTGTGCGGAGTCCATTAATTGTATTGCACTTTTTTGGAATATTTTTTTTACAGGATGATCCTGCCGGCAGCGCAAATCTCTTGGAATGGTATTACAAATAATTATGCATGTAGCTGAGTCACCCGCAGGATCTATGTGGGTCATCGCTTTCATCTGCGGCCAATTAATTTCCACCTACTGATATGATGTGCCTGGTGGAGCCAAAGCGTTTTCTTTCCTGCTGGGGCACAAGTAGCACTGGAACTTCTCAAATTGATCAAGAAATAACTATTTTCCTTGAACACTATGACCCATTTACCTAGACACAACACCGCCGGGATCACTGGAGGTGCCCAACACAAAGGGTGAGATGCATTACGCCTCTAAACTCTCACCAACCTATGGTGGCCAAAGGCTGCACAGATATTAGGGGATCCAGATGACCTGCAAAGTGGTGTCATTATTGGCTGAGGTGTGAACTCCCAGAATGAACTCTCATGTAATGTCCGGGAGTTGCAGTCATTGGGGGTCATTTACTAAGGGCTCGATTCGCGTTTTCCCGACATGTTACACGAATATTTCCGATTTGCGCCGTTTTCCCCTGAATTGCCCCGGGATTTTGGCGCACGCGATCAGATTGTGGCGCATCGGCGCTGGCATGCACGTGACGGTAATGGGGGGGCGTGGCCGAACAAAAACCCGATGGATTCGGAAAAACCGCCGCATTAAAAAAAAAAATGTGTCGTGGAGCTTGCACTTACCTTCACTAGGAATAGGCCGGTGTACTTGAGTGCGTTCCGATGCTCTTTAGCGCAGCAGTGCCACCTGGTGGACGTCGGAGGAACTGCCTTAATGAATCCCGGCCGGACCCGAATCCACCGCAGAGAACGCGCCGCTGGATCTGCCGCGATATGATATTACGGTTTGGAATTCTTGCTGAAGTGGACCCAGTAGGACTGATCACCCTACTTGGGCCTGTAACACAGAGATTCCACTTTCTAGGGGTGTAACACAGGATCTCCGAACTTTCCTCTAGAAATTCCTCCTAGAAGGCTGCATTCTGTAATAACAGCAATACCTAGTAATACAAGTGAGTATATTGGGGCAGATTTACTTACCCGGTCCAGTCGCGATCCAGCGGCGCGTTCTCCAACGCTGATTTGGGTTCTGCCGGGATTCACTAAGGTCGTGCGTCCGATGTCCACCGGGTGTCGCTGCTGCGGTGAAGTCCGCCAGAATTCACCTTCTCTGTCTCGGTGCATGTGAGTGCTATTTTTGCGACACAAATTTTTTAAAAAATTCCGCGGCTTTTCCGAATCCGGCGGGTTTTCTGACGGCCACGCCCCTCGATTTCCGTCACGTGAAAGCCGGCACCGATGCGCCACAATCCGATCGCGTGCGCCAAAATCCCGGGGCAATTCAGCACAAATCGGAAAAATTTGGGAAACCCGGCGGAAAAACCTTAGTAAATGTGCCCCATTGTGTGTAATATATTAAATTTTTAAGTAATTATATTATTTAATAACTATTCTAATGATGGTTCCATATAATATCACCTGGTTGTAAGGCAGGCTATAACATTGGCTAGCACCCTAGAACTTTCCATCAATCACCTATACCAGAGAGCCCCAGGAGGAACCTTATTATCATGTGACCTCCTCTCTTCTTGCTTCACGCTGATGGCCCTGATGTGTGTGGGTGAGGCCTGTATATGGACTGAGTTATTATTACATCTGTGGCTAGGTGCAACAAAACCAGCAACTCCGGTAGGCATCTCCGCCCATACACTAACTAACAACTATGATATGTCTCTCTAGCTGTGGCGCACCATGTTGTCCTCCTCTACACTTTCCACTTATCTTGGTGTGTAGTAGGTGAGAGCGGGAGCTTGTGACTTGTGGAACTCACTCTTTGTGTAAGACTGCTGTGATAAACTTCTTGAAGTGCACTTTGGGAGTGTCCTCACACTGCTGTGCTCATAGCTCTCTGTACTGAGCAGCTTTAATGCTGTTCTGAGTGACTTCCGTAGTACTCAACTGGGACCCGAATTAATCTTTGATTTAGAGAAGAAAGAAGGGGCTGTGGAGCAACTCAAGGCTAAGAGCCTAGAGCAGTGATGGCAAACCCTTTATCGGCCGAGTGTCCAAACTTCAACCCAAAACCCCCCTTATTTATCGTGAGGTGCCACAAAAAATTAAAGCAGTAACTTATTGCTCCCTGTTCAACAACTTTCAATCATATTGGCCTCCTGAGGACAGCAACACAGTAGAAAGATGAAAAATTTGTATTATTCTAGCTTCTTTCAAGTGTCCCAGTGTTCTTTCCAGAATCGTGGGGCCAGCAGGAGGTCCTCCAAAGATAATTTTGCCCTGTCTACTCATTCTCCCTCGTCCTACGGTCCCAAGTAGCCAAGTAAGTATCACTTTAAGGTTCTTGAAATCCTGTGTGTTGGGGCTATGAACCGGGTGCCCACAGAAAGGGCTCCGAGTGCCGCCTCTGGCACCCGTGCCATAGGTTCGCCACCACTGGCCTAGAGCACAGCAGTGTGAGGACACACCCCCAGTGCACATAGAGAAGCTACAATCCTGGAATATATATCCATATTTCACAGTCCTGCTGCTACTAACAACATGCACAGAGGAAGGATTATAGCATTAGTCTCCAGGGACTATACCTAAGACTGGCTTCAATGAGCAAAGCAGTGTGATGACTGGGAATACATTCTTCAAAATGAATCATCCTCAGGTCCTGATTCTACAGACATGATGAGGCCTCCTGTATAACACTGGAGGATGAGGGTAGTAGTCTGCTGATGTATGGGGATAATGGGTGTGCTGCATACTATAGGACCCCTCATTACTCCCGTGTACTCCCTGTTCTCTATGCATAGGTTGGCCGTGGCTGGAGATGATGGTGATATGAGATGCCGCTTGCTTTATGGCGCCTTTTACGCGCTTATCACAGCTCATTTGCGGAATTAATGAAGCAGCGTCTATAAGAACTATTATTATTACTCTTATATGTTTCTCATCTCCAAACAACAAAGGCACAAAGCACCCGAGAATTTACTGCGGATAAGAACCTGACTGATTCTACTACGGCCAGGGCTCTGCAATGTGAGCCAGGACAGGTGTGTAATGATGTTCTGCAGCAGCTGAGGTGGGTATAATGAGGTTCTTCAGCAAAAGAGGTGAGTATTATGATGTTCTGCAGTAGTTGAAGTGTGTATATTGAAGTTCTGCAGCAGCTGAGGTGTGTGTTATGACGTTCTGCAGCAGCTCAGGTGTGTATTATGAATTTCTCATGCAGCTGAGATGTGTATGATGAGGTTCTGCAGCTGCTGAGGAGTGTATGATGAGGTTCTGCAGCTGCTGAGGAGTGTATGATGAAGTTCTGCAGCTGCTGAGGAGTGTATGATGAGGTTCTGCAGCTGCTGAGGAGTGTATGATGAGGTTCTGCAGCTGCTGAGGAGTGTATGATGAGGTTCTACAGCTACTGAGGAGTGTATGATGAAGTTCTGCAGCAGCTGAGCAGCGTATTATGCAGTTCTGCAGCAGATGAGGTATGTATTGTGATGGTCTGCATCAGTTGAGAGATGTATTATGAGGTTCTTCAGCAGCTGAGATGTATATAATGACGTTCTACATCACAATGTGCAGCAGCTAAGTTGTATAATAAGGTTCTGCAGCTTCTGAGGTGCTTACAATGAGGTTCTGCAGCAGCTGAGGTGTGTATGATGAGATTCTACAACAGCTAGGGTGTGTATGATGTGGTTCTGCAGCAGCTGAGGTGTGTATGATGAGATTGTACAACAGCTAGGGTGTGTATGATGTGGTTCTGCAGCAGCTGAGGTGTGTATGATGTGGTTCTGCAGCAGCTGAGGTGTGTATGATGTTGTTCTGCAGCAGCTGAGGTGTGTATGATGTTGTTCTGCAGCAGCTGAGGTGTGTATGATGTTGTTCTGCAGCAGCTGAGGTGTGGCATGGTGGTGTATGAGCTCTGCTACACTTTCTCTTTCTCCATCATATGAGATTCCTGAATCAGCATTGCCCCCCCCCCTTCCTGCACCTCAATTTTGTCTCCTAATTTCTTCCACTTCTCTATCACCTGATCTTTTCTGTGAAGCCATTTTCCGGATTCGGATTCTCCGGGAGATCTGAAGGCGAGACGCAGCTCTTCATACCGGCACAAGAATATAACGCCCCCCACCCCTAGATGATTATAATGGGGGGGGGGGGGTTCAGACTCTTCTGGAAGAGAATTCATTTCTTACATATACTTTGAATCAGATGGTTGTTGGAATATAATTAAAGAGTTAATCATTTGATGGGGCATCCCAATGGTTAATGCTATGGGGCTACTATACTACTTAGACCCATTTACATTTTTCTTTCTTTGTTTCATTGCAGCCATTTGGTAAGATCAAAAGAATTCTCTTTTTTGCTCATTAATGTGCCCTCTGCCCCCATCTTCACAGAAAAAAACTGAATTGTATATATTTTTGCTAATTTATTAAACAAGAAATTGAAATGTCACACGGCCATAAGTATTCAGCCCCTTTGCAGTGACTCTTATGGTTCTACTCCTTCATTGGAGTCCAGAAGTGTTTAATTAAACTGAATAGACTTGATAAGGAAAGGCACAAACCTGTCTATATAAGACCTCACAGCTCACAGTCCATGTCAGAGCTTATGAGAATCATGAGGTCTAAGGAACTGCCCAAGGAGCTCAGAGACAGAATTGTGGCAAGGTACAGATCTGACTAAGGTTACAAATGAATTTCTGCAGCACTCAAGGTTCCTAAGAGCACAGTGGCCTCCATAATCCTGAAATGGAATAGGTTTGCGTGACCACAACTCTTCCTGGACCTGGCATCCAGCCATATTAAGCAATCGTGGGAGAGAGGTAAAGAAGAACCCCAAGATCCCTGTGTCTGAGCCCCAGAGATGCAGGAGGGAGATGGGAGTCTCCTATCACTATAAAGTCGGGGCTTTATGGCAGAGTCTGGAAGCTTCTCCTTAATGCAAGACATATGAAAGCCACAAAACACAATGGGGGTCATTTACTAAGGGCCCGATTCGCGTTTTCCTAACGGGTTACCTGAATATTTCCGATTTGCGACAATTTCCCCTGAATTGCCCCGGGATTTTGGCGGACGCGATCGGATTGTGGCGCATCGGCGCTGGCATGCACGCGACGGAAATCGGGGGGCGTGGTCAAACGAAAACCCGACGGATTCGGAAAAACCGCTGTATTTAAAACAAAAAATGTGTTGCGGAGCTTGCACTTACCTTCACTAGGGATAGGCCGGTGAACTTGAGTGCGTTCCGATGCTTTTCAGCGCAGCAGCGCCACCTGGTGGAAAGCGGAGGAACTACCTTAATAAATCCCGTCCGGACCCGAATCCACTGCAGAGAACGCGCCGCTGGGGCGCGAATGGACCGGGTAAGTAAATCTGCCCCATTGTGCAAAACACATGGAGGATCCCGGACTATGAGGAATAAGATTCTCTGCTCTGATGAGATGAAGATTGGACTTTTTGATGTTAATTCTAAGAATTCTAACTGAATTTTGAAAAATTTGGAAGATGGAACTAGTTAATGGATTGTTCAGATCAATATAATTTGACTCGACTCCATGTGGAAAGAAAGTAATTCATTTATTTATGGTATAAAAATATCAAAATAGCCCTTTGTGATGCGTTTTTGGGGTATAACTTAGGGCAGAGCAGTTATGATACTTATACTGTGATATTTCCGTTTTTCTTGTTTAATAAGCAAAAATATCTACATTTCTGTTTTTTTTTCCGTCAAGATGGAGTCAGAGTGCACAATAATAAGCAAAAAAAATTACTTCAAGGAGATTCTCAAGACCCACCTTGAAGACCAGACCAGCATCACTAATATGGACAATGGGCTATGGTACAATGGAAAGACTTGCACCGGTTCCGTGTTACACCTCACATGGTTTTGGCTCACAATAACTGATGCAAGTAACTGAAGGTTTAGCGGACAGGACAGTTCCCCCTATCTAGAGAATTCTTCTTCCACCTCATCACACCAAAGCATTCCCACATCTATTGACCTCAAGTAATAGACATGCAGTCAATGGGGGTCATTTACTAAGGGCCCAATTTGCGGTTTCCCGACGTGTTACCCGAATATTTCCGATTTGTGACGATTTTCCCTGTATTGCCCCTGGTTTTTGGCGCACACGATCGGATTGTGGCGCATCGGCGCCGGCATGCACGCGACGGAAATTGGGGGGCGTGGCCGAACGGAAACCCGACGAATTCGGAAAAAACGCCGCATTTACAAAAAGAAAAGTGTCGTTGGACACGCACTTACCTTCACCAAGTATTGGATCGTGAACTCCGGCAGGCCTCGGGGAACTTCAGCGCAGCAGCGCCACCTGGTGGACAGCGGAGGAACTGCCTTAGTGAATCGCCGGAAGACCCGAATCCACCGCAGAGAACGTGCCGCTGGATTGCGAATCTGCCCCAATGTTCTACTGGAGAACATCTAAAACAGTATAAAGTGCACCAGTTTTCACTTTCTCAGGTTTATCCCACCTGCTACTGCTATGATGATGTGGGGGCCATGATATAGGACAGTCACCCCCTACAAGTGATAGGAGGATACACTGCGCCCTGCTGGTGTGATGATGTGGGGGCCATGACATAGGACAGTCACCCCTAGTAGTGATAGGAGAACACACTGCCCCCTGCTGGTGTGATGATGTGGGGGCCATGATATAGGACAGTCACCCCCTACAAGTGATAGGAGGATACACTGCCCCCTGCTGGTGTGATGATGTGGGGGCCATGGCATAGGACAGTCACCCCCTACAAGTGATAGGAGGATACACTGCGCCCTGCTGGTGTGATGATGTGAGGGGCCATGACATAGGACAGTCGGTCACCCCTACAAGTGATAGGAGGACACACTGCCCCCTGCTGGTGTGATGATGTGAGGAGCCATGACATAGGACAGTCACCCCCTACAAGTGATAGGAGGATACACTGCCCCCTGCTGGTGTGATGATGTGAGGAGCCATGACATAGGACAGTCACCCCCTACAAGTGATAGGAGGATACACTGCCCCCTGCTGGTGTGATGATGTGAGGAGCCATGACATAGGACAGTCACCCCTGGTAGTCATAGGTCAGTGATGGCGAACCTTTTTGAGGCAGAGTGCCCAAACTACAACCAAACCCACTTGTATTAATAGAAAGTGCCAACATGACGATTTAAGCAGTAACATGCTATTACTTGTTTTGTCACTGTTTTTATTGTATTGGTGTCCTGGGGAAACCAATAAAGATGAAATAAAGAGGAGAATTTCAGATTATCATTGTAGCTTCCTTCCAGGGTATCCTGAAGAGGAAGAACTGCGGTGCCCAGAGCAGTTGCTCCAATAATAACGCAGCCTTGTCTGCACCTCCTTGCTCCTCCTGTAGTCCTGGGCAGCTAACAATGTGTAGCTTTAAAATAGCACTGATCAGAGTACATCCCGGGAGGCCAGGGACTGCAGGAGGAGGTTGTGAGTCCTGTCTGGAAACACTGTGTTGGGGTGATGGCCTGGGTGCCCACAGAGAGTTCTCTGAGTGCCACCTCTGGCACCAGTGCCATAGGTTCGCCACCACAGTCATAGGAGAACACACTGCCCCCTGCTGGTGTGATGATGTGGGGGTCATGGTACAGGACAGTCACCCACTAGTAGTGATAGGAGGACACACTGCCCCCTGCTGGTGTGATGATGTGGGGGTCATGGTACAGGACAGTCACCCACTAGTAGTGATAGGAGGACACACTGCCCCCTGCTGGTGTGATGATGTGGGGGTCATGGTACAGGACAGTCACCCACTAGTAATGATAGGAGGACACACTGCCCCCTGCTGGTGTGATGATGTGGGGGTCATGGTACAGGACAGTCACCGACTAGTAGTGATAGGAGGACACACTGCCCCCTGCTGGTGTGAAGATGTGGGGGTCATGGTACAGGACAGGCACCCACTAGTAGTGATAGGAGGACACACTGCCCCCTGCTGGTGTGAAGATGTGGGGAGCCATGGCATGGGACAGTAAGTCACCCCTAGTAATAATAGTAGGACACACTGCCCCCTGCTGGTGTAATGATGTGGCGTACATGGTATAGGACAATCACCCTTGGCAGTCATAGGAGGACACACTGCCCCCTGCTGGTGTGATGATGTGGAGGGGGGCCTTGGTATAGGACAGTCTGTCACCCCTACTACACTCTCTGCTGGTGTAATGATGTGGGGTACCTGACATAGGACTGTCAGTCACCCCTAGATATGATAAGAGCACACACAGGGGCACATTTACTTACCCGGTCTAGTCGCGATCCCGGGGCGCGTTGTCCGACGCTGATTCGGGTCTGCCGGCATTCGGATCCGTGCGCCCGATATCCACCAGGTGTCGCTGCTGCGCCGAGGTCCGACGGAGTTCACCTTCTTCTTCCCGGTGCATGTAAGTGCTTGATCTTGCGACACAAATCGCTTTTTAAATTCTGCGTTTTTTCCGAATCCGTCGGTTGTCAGATGGCCACGCCCCCCGATTTCTGTCATGTGAAAGCCAGCGTCGATGTGCCAAAATCCGATCGTGTGTGCCAAAATCTCACGGCAATTCAGCGCAAATCGGAAATTGTCGGGAAACCCAACGAAAGTGCGCGATTCGGACACTTAGTAAATGAGCCCCACTGACTCCTACTGGAGTGATGATGTGGGAAGTCTTAGTATAGGACAGCGACTAATATCTTGAAGCTATAGGAGGACAACCTGCCCCCTGCTAGTGTGTTGTTGTGGGGGCCATGGCATAGGGCAGTCACCCCTAGTAGTGATAGGAGGATACACTGCCCCCTGCTGGTGTGATGATGTGGGGGCCATGGTATAGGGCAGTCACCCCTAGTAGTGATAGGAGGACACACTGCCCCCTGCTGGTGTGATGATGTGGGGGCCATGGCATAGGGCAGTCACCCCTAGTAGTGATAGGAGGACACACTGCCCCTGCTGGTGTGATGATGTGGGGGCCATGGCATAGGGCAGTCACCCCTAGTAGTGATAGGAGGATACACTGCCCCCTGCTGGTGTGATGATGTGGGGACCATGGTATAGGAAAGTCACCCCTAGTAGTGATAGGAGGATACACTGCCCCCTGCTGGTGTGATGATGTGGGGGCCATGGCATAGGGCAGTCACCCCTAGTAGTGATAGGAGGACAAACTGCCCCCTGCTGGTGTCATGATGTTGGGGGCCATGGCATAGGACAATCACCCCTAGTAGTGATAGGAGGACACACTGCCCCCTGCTGGTGTCATGATGTTGGGGTATTACATAGGACAGTCACTCCTAGTACTGATAGGAGGACACACTGCCCCCTGCTGGTGTAATGATATGGGGCGCCATGGCATAGGACAATCACCCCTAGTAGTGATAGGAGGACACACTGCCCCCTGCTGGTGTCATGATGTTGGGGGCCATAGCATAGGACAGTCACCCCTAGGAGTGATAGGAGGACACACTGCCCCCTGCTGGTGTCATGATGTTGGGGTATTACATAGGACAGTCACTCCTAGTACTGATAGGAGGACACACTGCCCCCTGCTGGTGTCATGATGTTGGGGGCCATGGCATAGGACAATCACCCCTAGTAGTGATAGGAGGACACACTGCCCCCTGCTGGTGTCATGATGTTGGGGGCCATAGCATAGGACAGTCACCCCTAGGAGCGATAGGAGGACACACTGCCCCCTGCTGGTGTCATGATGTTGGGGGCCATAGCATAGGACAGTCACCCCTAGGAGTGATAGGAGGACACACTGCCCCCTGCTGGTGTCATGATGTTGGGGACCATAGCATAGGACAGTCACCCCTAGGACTGATAGGAGGACACACTGCCCCCTGCTGGTGTCATGATGTTGGGGGCCATAGCATAGGACAGTCACCCCTAGGAGTGATAGGAGGACACACTGACCCCTGCTGGTGTCATGATGTTGGGGACCATAGCATAGGACAGTCACCCCTAGGAGTGATAAGGAGTTACGGCACATTATATTTGCACTCAGAATAATCTTATAGGAAGGTCACTGTGATTCTCATACAAAGAGATCAGTGAGGAATCTAGAAATTATTTTGTTCTACATTTTCTGTTGTGATGGTTAATTAAAGGAAATGGCTTCTAGCAGAAATATTTCCAGTTTTCCCCAATTCTCCAATTATAACATTAAAGGGATGATTTGCTGTATAAATGTGTTGGGAAGAAATGTTATTAGGCGGCTCAGTGATATTTTATAATTAGTAGAAATAGTCCCTGCTCACACAATGGTTCTCCGTGTTGTGTCAGGGAATCCAGGAGAAAGCTAAAAAATGCAGACAATTCCTATAAATTACAGTCTGTTATATTGGGATATTTAAGTGGCCCAAAATAAAGCTACAGGGCGATGCTCTGTACCTGTACAAGGAATGTGTAATATAGAGACTGGAGCCTGAATGCCCAGGATTCTATAGAGAATGTGTCCCATACAAGGACTGTGTGCTCTATAGACTGTATCCCATACAAGAACTGTGTGCTCTATAGACTGTGTCCTATACAAGTACTGTGTGCTCTATAGACTGTATCCCATACAAGGACTGTGTGCTCTATAGACTGTGTCCTATACAAGGACTGTGTGCTCTATAGACTGTGTCCTATACAAGGACTGTGTGCTCTATAGACTGTATCCCATACAAGGACTGTGTGCTCTATAGACTGTGTCCTATACAAGGACTGTGTGCTCTATAGACTGTGTCCTATACAAGGACTGTGTGCTCTATAGACTGTGTCCTATACAAGGACTGTGTGCTCTATAGACTGTATCCCATACAAGGACTGTGTGCTCTATAGACTGTGTCCTATACAAGGACTGTGTGCTCTATAGACTGTATCCCATACAAGGACTGTGTGCTCTATAGACTGTGTCCTATACAAGGACTGTGTGCTCTATAGACTGTGTCCTATACAAGGACTGTGTGCTCTATAGACTGTGTCCTATACAAGGACTGTGTGCTCTATAGACTGTGTCCGATACAAGGACTGTGTGCTCTATAGACTGTGTCCTATGCAAGGACTGTGTGCTCTATAGACTGTATCCCATACAAGGACTGTGTGCTCTATAGACTGTGTCCTATACAAGGACTGTGTGCTCTATAGACTGTGTCCTATACAAGGACTGTGTGCTCTATAGACTGTGTCCTATACAAGGACTGTGTGCTCTATAGACTGTATCCCATACAAGGACTGTGTGCTCTATAGACTGTGTCCTATACAAGGACTGTGTGCTCTATAGACTGTATCCCATACAATGACTGTGTGCTCTATAGACTGTGTCCTATACAAGGACTGTGTGCTCTATAGACTGTGTCCTATACAAGGACTGTGTGCTCTATAGACTGTGTCCTATACAAGGACTGTGTGCTCTATAGACTGTGTCCTATACAAGGACTGTGTGCTCTATTGACTGTGTCCCATACAAGGACTGTGTGCTCTATAGACTGTGTCCCATACAAGGACTGTGTGCTCTATAGACTGTGTCCTATACAAGGACTGTGTGCTCTATAGACTGTGTCCTATACAAGGACTGTGTGCTCTATTGACTGTGTCCTATACAAGGACTGTGTGCTCTATAGACTGTGTCCTATACAAGGACTGTGTGCTCTATAGACTGTGTCCCATACAAGGACTGTGTGCTCTATAGACTGTGTCCTATACAAGGACTGTGTGCTCTATAGACTGTGTCCTATACAAGGACTGTGTGCTCTATAGACTGTGTCCTATACAAGGACTGTGTGCTCTATAGACTGTGTCCTATACAAGGACTGTGTCATGTACAAGGTATGTGTTATATAGTGACTGGACCAAAAAATCCTACAATTCTATAGAAAATGTGGCCTATATAAGGACCATGTTCTAGAAAAACTGAGCCCTTCACAAGAGACTGTAGAGACTGTGTCCTGTACAAGGACTGTGTTCTGTAGAGACTGTGTCCTGTACAAGGACTGTGTTCTGTAGAGACTGTCCACCAGTAGCAGAGACCTGCTCCGCAGTTCTGTAACTTTCACCATATTTACATCCCGGTTCTGTTTCTGACATACAATCCTCCACGGATCCTGGTGCGTTCGGAGCTCGATACAAGCTGATGGGTCAATGAGGTCCCTAGGTCTTCCATGAGTTATAGGGGTTGATTATAGACCATGGAATAACATTTTGAAAAATAGTAGATTATTCTCTGAATTTACCTCCCTATTAAGCATTTAGCACCGGCGCCTCTGACGTAATCCGTGTTGACTCCTCGCTTTGAGAATCGGTTACCTGAACTCTACAGCTCCACTAAGTGACTCAACGTTACACAAAAATGCGTTAATAGGACCCATTATCCAAAGCGGAAGCAGCGGCGGTGCGTGGGTCACCGTGCTCTCAGATCCAACTCATTGTCACAATAACAATACATCTGCTAACAATATTCTACTAAAACTCTACACTGCAAAAGAGAAAGGTAAAAAATCTCAAAAAATAGAGAATTTTCTGCACACGCTCATCCTGACCGGCGGCCATAACCTGAGCCGGCATTGTGTGGCGCCCCCCGCCCGTGTTACCATACTAATTCCACTGTATAAACGTGAAATGTTTCCGCCGCGCCCCTCGCTCTCCGCGCCTGATGAACGGCTCGCCTCTCAATGCCGGCTTGTTGCATTAAATCAGAATTTCGATATGAATAATAAAACCCACGGGGCGAGAGTTTTACTGCATCCTAATCAATTTGAGGTTTATTCATCTGGAAGCGCTCGAACACGTTTAGTCGTTCCGCTCACTTCTGAAAGGAGGATTTTTTTCCCCCCTCTAAAAATCTACATAAATAAATCGGTTTAGAGCATTAGATGTGCAGGAGAGGAGGAACGGGGGACGTTTATTTTTGCAAGTTATTTATGAAATTACTGAAAAATGAAAAGATATAACATTGATCTCTGGAGGAAGGTTTCGTTGTCAGACGCTCGTTACAGAGGTGAGCGCTTCCCCTTTCCTCCGGTGCACAGCGGCTTAGTGATAGGTATAGGGGGGAGGAGACTTACAATGTGGTGGGATCCATATCCTTCCAAGCTGGTAAAAAAAAGACAGTTCTGGGAATGGTCCCAAACTATACCACATGCCTTTAACTGTATCAGTGCCAAAACAGCACAGGGAGATATTGACTCTTTAGGGCACATTTACTTACCCGTCATTGGAGTTCACCTTCTTCTTCCTGGTGCATGTAAGTGCATTGTCCGTGTATAATGTGCTGTGCAGGGAGTCACTAAGATCGTGCGCCCGATATCCTGCATGTGTCGCTTCCCCGCTCAGGTCCCTGGAGTTCACCTTCTTCTTCCTGGTGCATGTAAGTGCATTGTCCGTGTATAATGCGCTGTGCAGGGAGTCACTAAGATCGTGCGCCCGATATCCTGCATGTGTCGCTTCCCCGCTCAGGTCCCTGGAGTTCACCTTCTTCTTCCTGGTGCATGTAAGTGCATTGTCCGTGTATAATGCGCTGTGCAGGGAGTCACTAAGATCGTGCGCCCGATATCCTGCATGTGTCGCTTCCCCGCTCAGGTCCCCGGAGTTCACCTTCTTCTTCCTGGTGCATGTAAGTGCATTGTCCGTGTGTAATGCGCTGTGCGGGGAGTCACTAAGATCGTGCGCCCGATATCCTGCATGTGTCGCTTCCCCGCTCAGGTCCCCGGAGTTCACCTTCTTCTTCCTGGTGCATGTAAGTGCATTGTCCGTGTGTAATGCGCTGTGCGGGGAGTCACTAAGATCGTGCACCCGATATCCTGCATGTGTCACTTCCCCGCTCAGGTCTCCGAGATCACCTTCTTCTTCCCGATGCATGTAAGTGCTGGGATGGTGACACAATTTGAAAGTTAAATCCCACGCTCATTCCAAATCAGTCGGACCATCTGACGGCACCACCCCCTAAATTGTGTTGCCTGAAAGCCAAAAATAAGGGTCGCGTGCGGCAAAATCCCAGCGCAGACACTTGTTATATACCTGTGCAAGCCATGTAATCCCAGAAAAAGGCGCACAGTCCGACGAAAGTGAGCAACCCGACCCTTAGTAAATGAGCCCCTTTGTTTTGTAATTTAGAGTGAATTTGTGCATTAGGGTGGCCCTGAGGATTAACTGTGCTTAATGTTTCTTGAATGTCAAGCCCCCTAAATAGCAGACCCGGGAATTGTACATTCGGCTCTTGAGCTATCTCGGGTCGCATGAAATTGTTGAAAAATAGATAAAGATAGGAAGGAAGGAATAAAGGAAGGAAGGATTATATAGACTAAGGAAGGAATTGGAAAAAAAAAAAGAATAGAAGGAAGGAAAAGGAAGAAAGAAAGGAAGGACCAAAGAAGGGAAAAGGAAGGACTGAAGAAGGGAAAAGGAAGGAAAGACCGAAGAAGGGAAAAGGAAGAAAGGAAGGAAGGAATGAAGGAAGGAAAAGGAAGCAAAGAAAGAAGGAAAATGAAGGAAGAAAGGAAAAGGTAGGAAAGACCGAAGATGGGAAAAGGAAGGAGGGACCAAAGAAAGGAAAAGGAACAAAGGAAGGAAAAGGAAGGTAGGAAAGAAGGAAAAGGAAGGAAGGAAGGAAAGAAAGAAGGAAAGGAAGGAAGGAAAGAAGGAAGGAAAAGGAAGGAAGGAAGGAAAAGGAAGGAAAGAAAGAAAGAAAGAAAGGAGGAAAATGAAGGAAGAAAGGAAAAGGTAGGAAGGACCGAAGATGGGAAAAGGAAGGAGTGACCAAAGAAGGGAAAAGGAAGGAAGGAAAGAAAGAAGGAAAAGGAAGGAAGGAAAGAAAGAAAGAAAGAAAGAAAGAAAGAAGGAAAAGGAAGGAAGGAAGGAAGGAAGGAAAGTAAAGGAAGGAAGGAAGGAAGGAAAAGGAAGGTAGGAAGGAAGGAAGGAAAGAAAGAAAGAAAGAAAGAAAGAAAGAAAGAAAGAAAGAAAGAAAGAAAGAAGGAAAAGGAAGGAAGGAAAGAAAGAAGGAAGGAAGGAAGGAAGGAAGGAAAAGGAAGGAAAGAAAGAAAGGAGGAAAATGAAGGAAGAAAGGAAAAGGTAGGAAGGACCGAAGATGGGAAAAGGAAGGAGTGACCTAAGAAGGGAAAAGGAACAAAGGAAGGAAAAGGAAGGAAGGAAAGAAAGAAGGAAGGAAAAGGAAGGAAGGAAAGAAAGAAGGAAAAGGAAGGAAGGAAGGAAAAGGAAGGAAGGAAGGAAAAGGAAGGAAGGAAGGAAGAAGTGAAAAGAAAGGAAGAGGAAGGAAGAAAGGAACGAAAGAAGGAAAGAAAAGGAAGGACCGAAAGAAATTGATGTCTATGTAAAATGAATAAATTCAGCCATTACATGATTTATTTTCCAGAGCTGGACTTTCCCCATATTCCATGTCTATGATAATAATAATAATAATAATAATTCTTTATTTATATAGCGCACACAGATTACGCAGCGCTGCACAAGCATGTCAAATTGGTCCCTGTCCCCATGGGGCTCACAAACTAAACAACCTAACAGTATGTTTTGAAGTGTGGGAGGAAACCGGAGGAAACCCACGCAAACACGGAGAGAACATACAAACTCTTTGCAGATGTTGACCTGGGTATGATTGGTCAGTCCTGGTCTCTAGTGTTAAAATACAATAACGAAGGTTTATGCAATGAGGTTATTTTTGCCTTTGGATGATGCCTTCACCTATGGTTCACCTGAAGATGTCCTCCCTGATCCCCAGATGTCGGCGCTGACAGTGAATGTTATCCAGTTTTATCTAAGGATGAGATCCTGAATAATTGGGATCAGCGGCTTCTGAGGCTGAGACATCATCCGATTACAAGGTTACAGCCGATCCGTCCCCGGGAAGATAAATGACAACTGTGGCTGATAAATGAGAGCGAAGTTCTAGGAACATGGTTAAACTAAGTGACTCATTGATCATCCTCGGCATGGAAGCGACGCGCTCGTCTGTCTGAGCCTCCGCGCAAATATTCTCATTGACATAAATTGTGGAAATATGTGAATTATTAGGAAATGGATTGGATGAAAGTCCGTGGTTCTGTCGTCTTATAAATAACAGCGCATTTCATTCTGCCCGGATCCAGCATCGCTCTCTTGCCATTGGTGTTGGTCCCCGATGACAAATCTACACCAGTCCCCGACTATGACGTGTAATTTATAGCACAGATCTCTGTATTCGTGGGGGGACTTTATAAGACTCCTTACGGCTCCTGGGCCCAGGTGTGACTGCACCCATAAACCATTGGTCTTCTTTACTGCTTACAACCACTGGCCCTCTCGTAGGTGTCCATGAGGTTTCAGTATCAGATGTTTCTGGTCCTGCAGGATGGAATTAAAGGAAACCTACCATGTGATGTGATGCATTATGAAGCACACATACCTTGAGAATGCTGGAGCTACACTGATGCAGGATCATATCTTGGTTAATCCCTGAGCTGAGTGGTTTTGCTGAAAAAAACAATTATACCATTCAGGACCTTGGAAAAGCTGGGACAGACTGGCTGGGACAGACACAGGAGATTCGAATTAAAATAGCTGCTAATTAAAGCATGACTAGTCAAGCACTAATCAACCTGAGCTGGATCACTCATACACAGCAGCTGGGGGATGGTGCAGCAATTGATTATTCTGTCTGGCAGGAAGAAAACTGATTGCTTTATCATCCTCTGCAGAGAGCAACTCTACTGCTATGAGAAGCGGGAAAGCAAGTGCCAGAGAAGATATAGAAGCCACAGAGCTTCATTATCATAATGTTATATCTGTTTTATCAGCAAAAACACTTAGCACAGGGATAAACTAAGATATGATCCTGCATCAGTGTAGCTACAGCATTCTCAAGGTATGTTTGCTTCATAATGCATCAACTCACATGGTAGGTTTCCTTGAATATTATAAGGTACATTGTGCACTGTCCTCATGGTCACCTACCCTTCTTTCAGATGTGAATGTTGAGGCCAGCAAATTGGCTCAGCCCTCTCTCATCATCCACAATATCCAGGATACCAACACTTCAGTAGCACCACGCAGGAACCATGGGGCCCTCCGTATTTGTAAAAAAAAAAACATTCTGCAAATGATGCCTCCTTAGGTTTTTATTTTAAATACTTCCTCAAAATTCCATGTTGACTAACTTCGGTTTTGACCATGCCTTGACCCTTATCTTATCCCTTGGATAGTTCCTCAAGTTGCTGTGATAGGTTTGTCACCAGGAACTTCCCCCAAACAGTCATGTCTAGAGTTAAGTCTCTCTAGTTTGGTTGATATGATCTTATTAACATATTTTTCCCATGAGACACTGCATGAAGATATGTCTCAATCAACCACTTGGTCATTTCATGGATTCATGGTTCTTCTTCTGGTGTGTTGCTGGCTACCTGATGGTGACTTCAATATTCACGTTCTCCTCGGAGCTTATGCAAATGTTTGGGACTTGTGACTTGGGACATGTAGGATGGGAAGAGGTTGAAATATTTTCTCCTGATTTTTAGACGACTCAGAGTGAGCACAATGGGGAGAGGCTTCTGCTGCATCCGGTTCAATTACAGCCAGACATAGAGCATAGGGGTGATGGAAGGGGACATGGTGGAGCTCCTGGGACATAAGAAGACTGTACTTGTCCTCTATTCAGTTGGGGGTAGTTCGAGGACACAAAACTGGCACGGACACTTTATAAATACATGTACAAGCAGTTTGCAAGTTCTTTCTACTGCAAAGTCAGACAGAAAACTGGTGCAAACACTTTAATAAATGGGTGTTTGATTATTAAATGGGATGACGTGCTGATCATTGATGGTCATAAGAATGGGGGTCCCATGCCCCCTGATTCAATGAAGGTGAATAATGTTTCCTGATGCTCCGTTCGTCCTCTATGAAATTGGCATAAACTTCCAATAGACGTAGGACACATGATTGACATTTTGCTCCATCAATTATGGGGAACGGGACCCCCATTTTTATGATCAGTGGAGGTCCCATTGGTTAGACTATTACCGATCGGCACCTTATACACTACACTGTCGAACAATCCCTTTAAGGAAGGATGAGTTGGGACATTGTACTTCTCTTTGTGACTTTTTCATGTTTAGTATCAAAAAAAGATGAAACTTCACCCAACAATTCAAACATTCAAACAAAGAACCCGCATTGTGTCGATAACTGGACCGTCATTTTTGTATATTCCTCCTAGTATTGATGTGTCTTGGAGCATCACACATTTCTCATCAATCATCTTGGATTTCCACATCTCTACTTGTGACCCCCCCCCCCCCTCCACCCTTTGCCTTTATGAATAATATACAGTTTACAAGACGGCGGCTTTCGACATGGTCCGATCCTCATTCCGACAATGTGATTACACCGCACTTGAAAACATAATAGAATTTTCCGTTACTCCTTCAACCATGAAAATAAAATGCCTTCTCTTCAGTTTTTTTCCTTCCAGAGGATATTGTCATGGTTTCCTTAAACAAGAAAAGCTATTTCAGACGGTAATACGACTCGTCTTATCATCTCAACACTGTAAAACTCTGCCACTTTGTATATTTGAAAAGAAATCTGTAGTAGAAGTCTCCGAGGAATCTTATCGGCAATGTCCTCATGTCTTATGGAACCAGTGCAGTATTACAGGCAGCGACCACAGGACCCACCGAGCCACCTGGACAGTTTGACTTTGGGCTGCTCAAACCCAACTGGGTTTCACCATTTAAAGGGGGTTTCTGGATTTGTAAAAAAATCTAAAATGGCAACAATTTGGGCAATAGAAGTAGAAGTTGTGCCTAACCATTCAGGGAATGTCCCTGATACCCAGGGCCACATCCACTACCCAGTGGTTCTCCTCCTGGTGGTAACTGTAGACCTTCAGTTCATAGTACTCGTGATGTTTGAGCTAATACATGGTCTTGAAAGTCATGTTTGAGACCAGAGATTTGTCCAGACATCATATGTGCAAATAATGTTAGTAATGTTATCACAGACGTCTAACGAGAGAAGAAACCCCAGTGGTGGCAGTCAACATGATGGCCTTGGATGCCCTGCAGGGGATAAATATAGCCATTGGTCTACTCCTGGTTTTGAAGGCAGCAGAGCTAAGTAAGTTGAGAGTAGCTGGTGCTCAACACTAGGTGATAAGGCAGAGGTAACAATCCTCTTCATGGAATATAGGTCAAAAGTCCATTGTTTTTCTACCTGAATGTCCTGGTGCCCTATGGTGATAAATATCATGGCGCTGGTTCGTCAATGACCACTAAATATTTCTTCCCTGACCCCTTGGACGATCTCTTGCCATCTTAAATAAAGAAGTAAACACCTTGTGTGATGTGGAATAAGTAGTCCACAGTGGCCACTTTTATTAGGATAACTACCCATAATTTATCACAAACAATAATATATTACATGTATTTATGGGCATCAGTTCAAATAATGACATCTGGATAATCACAAAGGTGCCTCAAGTCATTTTGGAGTACAATGCCAAGAGGGTTTCACAACCTGGAAGGGAACAAAAGGGACTGGTGGTGAATTAGTCCATGTAAACTTTACTCATGGTGTGAGCCGGATGAGAAGAGTTAGTGGGGAATGGAAGAGACAGTGGGCCACACTTACTTACCCATCCGGAAGAGTTCACCGAAAATGCATTGTCCAACGATCCTGCATTTACCGCAATTCACTAAGATCGTGTGCCTGATATCCTGCATGTGTTGCTTCCCCGCTCAGGTCCGCCCAAGTTCACCGTCTTCTTCTTCGTCCAATGGCGCACGGAAGACAATGCAAAACCCGAAAAACGTCCGAAAGTCTGACAAAAGTGCCCTTAATAAATAAGCCCCAGTGCCTCACTATTAATAAATTTGGCCTATAAAGTAAATATTGGCCATAAGTAGTAATGAGTGGACCCGTCAAAACTTGGGTTTGGGGGTTCTAACTGTTTAACTGGGACTGGCAAATTACTCTGTCCATGCACCACGATTTTGGGGAGGATCATTGCTCCCAATGACGTCATGTTATCCTGCAACGGCCATGGTATTGGCTTGTAAAGAGTTAACGCCTGCGAATGCTGTTATTGCCGATTGTGGGTGTTATCAGCAGCGGAACTCAAGACAAACTTGGACCTAGTCCCAAACCTCTAATAAACTTCGGGGTCGGGTCCTAGGGACCCGAACCCACAAACCTCAGTACGAAACAACTTTGTGGCTTGGGACCATTCATCACTAGCCATGAGTAGTGTCAGGTGGCTGCTATAAAGCTCTGCTTCTCAGAAGAGACTATGAGATGATGTCATGTCTCATATATCAGTGTTCCTGCTGAATTACACACATCTCTACCGCAGAGGCCCCGAGGAAAGGACTTATCGCTGCTTTTTATGCCTTGAACATTAACATCACAGCTAATTTCTATAAATTCATTTCGGGATCCCATTGTGCGGCTCTGTCGTTCCGGCTCCGTCCTGATTATTGCTTTAGTAAAAGAGATGAAATATGTGCGATATGCAGAGACATCATCTACCATCTCCAATGCACATTTACATAAATTAATACCGCGCTGACAATTATAAGACGTCTCCTCTTGATTCATCGGATCGGAACGTCGTCCCGGGTTTCGTCTTGTTTTATTATCACCTGTGGGAGAAGCAAACTCCTCCAAGGCAAAAAGTAAACCCTCTCCCGGTCTGATGTTGTAGGGTTTCTGTTGCTTGGAACTTAAAAACACAAAAATTTAACGGGAGCTAAAAATATTAATGAATAAATGAATAAAATAATTACTTATATACCGTATATACTCGAGTATAAGCCGAGTTTTTCAGCACAATTTTTGTGCTGAAAATTCCTTACTCGGCTTATACTCGGGTATATAAAAAAATTAACTGAATATTCAGCATTCTGATGGCATTCTTCATGTTCGCGGCGGGTCCGCGTCAGCACCTTTTCTTTCTTCAGGTTAGCGCCAGGTCCATGACAGCTCCGTGCGCACGGCCCGACTGACGCGCTCTGTGATGTGACAAGTCTAGCTCTAGGATGTGCCAAAGCCAACCACTCCAGTACCAGGGGAATCCAAC
The DNA here is from genome assembly GCF_040894005.1 of Engystomops pustulosus. Taxonomy (NCBI): domain Eukaryota; kingdom Metazoa; phylum Chordata; class Amphibia; order Anura; family Leptodactylidae; genus Engystomops; species Engystomops pustulosus. Next base: position 11,599,946 of record NC_092415.1, on the reverse strand, counting down.
ATCCCCCAAACCATTTTGTCAGGCCCCGGTGGGAGGACCATCCATCTATCTGACAAGAGTGAATGCTAACAACCCCAGGTGTTTCTGATACACACAACCCACACGAACAATTAAGGGCCACATTTATCAGGCTTGTGCACCTGAAAACAGGCAAAAGCCACGATTATCAACTTCTACGACCCTCTACGCTGGTTGGGCAAGGAGGACGCAGTGACGGCTCTGCAATGGGCCAGCGCGGAGAAGGAAAGACCCTGTGCATTGCCTATTGCTTGCGCCCGATTAGTCAAAAGGCTATGACTAGAGATGAGCGAGTATACTCATCCGAGCTTGATGCTCGTTTGAGTATTAGAGTACTCGAAACGGCTCGTTGCTCGGACGAGTATTTCGCCAGCTCGAGAACGAGCTTTCACTTAACGAAACAAAGTGAAGAACAGTGAACACAGGATCATTTAAGTGAAGAACAGTGAACACAGGATCATTTAAGTGAAGAACACATTGCAGATGTTTCCGTAAATCTGCTAACTTATCAGACACATTTAATTGGTCCCCTTGAAAAATGCTCGAGTCTCCCCTTGATTTCAATGGGGTTCGTTATTCGGATGAGCACTCGAGCATCGGGAAAAGTTCGTCTCGAATAACGAGCACCCGAGCATTTTAGTGCTCGCTCATCTCTAGCTATGACGCAACGCCACACAAGATCAGACCCGACAGATCAGATCCCTATCGAAATATCCCTCTTCCATTGACTTCAATGTAAAAATTATAACATCGGGAACACATGTTTTTTTCAAATGTAAAAAAAGGCCGACCATCGCCACCGTCATTTTTACCGTCAAAAATAGATCCCTGCCTGACCTGACCATAATGGATGAGATAAAATTTACATTGATGTCAATGGTATTTTAAACTGATGCGTTAAGCCCCCAGTTCTTTACTTTTGTTTAATGGAGGTAAGGAACGAAGGATTGAACGACAGTGTGAACTGAGCCTAACGGAAGGTCCAACAGAAGATGGAACATGGATACTAAAACAGATCCGGAAACTGGGGACTTGCCCTAATACCTGCATCATGTTACAGATAATTCCTGTCACCCTACTTCTGGTTGTAGGGTTTGCCATTTTTAACTCTATCCTGTCCAGAGCCCCCAGTCTGGAGAGGACACAGGTGCAGGTCCATCATTTACATATCACAGGGAGATGAGTCCCAGAGACGTCTGTGCTGCTACATCTGTTCATAACTTCATAACAAAGGCATCAAGTACTGAGGATGAAAGTGTAAGTGGCTGCTGACAGGCGCAGTATTTCACGTAGGATCTGCCCACACGCCCATCATTATCACCGACGCTTCCCGTGTAATTACATTCTGTTGTCTTCATTCTGTTGTTCTGTAGTTTCAGGATAATTGCTGTTTTGCTGTGAATCACTTTGATGATGAGTAACACATGAGGACGGTTATAATACCGCAGACCATGGCGGACATTTATCAGGGCTTGTACATGGGGCAGAATTACCAGCGAGAGGTAAGGGTGCATTCACACATGGCGTTAACACATGCTAATGCAGTTTGGCTGTTAACGCTATGTTAACGGGATGTAACCAGGCAAATTTCCTCTTCTCAGCCGTTGTAATGCATTTCAAAGTGCATGCGCTAACGCCAAGTGTGAGTGCACCCTAAGGCCCCTTCTCCACTGGCGTTTTTCACGCGCGAGTTCTGCGCGTGCATTTGACGCTCAGAACTCGCATTGCACTCTGTCCCATTGTATTCAATGGGTCTTTCTCCATTTGCGTGGTTTTCAACGCGCGTGCTTGCGTTCGTTTGCACGCGCGTCAAAATCGCAGCATGCTCTATTTTTGCGATTCACGCGCATTTTTCACGCCCCATTCAAGTCTATGGGGACGTATCAAAAACGCATTGCACTCGCAAACATTGCAAGTGCAATGCGAGTGCAATGCGTTTTAAACGTAAGGGTTGCTAGGTGACCAGTATAACAGTATTTCCCCTGCTCGCGAACGATCATTTAATTAAAAAAACACAATGAAGAACAGTGAAGAATAGAATAAAACCAGTGAACACAGTGAACACAGTGACCACAGGATCATTTAAGAGAAAAACACAGTGCAGAACACAGTGCAGAATAGATTACAGATGTTCGGCACATCTGCTTACTTGTCGGGAGATACGCGCGGAGCGGTGCGAACAAAATAGCATGTGAAGAACAATATATATGTGTGAAGAAGACATTGCAGATGTATGGAAACATCTGCAATGTGTTCTTCACACACATATATATTGTTCTTCACATGCTATTTTGTTCGCACCGCTCCGCGCGTATCTCCCGACAAGTAAGCAGATGTGCCGAACATCTGTAATCTATTCTGCACTGTGTTCTGCACTGTGTTTTTATCTTAAATGATCCTGTGTTCACTGTGTTCACTGTGTTCACTGTTTTTATTCTATTCTTCACTGTTCTTCACATCTGCTAACTTGTCGGGAGATAATATACGCGCGCGGAACAGTGAAGAATAGATCGCAGATGTTTGCAACTTATCAGAAGACATTATTTTTCAATTAAATAAAACATTTTATTCCCGAACCTTGGTCCCTTTGAAAAAGTCCCATTGACTTAAAAAAACGCGCGTGAAAAACGCAACGAAAACGCAAAAAAACGCGAACAAAAATGCAACAAAAACGCAGCAAAAACGTCAGTTTTTCACGCATTGCACCCGCATGTGAAACGCAACGCTAGTGTGCAAGAGGCCTAACTCACCCCCATGTCCCCGCTAACTGCTACGCCGGAAATAAGGGACTGATCCGCATCAGTGACAAATTTATTTGGACTTTAAGGCCAATGGCACACGTGGCATTTTGAACCCGTTTTTGGGTCGTTTTTAAGCAGTCTGTTAAAAAAATGCATGCGTTTTTTAATAATTTTTGTCCCTTTCCAATCATCCTCATTAAGATAATTGGAAAAAACTGTTTTTTTTTTTAATGGACTGCTAAAAAACGGCCCAATAACAGGTTCAAAACGCCACGTGTGCCACTGGCCTTAGGGTGATGGCAGATGTGCCGTCTTGGCTGCGTTTGCAAACACATACGCAGACAAAGCCGCACCCACCGGGGTGGGCCGCGGCCTGATCGCATCGGGAACGAGTCTCTGGTGTTTTGCGTTAATTTAATGCAGACGGTAGAAAATTCAGCCCAATCGCATATACGTTTCCTACGCGCTTGTTACCAATAACATGTGTTTCAATGGAAACGCAGATGCAATCGGGCCAAGGCTTGGGTGTTTGCATTGCGTTTGTAAATGCAATTCAAACACCACGTGTAAGTACAAAACTCATGGGGGGAATCATTGTTTTTCTCCTTATTTGGTGCTTTTTTACCTCTTATAAAAGGAGAGCCCCCTACAGCTACAGTGACTCAAAAATAAAAACGTCACAGCTTATAGAAGGCATTGGCAAAAATATTGCCTGATTACCAACTAATTAGCATAATTAAAAGAGTTGATCTTGGAAGGAAGGAGGCCAGGGATTACAAATATAAGAAGATACCACAGTCCCGATGCCAGGATCTATGACTAAGGGTGATGCCACACGTGGCATTTTTAGTCCGTTTTTAAGTATGCATTTTCAGTCCGCATCCGTTTTTGACGATTTACCATGCGTTTGGCTGCATAGAACCTGTTTATCTCAGTAGATAAATAGGTTCAAATCAGCCAAATGCATGGTAACCAGTAAAAAACTGATGCGTTTTAAAAAGGCATGCATTTTTAACCGGTTAAGGGCCCTTTCCTGTTTTTTCATGTCCATTTTTCACTCCCCAGCTTCAAAAACCTATAACTTTTTTATTTTTACACGTAAAGAGCTGTGTGACGGCTTGTTTTCTGCGTAACAAATTGCACTTTATAGTGATGGTATTAAATATTCCATGCCATGCACTCGGAAGCGGGAAAAAAATTCCAAATGCAATGAAAATGGTGAAAAAACGCATTTGCGCCATTTTCTTGTGGGCTTGGATATTACGGCTTTCACTGAGCGCCCCACATGACATGTCTACTTTATTCTTTGGGTCGGTACGATTAAGGGGATACCAAATTTGTATAGGTTTTATAATGTTTTCATACATTTACAAAAATTAAAACCTCCTGTACAAAAATTATTTTTTTGGCGCTAATAACTTTTTTATACTTTGGTGTACGGAGCTGTGGGTGCTGTCATTTTTTGCGAAATTTGATAATATTTTCAATGATATCATTTTTAGAACTGTACGACCTTTTGATCACTATTTATAGATTTTTTTATATTTTTCAAAATGGCAAAAAAGTGCCCTTTTCGACTTTGGGCGCTATTTTCCGTTACGGGGTTAAACGCATTGAAAAACCGTTATCATATTTTGATAGATCGGGCATTTTCGGGCACGGCGATACCTAATGTGTTTATGATTTTTACTGTTTATTTATATTTATGTCAGTTCTAGGGAAAGGGGGGTGATTTGAAATTTTAGGTTTTTTTATTATAATTTTTTTTTTTTTAAACTTTTTTTTATTTTTATTTATACTATTTTTCAGACTCCCTAGGGTACTTTAACCCTAGGTTGTCTGATCGATCCTATCATATACTGCCATACTACAGTATGGCAGTATATGGGGATTTTCTTCCTCATTCATTACAATGTGCTATCAGCACATTGTAATGAAGGGGTTAAAACGAAATAGCCTCGGGTCTTCGGAAGACCCGAGGCTACCATGGAGACGGATCGCCGCCCCCCGATGACGTCACGGGGAGCGGCGATCCCAGGTAAGATGGCGGCGCCCATGCGCCGCTATCTTTTTGAGGCTGCCGGCAGCTTTGCAGCAATATGCAGCAAAGACTTACCGGTTATGGAGAGGGCTCAGCCCGTGAGCCCTCTCCATGCAGCGCGACCCGACCGCCGCCGTGAATACACGGCGGGCGGTCGCGAACTGGTTGAACGGACTGAAAATGCATGATAAAAAACGGAACAAAAACGCATCCGTTTTTGACCGTTTTTTTCCCAATTATATTAATGAGGAGAATTGAAAAACGGACAAAAACGGTCATAAAACAAATACGCTTTAACGCATGCGTTTTTTAACTCAATGCTTAAAAACGGCCCAAAAACGGGTTCAAAACGCCAATGTGTGCCACCACCCTAAGTGTCCCTGGTTTATCAGGATGGATTGTGATGGTAGATTTCTTATAACATGGAAAACAGGTGTGAAGATAAAGGGTTAAACGCCATTTATCCGGTGTCTCCAGCTGTTTTTCTGTATCTAAGGCCCCCCGTGTTTGCGGGGGATCCAGGCATCTATTTTGTTCCCTTAAAGTTTGTTTCCTTGTTCCGTCCTATTCTTAGATGTTTTTACGTATTGCGCCTTTCAGTCGTCTTTGGGTCCTCGGTTTTTGTGGACTGCTCTCAGGTTTTTACAGGTTGTTTTTACATGTTTAGCTACCGGGTTGTTGCCTCAGCTCAGCATCACATGGGCAGTTAGTGACTGTACCATCTCTGCCTGCTGGGAGGACAGTGTGTTAATCCTTTTTCCATTGTCTTTCATAGAGACCATAAGTATACAGTCAGGGAGGCTGCACTGTCATTGTCTATATGACAACTGTGTGACAGCAGTGACTGTGATAGGAGTGTGAGGGGGCTGTCTGCTGTATGACCCTGTAAATACAGGTCATCAAGAGATCACATGACGCAAGTGACGCAAGGATCCGAGATGAAAGGAAACAACTGAGTGCGGTTATATGGCTGAATTAAAGAATCCTGGACTGCAAATGGATTGATGGAAAGAGGTAGCAATGTCCGTTAAAGGGTTAATAAGAATAAGGGAAGCGAGTGCCTCATTGATTAGCGGTAGAATTAGGATGCGAGTGTTGGAGGCGCAGGATGTGACCTATGAGTCCGGTCCAGTAATGCTGCAGTCTAATTGTGCACAGAATGGCGGCTAATGAGGCAGGTGTTCTGCGAAGATACCAGAGAAGCCGCGCACGTAATTACCTCCAAACGCCGAAGGAAATGCAAAATATCCAGGAAAATTACAAGGAATAAAAATACTAACTCTAAAAAAAATTACCTAAATATGACTTAATTAGATTTCTCTATTTACCGCGCTTAGAGGCGGCGGCGGATAATTACACGGAGCGCTTAGCGGCGGCACGCGGCTTCCCCCGTCTCAGGTTATGTCAATGTTACATTAAGAAGCCAGACGCGGTGCGAAGGCGCTGCACGGATTACGGGTCTCACACAAATTGGATTTCTTTGTACAGACTGTCAATTCACTTTGTAATGTATTATGCTCCAGTCACAACCAGAGCTGCATCCAGAATTCAGCTGCATCCAGGGACACTTAGTCATCGATCCAGGCACCGGGACTGTGGTATCTTCGTATATCTGTTATCCATGGCCTCCTTCCTTCTAAAACCAACGGTTTAATAAACTAATTATGCTAATGAGTCTGAAGGGCTCTGGGGGGTTCTGCTAGAGCCCCTCCGAACTGTAGCTTCACAGGCTGTTCACTGTCTCCACCTCCCCCTGTTCCCTTAGCACTTCCCCCTCCCTCTGTCTGATGTAATCTCACGCAGTGGGAGGAGGAAAGTGCTCTTGCACAGTATAACAGTCTGTGAAGCTGCAGCATGGGGGGGCTCTGATAACACCTCCAGAGCCCTTAAGGCTCATTAGCATAAATGTAAAAGATTATTTTAGAAAAAAGAAGCCATGAATATTACATATAGGTAGATAGCAGTGAGGTCTCTCCTCTTAGTAACGCTCTCTCCATAGAGGTGACAGCAGTGAGGTCTCTCCTCTTAGTAGCGCTCTCTCCATAGAGGTGACAGCAGTGAGGTCTCTCCTCTTAGTAGCGCTCTCTCCATAGAGGTGATAGCAGTGAGGTCTCTCCTCTTAGTAGCGCTCTCTCCATAGAGGTGACAGCAGTGAGGTCTCTCCTCTTAGTAGCGCTCTCTCCATAGAGGTGACAGCAGTGAGGTCTCTCCTCTTAGTAGCGCTCTCTCCATAGAGGTGATAGCAGTGAGGTCTCTCCTCTTAGTAGCGCTCTCTCCATAGAGGTGACAGCAGTGAGGTCTCTCCTCTTAGTAACGCTCTCTCCATAGAGGTGACAGCAGTGAGGTCTCTCCTCTTAGTAGCGCTCTCTCCATAGAGGTGACAGCAGTGAGGTTTCTCCTCTTAGTAGCGCTCTCTCCATAGAGGTGACAGCAGTGAGGTCTCTCCTCTTAGTAGCGCTCTCTCCATAGAGGTGACAGCAGTGAGGTCTCTCCTCTTAGTAGCGCTCTCTCCATAGAGGTGACAGCAGTGAGGTCTCTCCTCTTAGTAGCGCTCTCTCCATAGAGGTGACAGCAGTGAGGTCTCTCCTCTTAGTAACGCTCTCTCCATAGAGGTGACAGCAGTGAGGTCTCTCCTCTTAGTAGCGCTCTCTCCATAGAGGTGACAGCAGTGAGGTCTCTCCTCTTAGTAGCGCTCTCTCCATAGAGGTGACAGCAGTGAGGTCTCTCCTCTTAGTAGAACTCTCTCCATAGAGGTGAAAGCAGTGAGGTCTCTCCTCTTAGTAACGCTCTCTCCATAGAGGTGACAGCAGTGAGGTCTCTCCTCTTAGTAGCGCTCTCTCCATAGAGGTGACAGCAGTGAGGTTTCTCCTCTTAGTAGCGCTCTCTCCATAGAGGTGACAGCAGTGAGGTCTCTCCTCTTAGTAGCGCTCTCCATAGAGGTGACAGCAGTGATGTCTCTCCTCTTAGTAGCGCTCTCTCCATAGAGGTGACAGCAGTGAGGTCTCTCCTCTTAGTAACGCTCTCTCCATGGAAGTGACAGCAGTGAGGTCTCTCCTCTTAGTAACGCTCTCTCCATAGAGGTGACAGCAGTGAGGTCTCTCCTCTTAGTAGCGCTCTCTCCATAGAGGTGACAGCAGTGAGGTCTCTACTCTTAGTAGCGCTCTCTCCATAGAGGTGACAGCAGTGAGGTCTCTCCTCTTAGTAGCGCTCTCTCCATAGAGGTGACAGCAGTGAGGTCTCTCCTCTTAGTAGCGCTCTCTCCATAGAGGTGACAGCAGTGAGGTCTCTCCTCTTAGTAACGCTCTCTCCATAGAGGTGACAGCAGTGTGGTCTCTCCTCTTAGTAGCGCTCTCTCCATAGAGGTGACAGCAGTGAGGTCTCTCCTCTTAGTAGCGCTCTCTCCTTAGAGGTGACAGCAGTGAGGTCTCTCCTCTTAGTAGCGCTCTCTCCATAGAGGTGACAGCAGTGAGGTCTCTCCTCTTAGTAGCGCTCTCTCCATAGAGGTGACAGCAGTGAGGTCTCTCCTCTTAGTAGCGCTCTCTCCATAGAGGTGACAGCAGTGAGGTCTCTCCTCTTAGTAACGCTCTCTCCATAGAGGTGACAGCAGTGAGGTCTCTCCTCTTAGTAGCGCTCTCTCCATAGAAGTGACAGCAGTGAGGTCTCTCCTCTTAGTAGCGCTCTCTCCATAGAAGTGACAGCAGTGAGGTCTCTCCTCTTAGTGACACTCTCTCCTTAGAGGTGACAGCAGTGAGGTCTCTCCTCTTAGTAGCGCTCTCTCCATAGAGGTGACAGCAGTGAGGTCTCTCCTCTTAGTAGCGCACTCTCCATAGAGGTGACAGCAGTGAGGTCTCTCCTCTTAGTAGCGCTCTCTCCATAGAAGTGACAGCAGTGAGGTCTCTCCTCTTAGTAGCGCTCTCTCCATAGAGGTGACAGCAGTGAGGTCTCTCCTCTTAGTAGCGCTCTCTCCATAGAGGTTTCAGCAGTGAGGTCTCTCCTCTTAGTAGCGCTCTCTCCATAGAGGTGACAGCAGTGAGGTCTCTCCTCTTAGTAGCGCTCTCCATAGAGGTGACAGCAGTGATGTCTCTCCTCTTAGTAGCGCTCTCTCCATAGAGGTGACAGCAGTGAGGTCTCTCCTCTTAGTAACGCTCTCTCCATGGAAGTGACAGCAGTGAGGTCTCTCCTCTTAGTAACGCTCTCTCCATAGAGGTGACAGCAGTGAGGTCTCTCCTCTTAGTAACGCTCTCTCCATAGAGGTGACAGCAGTGAGGTCTCTCCTCTTAGTAGCGCTCTCTCCATAGAGGTGACAGCAGTGAGGTCTCTCCTCTTAGTAGCGTTCTCTCCATAGAGGTGACAGCAGTGAGGTCTCTCCTCTTAGTAGCGCTCTCTCCATAGAGGTGACAGCAGTGAGGTCTCTCCTCTTAGTAACGCTCTCTCCATAGAAGTGACAGCAGTGAGGTCTCTCCTCTTAGTAACGCTCTCTCCATAGAAGTGACAGCAGTGAGGTCTCTCCTCTTAGTAGCACTCTCTCCATAGAAGTGACAGCAGTGAGGTCTCTCCTCTTAGTAGCGCTCTCTCCGTAGAGGTGACAGCAGTGTGGTCTCTCCTCTTAGTAGCGCTCTCTCCATAGAGGTGACAGCAGTGAGGTCTCTCCTCTTAGTAACGCTCTCTCCATAGAGGTGACAGCAGTGAGGTCTCTCCTCTTAGTAGCGCTCTCTCCATAGAGGTGACAGCAGTGAGGTCTCTCCTCTCAGTAGCGCTCTCTCCATAGAGGTGACAGCAGTGAGGTCTCTCCTCTTAGTAGCGCTCTCTCCTTAGAGGTGACAGCAGTGAGGTCTCTCCTCTTAGTAGCGCTCTCTCCATAGAGGTGACAGCAGTGAGGTCTCTCCTCTTAGTAGCGCTCTCTCCATAGAGGTGACAGCAGTGAGGTCTCTCCTCTTAGTAGCGCTCTCTCCATAGAGGTGACAGCAGTGAGGTCTCTCCTCTTAGTAACGCTCTCTCCATAGAGGTGACAGCAGTGAGGTCTCTCCTCTTAGTAGCGCTCTCTCCATAGAAGTGACAGCAGTGAGGTCTCTCCTCTTAGTAGCGCTCTCTCCATAGAAGTGACAGCAGTGAGGTCTCTCCTCTTTGTGACACTCTCTCCTTAGAGGTGACAGCAGTGAGGTCTCTCCTCTTAGTAGCGCTCTCTCCATAGAGGTGACAGCAGTGAGGTCTCTCCTCTTAGTAACGCTCTCTCCATAGAAGTGACAGCAGTGAGGTCTCTCCTCTTAGTAACGCTCTCTCCATAGAAGTGACAGCAGTGAGGTCTCTCCTCTTAGTAACGCTCTCTCCATAGAGGTGACAGCAGTGAGTTCTCTCCTCTTAGTAGCGCTCTCTCCATAGAGGTGACAGCAGTGAGGTCTCTCCTCTTAGTAACACTCTCTCCATAGAGGTGACAGCAGTGAGGTCTCTCCTCTTAGTAACACTCTCTCCATAGAGGTGACAGCAGTGAGGTCTCTCCTCTTAGTAACACTCTCTCCATAGAGGTGACAGCAGTGAGGTCTCTCCTCTTAGTAGCGCTCTCTCCATAGAGGTGATAGCAGTGAGGTCTCTCCTCTTAGTAACGCTCTCTCCATAGAAGTGACAGCAGTGAGGTCTCTCCTCTTAGTAACGCTCTCTCCATAGAAGTGACAGCAGTGAGGTCTCTCCTCTTAGTAGCACTCTCTCCATAGAAGTGACAGCAGTGAGGTCTCTCCTCTTAGTAGCGCTCTCTCCGTAGAGGTGACAGCAGTGAGGTCTCTCCTCTTAGTAGCGCTCTCTCCTTAGAAGTGACAGCAGTGAGGTCTCTCCTCTTAGTAGCGCTCTCTCCATAGAGGTGACAGCATTGAGGTCTCTCCTCTTAGTAGCGCTCTCTCCATAGAGGTGACAGCAGTGAGGTCTCTCCTCTTAGTAGCGCTCTCTCCATAGAGGTGACAGCAGTGAGGTCTCTCCTCTTAGTAGCGCTCTCTTCATAGAGGTGACAGCAGTGAGGTCTCTCCTCTTAGTAGCGCTCTCTCCTTAGAGGTGACAGCAGTGAGGTCTCTCCTCTTAGTAGCGCTCTCTCCATAGAGGTGACAGCAGTGAGGTCTCTCCTCTTAGTAGCGCTCTCTCCATAGAGGTGACAGCAGTGAGGTCTCTCCTCTTAGTAGCGCTCTCTCCATAGAGGTGACAGCAGTGAGGTCTCTCCTCTTAGTAACGCTCTCTCCATAGAGGTGATAGCAGTGAGGTCTCTCCTCTTAGTAGCGCTCTCTCTATAGAGGTGACAGCAGTGAGGTCTCTCCTCTTAGTAACGCTCTCTCCATAGAGGTTTCAGCAGTGAGGTCTCTCCTCTTAGTAACACTCTCTCCTTAGAGGTGACAGCAGTGAGGTCTCTCCTCTTAGTAGCGCTCTCTCCATAGAAGTGACAGCAGTGAGGTCTCTCCTCTTAGTAGCGCTCTCTCCATAGAGGTGACAGCAGTGAGGTCTCTCCTCTTAGTAGCGCTCTCTCCATAGAGGTGACAGCAGTGAGGTCTCTCCTCTTAGTAGCGCTCTCTCCATAGAGGTGACAGCGGTGAGGTCTCTCCTCTTAGTAGCGCTCTCTCCATAGAGGTGACAGCAGTGAGGTCTCTCCTCTTAGTAGCGCTCTCTCCATAGAGGTGACAGCAGTGAGGTCTCTCCTCTTAGTAGCGCTCTCTCCATAGAAGTGACAGCAGTGAGGTCTCTCCTCTTAGTAGCGCTCTCTCCATAGAAGTGACAGCAGTGAGGTCTCTCCTCTTAGTAGCGCTCTCTCCATAGAGGTGACAGCAGTGAGGTCTCTCCTCTTAGTAACGCTCTCTCCATAGAGGTGACAGCAGTGAGGTCTCTCCTCTTAGTAGCGCTCTCTCCATAGAGGTGACAGCAGTGAGGTCTCTCCTCTTAGTAACGCTCTCTCCATAGAAGTGACAGCAGTGAGGTCTCTCCTCTTAGTAGCGCTCTCTCCATAGAGGTGACAGCAGTGAGGTCTCTCCTCTTAGTAGCGCTCTCTCCATAGAGGTGACAGCAGTGAGGTCTCTCCTCTTAGTAGCGCTCTCTCCATAGAGGTGACAGCAGTGAGGTCTCTCCTCTTAGTAACGCTCTCTCCATAGAGGTGACAGCAGTGAGGTCTCTCCTCTTAGTAGCGCTCTCTCCATAGAGGTGACAGCAGTGAGGTCTCTCCTCTTAGTAACGCTCTCTCCATAGAGGTGACAGCAGTGAGGTCTCTCCTCTTAGTAACGCTCTCTCCATAGAAGTGACAGCAGTGAGGTCTCTCCTCTTAGTAGCGCTCTCTCCATAGAGGTGACAGCAGTGAGGTCTCTCCTCTTAGTAACGCTCTCTCCATAGAGGTGACAGCAGTGAGGTCTCTCCTCTTAGTAACGCTCTCTCCATAGAGGTGACAGCAGTGAGGTCTCTCCTCTTAGTAACGCTCTCTCCATAGAGGTGACAGCAGTGAGGTCTCTCCTCTTAGTAACGCTCTCTCCATAGAGGTGACAGCAGTGAGGTCTCTCCTCTTAGTAACGCTCTCTCCATAGAAGTGACAGCAGTGAGGTCTCTCCTCTTAGTAACGCTCTCTCCATAGAGGTGACAGCAGTGAGGTCTCTCCTCTTAGTAACGCTCTCTCCATAGAGGTGACAGCAGTGAGGTCTCTCCTCTTAGTAACGCTCTCTCCATAGAGGTGACAGCAGTGAGGTCTCTCCTCTTAGTAGCGCTCTCTCCACAGAGGTGACAGCAGTGAGGTCTCTCCTCTTAGTAACGCTCTCTCCATAGAAGTGACAGCAGTGAGGTCTCTCCTCTTAGTAACGCTCTCTCCATAGAGGTGACAGCAGTGAGGTCTCTCCTCTTAGTAACGCTCTCTCCATAGAGGTGACAGCAGTGAGGTCTCTCCTCTTAGTAGCACTCTCTCCATAGAGGTGACAGCAGTGAGACTGCCCAAATAAATTTAAACCATAAACCACCGGGAGCACGGGCCCCTTTAACCTTAAACCAATATTCGCTGATAAAAAAACACACAGAGACTTGTATTAAAGTTTGAACATAAGTGGGTTGACGTAAGGGTCGGCCACAGCTTTATATATCATTGTAATAAACATTTCTTATTTTTTTATATTAATTTTTTTGCATTTTTTAAAACATAAATTAACTGGTAAACAAATTTAAATAACAAACAAAGTGCAACAAAAAACCCCTCCCACCTGTATGCCTGCCAGCCAATGGGCATGTAGGCCAAATAACCCAAATAACCGCCAAGAAGGAGGTCGTGTACCACCTACACGACCCTCCGACCCCCAGCCAACCAAAACAAAGCCCTCTCAATTCCATCTTGCAACCCGGACAAAAATATATCCAGGCCGATGTCCGTAAGATGGACCCCGTTGGCCAACAGCAAACAGCTGTTATCCCCTTCCAATTGCCTGTGGCGAATAACAACGCCACCTCTGGCTCGAACAAACCTTGACACCCGGGTGTTCAGCAACCTCCGCCCTCTCTCTATAGCCGCCACATCCCGGGCACCTTCCCACACAGCCCTCGGAATAATTTCCGACCACACCAGCACTAGCTGGCCGAAATAAGAAGCAAACCGCTCCAGGTTGGATTGGATGAGGGCGATAAGCTCACTTAAACGGACGTGGCAGAGATCGTTGCCCCCGAGGTGAATTACCAACACCGTCGGGACCGGAGGACGACGGCTGATCTCCACGACCTCTGGGAGAGCTTGCAACCAGCGCAGGCCGCGGAGACCACGCCAGAAGACGTCGACGTCATAGAAACCCAACGCTCTTCCACCCGGGCGAACCTGGGCCCGATGCTCAGCCCAATACACGTAAGAATGGCCGATCTGCCACACCGCCGGTCGAGGACCTGGAAAAGAAAAAACGTTAACACAAAAGCAAATCAGGACGAACATATCCTGCAAAACAGTTGGAACGCCATCTCCCAATGCGCTGCACATCCCCATCGGACAAACCCAACTCACTAGCCGTGGTCGCCGCCCCAATACGAAAGGAATGGGTCCCATATTCAGCCGAGGGAAGCCCGACCACCTCAAGGGCCTTCTTAAAAACAGAAGCATATTGTAACCGAGTCAAAGGAGAAGAATCCCTGCGAACCAGGAACTGCTCACCCCCAACTCGGCTATCTAAATACGCAGACACAGCGGACACGGGGCAGGCCTCGCCTGCAAAGGGACGCAACGATACCCAACAGCCCCGCCCCCATATATCAGTTTTAGAGCGACGAAGCAGAAAGCGCAAACCATTATGCGACAAAACCACATCCGCCATAAGCAAACCACCAGGACGTGTAGCACTCTGCGCCACCAACTCTGACACACGCAAAGCACCAAAAAACGCAAGAATAAACGCTGCCCGAAGCAACAAAACTTCAAACTCATCCGAGCACACCGAGTGAAGGGAGGCTAACAAGCGAAGCAAAATAGAAAAAGAAACCGGGCGACGAGAATCGCACCGCTTGGAACCTTTCTTCCAACCTTTCAAAACCTGCCGAACAAAGAAACATTTAGTCACGTCCTGCCACCCAAACAGCTTAAAAAAGAAAGCTAAACCCGTAAGACGACGCTGCGCTACCAACCCTGAAGCCCCTTGCAAGCGCAAGCTGTCCAAATACTGCAGCGTCACCGTCAATATCTGGCCGGGATCCCCGCCACACACCCGTTCCCCCGCAAACCCACACCATACGCCATGCTTTACCATACGCCGTCCACGTAGAAGGGGCCACCGACGACCTTACGAGCGGGACCAGCTGGCCTCCATCACGGTCCAAAGAGAACCCGGACAAGGGGTCCCCTGCAAGTCCACCGACGGACACAGATCCCGAAAAACCTGCCAACGAAAACGAGACAAAGCATCAGCCGCTGTATTCTCAACCCCGGGGACATGGCGGGCCCTAAAAGAAATATTGTGCTGAAGGCAGCGGAGCACCAATCTACGCAACAGCACCAAAACTGGCAGGGAGGAAGAAGAAAGATTGTTAATTGCATGCACAACACTCAAATTATCAGTCCAGAACACGATAGATTTAGCAGACATGGAAGCCCCCCACAATTCGACTGCCACTGCGATAGGGAAGAGTTCGAGAAGGGTGAGATTTCCGCACCAGCCTCGATCGCGCCAGGAAGGAGGCCACGCGTCTGCGCACCAGGCCGAACCAAAAATAGCACCGAAACCCAGCCCCCCCGAGGCGTCCGTAAACAACTGAAGATCCGAGCTGGACTCCGGAGTTGACCGCCAGCAAGTGTGCCCATTGTAGTCGGCAAGGAAAAACTCCCACACCCGCATATCATCTTTAATCTGTCTGGTAATGCGGACCCTGTGATGGGGGGAACTGGCCCCTACCGTCGCCAGCGACAACCTCCTCGAAAAAACTCGACCCATAGGCATAATACGACAGGCGAAAACTAACAGGCCTAACAATGATTGCACCTGACGCAGCAGCAATTTTTTGGCACCCAGGCACGCCGAAATAGCGTTGCGCAATTTCTGCAATTTATCCTTGGGGAGGCGGAACTCCATAGCCACCGAATCGATTTCTATACCCAAAAAGGACAAAACCGTACAGGGGCCCACCGTCTTTTCAGCCGAGAGGGGGACCCCAAAGCGCTGCGCCAAAAACTTAAAAGAGCTGAGCAGGAAGTCGCAATGGGAGGAGCCAGCCGGACCAACAAATAAGAAATCGTCCAGGTAATGGGTAACCAATGAGGAGGACGTCTCACGACGAAGAACCCATTCCAAAAAGGTGCTAAAAACCTCAAAATAATAACAGGATATAGAGCACCCCATCGGAAGGCACATGTTGTAATAAAAGGCATCATCCAATTGGCAACCCAATAAGTGGAAGCAATCGGTATGCACTGGCAGCAAGCGAAATGCGAATTCAATATCGGACTTGGCCATAAGGGCACCGGAGCCGGCATTACGAACCAAATCAACAGCCCTGTCAAAGGACACGTAAGACACCGATATCAAATCTTTGGAGATTCCGTCATTAACCGAAGACCCTGCGGGATAAGACAAATGGTGGATCAATCTAAATTTACCAGCCTCCTTCTTGGGAACCACTCCCAAAGGGGAAACTCGCAAATTAGAAAAAGGGAGGACGTGAAAGGGGCTCGCCATGCGGCCCAACTCCACTTCCTTCCTAACTTTGTCCCTAGCCACATCTGGAAATTCCCGAACAGACTTCAAGTTCCTGGAAAATGACGGAAAATCCCGAGGCGCGAACGGGATGAAAAAACCAAAAGAAAAACCTGTCCTAAGAAGGGCGGCTTCCGCCTTCCTGGGATACAGTTCTAGCCACGGCAACATCTCTAGCACGCGCACCGGAGTCCTCTGCGCGACTACCACCTTGAGATCGCGAGGGGACTGCCGCCGGACGGGAACAGCTGCTTGCGGTGTGGGAGCCCCCACAGTAGGAGCACTCATGCCGGAATTTACATGCGCCGTAGAAGCGGCAGTGGCCCTCATTAAACATCCAGCATGTCCCGGACCTGCGAGCCGCCCCCGCCCCGAGGGAAGCCCCAGGAGTGGATGAAGAGGAGGAGGAGGAGGCGGCCCCAAGAAAGGGCCTCGGAGTCGTCATGAGCCTAAGCCAAACATCGGTCGCCTTAGTGTCCCAACCAACATCAGGATGCTGGGCCAACCTCCTCCTGAACTCCTCATCATACTTCCACCATGCGGACCCCCCCATGGGTGCGGAAAGCACTAAAAATCGTGTCTAAATACACAAACAACTGCGGAGACCTATCAGGGAACTTCTGTGACAGCACACAACCCAGCACGGCGAAAGCCTGTACCCAATTGTTAAAGGGTCACCACCCTGGGTTTCCTCTCCACCCCCCGTTCAAAACGGCGCTCCTTGTCCACAGTCACCGAATCCGTGGACACCAGGGACCAAATATCAATATAATCATTCCGCAAAATCTTATCCCTGGTATCCTCGGACAGGCGAGTGCCGAGAAGAGAGACCCCACAAAAATAGGTATCCCTAAAAACCGGAATAGAGGGAGTAAACGTCGAAGTGGAGGCCTTGGCCTTGGAAGCCGAGGGCGCCGCCCCCAAGAGAGAACGAACAGAAGCCAACAGGGCAGAATCCGACACCGTCCCACCCCAAGCCTGCAAGCAGGCGGACTCACCAGGCGGAGCAACAGACGTAGGCGGAGCCACCTGAACTGCCGGAAATGGATTTGTCAACGGAGCAGGAGCACTAGGAGGCGCAGGAACCGAAGCCACCTGGGAAGAAGCTGGAGAGCCACGATGCGAACGCCGACTCCTCTGACTGCGATGATGGCGACGTGCTGAGCGATCCCTGCGGCGGCGAGGTTCCACCGAAGCCATCGAAGAAGCCGAAGCGCCAGAGGACCTGGAATAGATGGAAGAGAAAGAACCCCGCCTGTCCCTTGGGCGATGCCGCTTGCGCCTGACGGACGGGGACCGCGAGGCAGTGCGCCGCCTGGAGGCGCCTGAACTGCCGGTACGCCTAGAGCTGCCGCCGGAGAGGACTGAGGAGGCCCGGGACCAAGTAGCCGGGGCCCAATTCCCCGGACAGCATGGGTCCCATCAAGGGGGCGGGAACCACCAACTGCCCCGAGGACAGCGGCTCTAGCTCCGCCCCCAGCGTGGCCTCATCGTGCCCGCTATATTCGTCGGAGGAGGACAATGGCAGGAGCAAGTCATGTTCAGCGGTGCCGCCGGCACCGCCACTAGCCATTTGGGCAGGGGGCTGGGGGCCAAATGCAGAAGCAGCCTGACCCCTGCCCAATGGCACTGTGTGGGGGGGAGGGGCCAGGAGCGCCGGGGCGGGAGGCTGGGGACCAGGAGCAGCTGCAGCCATACTCCCGCCCGGCGCCGACACAAGCAACGGTGCGGGAACGGAGGACGGAGCAGGGGGCTGGTGGTGCTGAGGAGCCACAGCCGAACCCCTGCTCCGAGCGACCGCACAGGGAGCCCGATCACCGGCAGCTGCTTCAGCAGCGTGCGCACGAGCACGCGCAGCAGCCGTAAGTGAAAGGGCCGAACGCGCCGGCGGCGGTGGAGGAGGGGGACGACTCGCCCCGGCGCGCGCCACTGATGAGGGGATCACCGCCGACCCGCGAGACGCCGAGGACCGCGACCGGGATGACCGACGCCGTCCCTCAGTATCAACTGACGGCGTCGGCAGCATAGCAGGGAAGGAATCTCGGCCCGCTACCTGGACCACAGCCACCACGGACTGGGCCGTGGCGGCAGCCCTACCATCACGGGGGACAGGAGGCGCAGAGCGGTGGCGCGCGGCTGCTGCATCCGAGGGGGACAACCGGCTAGGGGGGCGCGATAGCCTACCCGAACGGCGCTGCGCTGGAGCAGGCGGAGGCATCGCTGGGGATCCAGGGGAGGCCTCATCCAGGAGGGCCTGAAGCCATGCAGACCCTTCGGCCCGAATTCTCTGCCGGACAGCGTCATCAGACATGGTGCCAGGAGAAAACGCAATCCAGAAAGAGGGTGAGTGACGTCTGCAGCCCCTATTTAAGCTATGCTCACTTCCTGTACCACCCACGACACAAGCCCACCCCTAGTCACGTAGCCTCCACCTCCCTGGCATACGCAGGGAGACAGAAAGGAAAGGAAAAACCACCTCAGTTAAAGAGGGCCTATTCCTGTACTTATAACTCCGCTAACTAAAACCCCTTTGTGCAGTCATTAGCCCAACGGCTAAACGCCTCCGGGCTTGCAAGGTCTCTCCTCTTAGTAGCGCTCTCTCCATAGAGGTGACAGCAGTGAGGTCTCTCCTCTTAGTAGCGCTCTCTCCATAGAGGTGACAGCAGTGAGGTCTCTCCTCTTAGTAGCGCTCTCTCCATAGAGGTGACAGCAGTGAGGTCTCTCCTCTTAGTAGCGCTCTCTCCATAGAGGTGACAGCAGTGAGGTCTCTACTCTTAGTAGCGCTCTCTCCATAGAGGTGACAGCAGTGAGGTCTCTCCTCTTAGTAGCGCTCTCTCCATAGAAGTGACAGCAGTGAGGTCTCTCCTCTTAGTAGCGCTCTCTCCATAGAGGTGACAGCAGTGAGGTCTCTCCTCTTAGTAACGCTCTCTCCATAGAGGTGACAGCAGTGAGGTCTCTCCTCTTAGTAGCGCTCTCTCCATAGAGGTGACAGCAGTGAGGTCTCTCCTCTTAGTAGCGCTCTCTCCTCCTCGGCCATTGTTTGGCATCACTTGTCATTTTGACTAATATACCATTTTTGGTTTTGATCTATTTTTCACGATTTCTGGGACTGGATACAGACACGGATGATGAAAGGCTGCTGGGAGAAACATCCAGAACATCTGATCTGCCGATGACACCGCACAATGGCTGCACATAGTGTATGACCAATGGCCACGCTGTGCTTATATGTCACCATAGGGGGCGCCACAATCACTATGACAACTATAATAACTTCCCCTGCTGCCTGCAGACTGAGACAAGCCATATGCTTCAATAATCACCGCAGTCTGTGAGTGCACACAGATAGAAGTTACAGTATAACGTCAATATAATACAGCCATATGGTGCACTAATAATATACCGAAATAATTCAAACTTTTGCAACATCCCCCACCGGGGCCTAGCCTTTTCTCGGGGCCTGGAGACAGCCTGGGCCCGCAGTACCTGAGTGGCTGGCGGTTGCGGCCTAAGCACGCTTGTGTCACGGTGCTTGGTATGGGGAACCGGAGGGCTGTCCTACAGCCTGGCAGGTCTCCAGCAGGGTGGTGTTGGCAAGAAATGATGAGGGAGAGGCTGCTATAGCGGATCTCCCTGGGGCAACCCTTTGGTGTCTAGAGTATGAGTCTCTGTGTGGTGGACAGGGTGCCCGTGATGGTGACAGCCGGAGTAGCAGGGACCAGACGGAGGCAGAAGTTGAACAAAACAACTTACAGTTCTTTATTGGAACCGACAGGAACTTCAGCAACGTGCCTTTAACAAGATGGTGGAGTGCTGAGATGCAAGTTGGAGGGAGCCACAGGATGTAGGTCACCAGCCTGGATGCAATGGCAGGCTGGGAGGTAGCTGTGTCCTAATAGGAAGCTTCAGCTTTATCCTGGATATCTTCAGGTATCACCCTTGAAGGTAGGATGATACCCCTTTCCTCACTAACTAGCTATTAGTTCCACTCTTCAGGCAGGGGCTAGGCTCTTCCTACTCTGGTCTGGTGTGCTAGCTGTACAGACTCCGAAGAGTCTGCACTGGAGAGACTCCAGTCTCCTTCTGAGCTACTGCTCAGCTAACTGCTCTCTAGAATATTCTTGGCCAGGGGTTTTATTATCTCCCCTTGGTCAGGTGGTGGCTGCTCCTCCAATTACCTCTAAGCTCACAGAGACAGGATGTAACACAGATCATTGGATAATAGACTTTTACACCATACTCAGATTAACTTCTGCCTTGCCAGGCAGGATTAACCACTGCAATGTCCCCTGTGTGATGTGGTGACATGCTATGGGGCTTATTCGCAAGCACTCCTTCGCCATTGCATCGGCGAGGGTGTTGCACTTTGTTCTCCCCATAGATATCATCACTAAATCCTTTAAGGGTGTGGTCACACGTGGGGCTAGCGGTGTCTTTAATAATGTAACGCTAATGCCCGGGGGTGGATTTTGGGACGATCACAAATTCCAGTGAAACGCATGTGATCGACAACCAGCACCCTGTATTCTGTTTTGATTAAATGCAAGACATCCGGTGCTGGTTACCGATCGCATGTGCTTCACAGCCCCACGTGTGACCGCACCCTAAAAAAAAATCCCCTCCTCTATCATAAATCTGGGGATTTCATTATATATAGGGCGACACTGTGGCTTAGTGGTTAGCACTACAGCCTTGCAGCGCTGGGGATCTGGGTTCAAGTCCCAGGGTCAACATCTGCAAAGAGTTTGTATGTTCTCTCTGTGTTTGTGTGGGTTTCCTCTGGTTTCCTCCCACACTCCAAAACATACTGGTAGGTGGATTAGATTGTGATCCCCATTGGGAACAGCGACCAATTTTGCAAGTTCTGTGCAGCGCTGAGGAATCTTTGTGCGTTATATTAATAAAGGAATTATTATTATTATTATTTATACTGAATTTAGTGCAATTAAAATGGTAAAACACAACTTAGATTCTTGTGCGTTATCTATCCAAGAAAACAACAATTCTGAATTTTCCCCAATTTTTCCCATAGTAAATAATATTGCCATGTGGAGATGGGAGGTAAGAGGGAAGGACTGTCTGTGCTTAGGCATGATGTATATAAGATATCTGAAGGAACCACTCAAGTGGAGCAGAGAATCTCTGATTTAGAAGAGGATATGGGGAAATGTAAAAAGACCTCAAAGGACTCCAGGCTCAGGACCTCTGGGCTAAAACGGATGATTTGGAAAATAGAGCCCAGTGCAATAATGTCCCCCTAGTAGTAATGTCCCCCTAGTAGTAATGTCCCCCTAGTAGTAATGTCCCCCTAGTAGTAATGTCCCCCTAGTAGTAGCTTCCCAGGAAAGGTAATGGGACATAACATGACAGCTTTAATTGAAGAGTGGCTCCTACAAAAATGTCTTCAATTAGAAGGGTCAATTGTTTTCTCGGAAGGGCCATTTCGATGAGCACAGCTGTGGACATCTGGCTGCGCTACATCGATGATGTCTAGATTAGTACACGGGACAATTTTGAGCATTTTGTATCCGCATTGAATCTCTATAGGCCTGAGGTTCAGCTTTGATATTACAGGCAGTTTGACATTGTTAGATGTACGGATATTGAGAGGACACAATGATTCGCTTGGAACTTGTTCCATAAGCCGACAGCCACTGTCGCTACTTAGGTGGGAGAGTAGTCATCCTCTCCCCCTGAAGCGCTGGATTCTACGTGGCCCATAACTGAGACTCCGGAGGAATTGTTCCTCAACTAAGATTTTTCATAAGCAAGAAAAGGATTCACAACACTGATCTCAATGGAAGGAAAATCTGGATGTGGTGCTGAGGAAGGCATTTAAGTCTTAGCTCAGTATCGAACTGATGTATTGTACATCAGGGAACATGGAGAGAGCGATGGGCTGGTGCGACTCATTACCACATTCGATAAGAGATCCCAGGCTGTGAAATGTGCTGTTATGAAGCATTGTTAAAACCATTATGAAATTATGATGGAGGATTGGAGCAAATCTATTGTGCATTAGAGGTCACCGGGACACCCTGATTGTTAGACATATTCATTGTCATCATGGGGGGTGATGTGACATCTCTTATGTACCATGGCATCAGGGTTAGGAAAACGACACACTCAGCATGAGCACCTGTGTCTCCCTGGCAGAATATGCCTCCATCTCACATGTTTTTTGTTCTGCCCCACTACGCTGTCTGTGCAACACCCCTGCCAATGCAAGGGTAAAGACTAGTGTAGCAAAACTAAACCCTCTCCATGCCATAGAGGTAATTCTCTGCCTGTGACCAATCGGATGTGATGTTACTTTTTGCAAGGAGAGAGCTGGTTGGATAACGAGCTTGCCACCTCACAAGGGGAGTTTATAAAACCCTTTGTGGCTGGAAACTTCCAGGTCAGTCTCCAGAGAGAGTCCTCCCTAAGAGAGAGGAGAAGAAGGTAAGTCCCGGAGAGTTCCCTGAGAAGCACAAGTGTATGTGGTACTCTGCCCTGACACACGTGGAAACCAGACCCAAGCCGAGCACCACCCTCTAGGAGTCTGCCTTACCCTGATGCTGAAACAGCCAACTATCCTCTCCAGCCTGAAGCTACCTCACCAGCATTGCTGTGGAACACAATCCAACCTGCTGCTGTTGCCATTGCCCAGATCAAATAAAATGACTGTAAATTGATTGGTTTACTAATGTTGGCTCTGATTGATCCCTGTGCCAGGCTGTTTACCACCAAGGGCGCCCCCCTGACCAATGCCAGGGATCCCATACATACATCGGGGTTGCCCCAGGGAGAAGCCTACACCTTCAGCGTCTCCCTCTATTTTCTTGTACATTCCACCTGCCGGAGACCTGCCAGGCTGTGGACGAGTCCTCCGTTACCTGATACCAAGCACCATGACCACCGACAACCGCTAGGCCGTGCTAGCCAGCCATTCAGGTACCAAGGACTCTGGCTCCCACAAGCCAAGAAAAAGGTGAAGTCCCGATGCGGGATGTGCATCTGGGCGTTCATTAGGGTGTTGATGTCATCAGAGGGAAGTAACCCAGATGCGGAGGATCCTCATATTTATTGGCGCATGCGCAGCCTCCTGCTACACAAGCCATTAAGCAGCCTGCACACCATGGGGCCGGGTTGTTACAAGTGATTGGCCGCTGCCGCACTCGCTGCATTACAGGGAATGACGTACCACGTCTCGTCTTTATCCCCTAATGAATCCCACGGACGGGGAGGTAACGCAATGAAAAAAATCTTTACTACTGGCAGAGAATGTCCTGCATAAGTATTTAGTGTGATGGTAGATGCTGGGGCAAGCTATTTAGGACTGTCCTTGTAGTAACAGCAGCAATTTCATGGGGCCAAGGCCACCAGTTATAGGGACCTACAGACACCAGCTCCTTCCCTGTGTCCTCCTTACATCATCCAACCTGCAATTGCTCCTGTGAATTTAAGCCTCTGTTACACACGGCTACTGATATTGATGAGTGAGGGACTTATCGTGCATTGCTTATATATTTCGTTGTGTGTTTTTGTACACTAGCACAGGATCTACCGTTCCAGTATATACTGTATTTACTCGAGTATAAACCGAGGTACCTAAATTTACCACAAAAAATTGGGCAATTGTATTGACTCAAGTATAAGCCGAGGGTGGGAAATGCAGCCGCTACTCTCTAATAAAATGTCCAGCAGTCTCCCCTCATGAATAAAATGTTAACAGCAGCACATCCAATTATTAAAGCGTCAAGCAGAGCGCCCCCATTAATGTAATGTGCAGCAGAGCGCCCCGCATAATGCAATATGCGGCAGAGCACCCACATTAATGTAATGTGCAGCAGAGCACCCCCATTAATGTAATGTGCAGCAGAGCACCCCCATTAATGTAAGGTGCAGCAGAGCACCCCCATTAATGTAATGTGCAGCAGAGCGCCCCGCATAATGCAATATGCAGCAGAGCACCCACATTAATGTAATGTGCAGCAGAGCACCCCCATTAATGTAATGTGCAGCAGAGCACCCCCATTAATGTAATGTGCAGCAGAGCACCCCCACTAATGTAATGTGCAGCAGGGTGCCCCATTAATATAATGTCGTGCAGAGCGCCCCTATTAATGCAATGAGAAGGGCGCCCCCATTAATGCAATGTGCAGCAGAGTGCTCCCATTAATGCAATGTCCATAAGAGTACCCTCATTAATAAAACATCCAGTAGAGTGCCCCCTTAAAAAAATAAACTTACTACTCACCCTTTGGCACTGGTCCCCCGGCGACCGCTTGTCCCCGCAGCAACTCTTCGTTTTCCGGACATACGATGTGCCGGCACACAAATCTCATCTATTTAAGTGATAGTGAGAATTATTTATAGGACCATATTGTTTAATATGAATATATACATATATATGGCATAAACTGTGCCAGTAATGTAGTGCCATGGGGTGTGCAAAGGATGATTAATAGCGACGAACAGTGTGCGCATAATACGGTGCTCTCAGTATAATGGCATACAAGGTAGAAAAAACTGACACATGGGGGGTCATTTACTAAGGGCCCGATTCGCGTTTTCCCGACGTGTTACCCGAATATTTCCGATTTGCGCCGATTGTACCTGAATTGCCACGGGATTGTGGCGCATCGGCGCTGGCATGCATGCAACGGAAATCGGGGGGCGTGGCCGAACGAAAACCCGACGTATTCGGAAAAACCACCGCATTTAAAAACCAAAAATGTGTCGCTTGGGAAGCGCTTACCTTCACCTGGTCCAGCTGAAGTCATTTACTAAGGGCCCGATTCACGGTTTTCCCCGACGTGTTACCCGAATATTTCCGTTTTGCGCCGATTTTCCCTGAATTGCCCCGGGATTTTGGCGCACGTGATCGGATTTTGGCGCATCGTGCTGGCATGCACGCGACGGAAATCTGGGAGGCGTGGCCGAATGAAAACCAGACGGATTCGGAAAAACCGTCGCATTTAAAAAACTAAAAGTGTCGCGCAGCTTGCACTTACCTTCACTAGGAATAGGCCGGTGAACTTGAGTGCATTTCAGCGGACTTCGGAGGAACTGCCCTAGTGAATCCCGTCCGGACCCGAATCCACCACAGAGAACGCACCGTTGGATCGCGAATGGGTCGGGTAAGTAAATCTGACCCATGTATGTATTATGGATGCCAAGGCCAAGAGTTCTACAGAAAATATGCAGGTTAGTCAATACGTCGTATCATTGGTAGGTACATAATTAGCGGTATTAATCCATTGTGCGCTATTATTTATATCTAAGTGACACCCACCCTCCTCCCATCATGCCTCAGGGCTGAGCATGTCCGATACTGTGTGTATAACACTGGCATTCTTCTCATCATATTTCATGCCGGAAAGATATCTAATCCCCATTGCAGATTGATTATTCAGTATGTTCTTTCATTAGACCAGAAAGGTTTAATACAGGAATCAATAACACCAAGAAATCACTAACAAAGCGAAGAATTACTGCAGCCGGACACATGGAACTGCTCAGATAGAAGCAGTGGCTAAATAATTATAAATTATAATTACTGCTGACAACAACAAAATATCTAATGTGTAACCAGGAAGAGTGTAGGGAGTGTCTCATGGGATCAACTACTAATAAACTGCTCTTATGTACAAGAAAATATCTACTATAATACTGCCCCCTATGTACAAGAATATAACTACTATAATACTACCCCCTATGTACAAGAATATATCTACTATAATACTGCCCCCTATGTACAGGGATATAACTACTATAATACTGCCCCCTATGTACAGGAATATATCTACTATAATACTGCCCCTATGTACAAGAATAGAACTACTATAATACTGCCCCCTATGTACAAGAATATAACTACTATAAAACTGCTCCCTATGTACAAGAATATAACTACTATAATACTGCCCCTATGTACAGGAATATAACTACTATAATACTGCCCCCTATGTACAGGAATATAACTACTATAATATTGCCCCCTATGTACAAAAATATAACTACTATAATACTGCCCCCTATGTACAAGAATATAACTACTATAATACTACCCCCTATGTACAAGAATATATCTACTATAATACTGCCCCCTATGTACAAGAATATAACTACTATAATACTGCCCCTATGTACAAGAATATAACTACTATAATACTGCCCCCTATGTACAAGAATATAACTACTATAATACTGCCCCCTATGTACAGGAATATAACTACTATAATACTGCCCCCTATGTACAAAAATATAACTACTATAATACTGCCCCCTATGTACAAGAATATAACTACTATAATACTACCCCCTATGTACAAGAATATATCTACTATAATACTGCCCCCTATGTACAAGAATATAACTACTATAATACTGCCCCCTATGTACAAGAATATAACTACTATAATACTGCCCCCTATGTACAAGAATATAACTACTATAATACTGCCCCCTATGTACAGGAATATAACTACTATAATACTGCCCCCTATGTACAAGAATATAACTACTATAATACTGCACCCTATATATCTACTATAATACTGCCCCCTATGTACAAGAATATAACTACTATAATACTGCCCCCTATGTACAATAATAGAACTTCTATAATACTGCCCCCTATGTACAATAATAGAACTTCTATAATACTGCCCCCTATGTACAGGAATATAACTACTATAATACTGCCCCCTATGTACAAAAATATAACTACTATAATACTGCCCCCTATGTACAAAAATATAACTACTATAATACTACCCCCTATGTACAAGAATATATCTACTATAATACTGCCCCCTATGTACAAGAATATAACTACTATAATACTGCCCCTATGTACAAGAATATAACTACTATAATACTGCCCCCTATGTACAAGAATATAACTACTATAATACTGCCCCCTATGTACAGGAATATAACTACTATAATACTGCCCCCTATGTACAAAAATATAACTACTATAATACTGCCCCCTATGTACAAGAATATAACTACTATAATACTACCCCCTATGTACAAGAATATATCTACTATAATACTGCCCCCTATGTACAAGAATATAACTACTATAATACTGCCCCCTATGTACAAGAATATAACTACTATAATACTGCCCCCTATGTACAAGAATATAACTACTATAATACTGCCCCCTATGTACAGGAATATAACTACTATAATACTGCCCCCTATATATCTACTATAATACTGCCCCCTATGTACAAGAATATAACTACTATAATACTGCCCCCTATGTACAATAATAGAACTACTATAATACTGCCCCCTATGTACAAGAATATAACTACTATAATACTGCGCCCTATGTACAGGAATATAAGTACTATAATACTGCCCCTATGTACAGGAATATAACTACTATAATACTGCCTCTATGTACAGGAATATAACTACTATAATACTGCCCCCTATGTACAAGACTATAACTACTATAATACTGCCCCCTATGTACAAGAATATAACTACTATAATACTGCCCCCTATGTACAAGAATATAACTACTATAATACTGCCCCCTATGTACATGAATATAACTACTATAATACTGCCCCCTATGTACAGGAATATAACTACTATAATACTGCCCCTATATATCTACTATAATACTGCCCCCTATGTACAAGAATATAACTACTATAATACTGCCCCCTATGTACAGGAATATAACTACTATAATACTGCACCCTATATATCTACTATAATACTGCCCCCTATGTACAAGAATATAACTACTATAATACTGCCCCCTATGTACAATAATAGAACTTCTATAATACTGCCCCCTATGTACAGGAATATAACTACTATAATACTGCCCCCTATGTACAGGAATATAAATACTATAATACTGCCCCCTATATATCTACTATAATACTGCCCCTATGTACAAGAATATAACTACTATAAGACTGCCCCTATGTACAAGAATAGAACTACTATAATACTGCCCCCTATGTACAAGAATATAACTACTATAATACTACCCCCTATGTACAAGAATATATCTACTATAATACTGCCCCCTATGTACAAGAATATAACTACTATAATACTGCCCCCTATGTACAAGAATATAACTACTATAATACTGCCCCCTATGTACAAGAATATAACTACTATAATACTGCCCCCTATGTACAGGAATATAACTACTATAATACTGCCCCCTATATATCTACTATAATACTGCCCCCTATGTACAAGAATATAACTACTATAATACTGCCCCCTATGTACAATAATAGAACTACTATAATACTGCCCCCTATATATCTACTATAATACTGCCCCCTATGTACAAGAATATAACTACTATAATACTGCCCCCTATGTACAATAATAGAACTACTATAATACTGCCCCCTATATATCTACTATAATACTGCCCCCCAATGTACAAGAATATATCTACTATAATACTGCCCCCTATGTACAAGAATATAACTACTATAATACTGCCCCCTATGTACAATAATAGAACTACTATAATACTGCCCCCTATATATCTACTATAATACTGCCCCCTATGTACAAGAATATAACTACTATAATACTGCCTCTATGTACAGGAATATAACTACTATAATACTGCCCCCTTTGTACAAGACTATAACTACTATAATACTGCCCCCTATGTACAAGAATATAACTACTATAATACTGCCCCCTATGTACAAGAATAAAACTACTATAATACTGCCCCCTATGTACATGAATATAACTAGTATATTACTGCCCCCTATGTACAGGAATATAACTACTATAATACTGCCCCTATATATCTACTATAATACTGCCCCCTATGTACAAGAATATAACTACTATAATACTGCCCCCTATGTACAAGAATAGAACTACTATAATACTGCCCCCTATGTACAAGAATATAACTACTATAATACTGCGCCCTATGTACAGGAATAGAACTACTATAATACTGCCCCCTATGTACAGGAATATAACTACTATAATACTGCCCCCTATGTACGAGAATATAACTGCTATAATAATGTCCCTTATGTACGAGAATATAACTACTATAATACTGCCCCCTTGCTGGGAGGTTGTGTGTGAGCAGAGCTCCTGAAGTCTCCTAATGCCTGGAGACAGCCCAGGGCGGGGCCACCCTGGGTGGGGAACTTCCCCAAGCAAGGCCCAGGCTTCCAGGCCTACACCGGGAGAAAACTCCCTTACAACTTCTGATGGGGATGTAAATCCCAGAGTGAGCCGCCAGCAGAGCAGCAGTCAGTTTGTGAGTGACCTCAGTGTTATGAAGAAAGAAGGAAAGAAAGTGAGTGAAAGTGAAGCCAGATCCCAGCCCGGACAGCATGGAGGAGCACAGATAATGAAGCAGCTGAGTACAGGTCAGGCAGCAGGTGCACAGCCCCCCACTCCTGCACCCAGACAGCGGAGAAGATCCCTGGAAAGACAAACCCTGCAAGAAAACCTGCAGCAGAGAGAGGTTGTGTCCAGCATGGCCGCTACAGGCCGCACCAGGTCAGCAGCAAAGCCTCAGAGTGTCTCTGCACAGTGTGATCCAGCCTCAGTCTCAGGCCCGGCCATTACAGGCAGCAAACCTGAGAAGCCAAGGCAGGAGATGGTTACACCCAAGCAGCCTGGAGGACTACAGCGACCAGCATGGCAGCTGAAGGAGAGCACACGTGCACCTGAGCTGCAGATGGCGGAGGAGATCCCGGCACTGGTAAGGAGGATGGGGGAGCTAAGTCACCATAAACAAATGCTGCAGATGCAGATTGACTGTATGTACAGCCTGAGGACGGCGCACCCTGAGAGCAGCGCCCTGTACAACAGTAAGCTGCAGGCACTAAGTAAGGAGCTGGCTGTGGTGGTCAGGGACATGGACTGTGTTCTGGAGAGGATGGGACCCCTGGCCGAGTCCTACAAGAACAGGGAGCGCTTTGCCCAGCAGAAGCCGAGCTGTAACCCTGGACCCCGGACCCCTGTAGCACAAGCTGGACCCGTCCCCCCAGATGCACCCCACAAAGTGTCACCCCAAGTATTGAAACCTGCAAGTTTCTCATTCCAGAAGGGAAAGACACAAGAGCAGCCGCAGACCCCCGCAGCAGTCCTGGATAAAAATGCTGTAGTACCACAGGTCCCAGCAGAGACTGTGCAGCAGCAGGACAGTGGACTTCCATCCATGCGTCATGGTGATGCGGTGACCCAGAATTGTGCTGTAGTGGCAGGGACTGGGGACAGTGCTGGACATATTGATGTGGCTGAGGGGTTGGGGGATGGAGGGGACCCTCAGTCTATCTGGGAGGTGCAGCCACCGGAGGATAATATACAGGTGGATGGGGGGCAGGGGATTGTACAGGATGATGGGTGTGACTTCCCCCCTCTAACATCGAGCCCCCCAGATGAGTCAAGCCCCTCTAGATCAGACCCTCCCCCCAATACCCAGAGTGAACCCCGTCAGGATCCCCCTAAAAACGCCTGGAGCCATGGCGCTCCCTCCTTCACCTCCGGCGCACACTACTCAGGGCAGGCGTTTAAGAGGAGGAATGTGGTGCGCTTTAAGAACAGAGGCGCTAAGGAAGATCTCCCGGATAGGAGGTTTGTGGTGCGGGATCTCCTGTGCCGCCAGATGGGGTTCATGCCTGATGATATCCTGGCAGTCATCAACCTTCCAGACAGACAGGGCTATGATGTCAGCTTTAAGCTCATGTCTAGTCTGGATAGGTTCTGGGATAAATTCCCCCGGTTCAGGGACACTGATGGATGGAATAAGTTTACGTTTGTCCCCATATCCAGGCCAGGTACCGTAGTGGTAAATATCATCTTTTGGAACGAGTCTGTTCCTCCTCAGGATGTTTTAGTGTGGCTCAGGCGCCATTGTGATCTGGTGTCTGACCTCACTAAGAACCGAGACGCCGACGGTATCTGGACTGGAGGGTGGAAGGTTTTAGTAAAACTGAGGCAGTTTAACAACATCAGCCTACACCTCCCCAACTCCTTCTTCATTGGTAGAGAGAAAGGCGTCTGTTTCTACCCAGGGCAACCACGGAAGTGCTTCAGATGTGGTAAGATTGGGCATGTGGCTAAAATATGTACAGTGGTAAAATGTAATCTGTGCGGGGAGGTCGGCCATCTCAGTGCCACCTGTGAGAAGGTCAAGTGTAATCTATGTGGTGAGATGGGCCACCCACACAAGGATTGCCCGGAGGCCTGGCATAACATTGCTAGAGACTTCTCAGATGATGAGATGGTCCAGGAGGCAGATGCCTTAGAGGAGGAGGCCATGCTGTCAGGGCAAATTCTGACTAGGCGGGAAGTACAGCAGGGCTCAGGTAAAACTGCTCAAGAACCTCAGCGGTCAGGGAGCACTCAGGGGAGTATGGAAGTTGTCGCACAGGAGCAGTCTCAGGCAACCACCTCCGTAGCACCCGGAGATTATGAGGAGGTAAAGAAGAAAAAAAGAAAGAAAAAAGATAAATCTTCCCGTAAGCCTGAGGAAGAGTGCAATTTAGGCCCGAAAACAATGAGGAAAGCCAGTGGTGATACCGGGGTCATGGTCCTTGCCAACCGGTTTGATGCTCTGTCAGAGTCAGATGGGGATTATGAGCGCGAGTTACAGCGCATTGATAATGAGTGTGAGGTGGACATAGGGGACCCCCCAACTAAAAAGAAGCCCCCTCCTGAAGATACCGCTGTAGAGTCAGACATGGAGACAGGTGGAAGACAGGGGGACATTGACTCTGACACATGATGATGGGGGTCGCTGCTCTGCTTTTTCTCGTTGTAATGGCTGGGTTCTCTCTAAAAGTTGCTTCCAGCAACGTCAACAGCATTAAAGTAAGAAGGACCAGACACGCCGTGTATGACCACCTGAGATATCTGGGCGCTGATGTCATCTTCCTGCAGGAGACCCGTCTGACCACCTTGGGGCATCTCCGTGAGGCTGAGCGTGAGTGGCGGTCTGGTCCTTCTTACTGGTCACTGGCTGTGGAGCCGTACGCCGGGGTCGCCATACTGTTTAACACCACAGACGTGACGGTGCACAGGCTGACGGAGGTCGCTATGGGGAGGTGCCTGGTGCTAGAGGTGACCATCCATGGTAGGCGGCTCCGGCTGATCAACATCTATGGCCCACAGACAGTGACAGAGAGAATCCAGTTGTTCAATGAGGTAAAACAATATCTTTTTACCTCTATCCCTGTGATAATGGCGGGTGATTTCAATGTTACCATGACATCAGGTGACAGGTCCTCGGGCAGAGCAGTGGTCAGAGACACCAAAGTTCTAAAGAGCATAATATCACAGGCCGACCTACGTGATGTATTCACCCTGGGTGGTAGGACACCTAAGTACACGTACTCCTGTGCTGACAGACATAGCAGGATCGATATGGCTTTTGTGAGTCCCTCGGAGACTGTTAGTGGGATGAGCGAGAGAGTCGTCCCATATTCTGATCATCTGGCCTTATTGTTTTCCATGGGAGTCTCTAACTGCTCTGATATTGGTCGGGGGTTATGGAGGCTTAACTCCAGCATCCTGGATGATGTCTGTGTCCAGAATTGCATCCACTCCCTTTTTCAGGACCAGCTCCAGAGACAAGACTTCTATGAAAACATATCTGACTGGTGGGAGAACGTCAAGGAGGAGATCAGGTCCCTCTTAAAGAGACTGTCAGTGAAGAAGGGTAAGAGTAAGTACAGCCAGTATCTCAAGCTGCGGAAAGAATTGGAGTCACTCTATTCGGTGGGAGGGGGGGACAAACATAAAATTGACCGACTAAAGTCTGAAATAAAGCAGTATCAGTACAGCCGCTACACGTCCCTGGTAATAGAAAGAGATTACGGAAAACTGGGAGTTCCCGATCCCTATGAAAATTGCCGGGAACGTGTGGCCAAGAAATCGATCACAGGTCTCACTGACTCCCAGGGAGTTTTACAGGAATCTCGGGAGGGTATCCTGGGGGTGGTGAGATCCTACTATGCTGAGTTATTTCAGAAAAAGGTTTTGGATAAAGAGAAAATGGCTCAATTCTTGGAGGCAACTCCAGGTCCTGACACTAAAGATTTGGATTTTTCTCCTTTGACAGCAGGAATAACAGAGGAGGAGGTTAAAGAGGCCATTGATAAGTTAGGTCTGAAGAAGGCACCAGGTCCTGATGGGTTAACATGTGAATTTTATAAGAAATTTAGAGACCTCTTAGCCCCGATCCTTGTGGATGTGTTTACTAACTGTCTAGAGAATCACCTGATGCCTCCATCCATGAGAGTGTCCTCCCTTATTCTGCTGTCTAAAGGTAAGGAGCCTAGTGACATCAAGAACTGGAGGCCGATCGCCCTCTTGAATGTCGACAGGAAGATTTTGGCAAAAATTCTGTTTTCTAGATTAGTCTGTTTGT
Organism: Engystomops pustulosus; assembly: GCF_040894005.1. Classification (NCBI taxonomy): domain Eukaryota; kingdom Metazoa; phylum Chordata; class Amphibia; order Anura; family Leptodactylidae; genus Engystomops; species Engystomops pustulosus. The sequence goes on along the minus strand of NC_092415.1, from coordinate 11,566,583 downwards.
CCCCGGCACTGTTGGCAGGCTCTCAGTACGGCACAGTAAGAGGGCGGAACATCTCTGGAGCAGTCATCTCGATTAGAGAGATGTTTGAGAGATGTAAAGCTCTGAGGTGTGGGAGATATGTTGTAGGTCTGGACCAGGCTAAAGCCTTTGACAGGGTTGATCACGATTATCTATGGGCCACTTTGTCAAAGTACGGTATTCCGGGACAATTTATAGATTGGCTGAGAACTTTGTATAGAGAGGCGAAGAGCTTTCCTCTGATCAATGGTTGGCAGGGGGACACTTTTGAAGTAGAGGCAGGGGTGAGACAAGGTTGTCCTCTGAGTCCACTGCTGTATGTGTTTGCCATAGACTTGTTTCTGCGATCACTGCAGCGGTGTGATTTTCAGGGGGTGCCGGTCCCCCATTGCTTGCCTTTGAAGGTAGTCGCCTACGCGGATGATGTGACTGTGGTGATATCTGAACCTCGTGAGGTGGAGATGTTATCCACAGCCATCAGAAGTTACTCAGGGGCCTCCGGGTCTCTGGTCAACCTTGAGAAGAGTCAAGCTTTCTGGACATTGGATACTGCTCCTGGCTTTGATCTGCCACAATTTGCCAAGGCCTCCACCCATATTAAAATCCTTGGGGTTAAATTCGGGAGGGAAGATAATGCCAAACTAAATTGGGAAGAGAAGTTGGAAACTGGAAATGCAAAGGTTCAGCGGTGGAAGAACTGGAGGCTGACCTATAGAGAAAGGGTTACTCTGATGAAGACTTACCTGGTCCCTGTCTTCCTCTACGTCTCTGTCGTCTTTCCTTTGCCAGAATCTTTCTCCGCTAGGCTCTTTAGCCTGTTCTTCCAACTTTTATGGGGGAACAGGTTGAACCCAGTAAAAAGAGGGATAACCTACCTGCAGAGGAGAGAGGGTGGGCTGGATATGTTAAATCCAAGGGTTTTCTTTGACTCCATGTTTCTGAAAGTTAATTTTGGTTTCCTGGACTCAAACAATGGTCTCCTGTGGGTAAGTAGTGTCAGGGACTGGATATTGCCTTTTGCAGAGTCTTGGGTGCGAGGCGGCAGTCTCAAGAGGGGCCGATGGACTCCTGGCTTCCTCCCTCAGTATCTGGAGTATGGTCTCAGGTGCATGAAAAAGTGGAGGCTAGACAAAACATTTTTAGAGAGTAAGACCAGGAGGGACCTCTATACCAGTGTCTGTAGGACCTTTTATTCATTACAGCCAGCTCTGAGGGACTGCACAACGGCCACCCTGCAGGAGAGTCTGAGGTTCCTTAATGGACCAAGACTTCCAGCCAAATTCTTTGACATCGCCTGGTTGTCTCTGCATGGGAGGCTTTTTGTCAGAGGAAATTTAAAATTCCTGAGTCTCTCTGACCGTATGTGTCCCTTAGGATGTCAGCAGGAGGAGACCATGGAGCACTTTACCACCGAGTGCCCGGGAGGGAGGCAGATATGGCAGGAGGTGTCCCGCAGGCTGAATATACCACGTCTACAGTCCCTTAGATACCCTGAGATCATCTATGGGGTAACACCACATATAATGGACATTGACCGGGGGACCATGTACCTCATTATCACCATCATTAAGTATTACCACTGGCACAACAGGACCCGAGTCTCCATCCACAATGAGACCTTCCACCACGTGGCCGCAGTCACACTTATTATGTCTGAGCTCAGATGGATCAGATCCATAGAGATTGGGAAAAGTGATGGGAATAGAAAGTTTTGGAGGAACATAAGTCTATACTGATTGATCATGTTATTTTGTTTATTTCTGACTTTTTTCCCCTTAAACCAGTGATGGACATTTAAGTTATTATAAATGGAATTATGATTTCTTGTAAATTCTGATAAGAATGTAAAATGTATTTTGTTTGTTTTTTACTAATAAAAATTGCCCCCTATGTACAGGAATATAACTACTATAATACTGCCCTCTATGTACAAGAATATAACTACTATAATACTGCGCCCTATGTACAGGAATAGAACTACTATAATACTGCCCCCTATGTACAGGAATATAACTACTATAATACTGCCCCCTATGTACGAGAATATAACTGCTATAATAATGTCCCTTATGTACGAGAATATAACTACTATAATACCGCCTCCTATGTACAGAAATTTAACTACTATAATACTGCCCCCTATGTACAAGAATATAACTACTATAATACTGCCCCCTATGTACAAGAATATAACTACTATAATACTGCCCCCTATGTACAAGAATATAACTGCTATAATAATGTCCCTTATGTACGAGAATATAACTACTATAATACCGCCTCCTATGTACAAGAATATAACTACTATAATACTGCCCCCTATGTACAGGAATATAACTACTATAATACTGCCCTCTATGTACAGGAATATAACTACTATAATACTGCCCTCTATGTACAAGAATATAACTAATATAATACTGCCCCCTATGTACAAGAATATAACTACTATAATACTGCTCCCTATGTACAGGAATATAACTACTATAATACTGCCCCCTATGTACAAGAATATAACTACTATAATACTGCCCCCTATGTACAGGAATATAACTACTATAATACTGCCCTCTATGTACAAGAATATAACTACTATAATACTGCCCCACTATGTACAAGAATATAACTACTATAATACTGCCCCCTTTGTACAAGAATATAACTCCTATAATACTGCCCTCTATGTACAAGAATATAACTACTATAATACTGCCCCACTATGTACAAGAATATAACTACTATAATACTGCCCCCTTTGTACAAGAATATAACTCCTATAATACTGCCCCCTATGTACAAGAATATAACTACTATAATACTGCCCCCTATGTACAAGAATATAACTACTATAATACTGCCCCCTATCTACAGAAATATAACTACTATAATACTGCCCCCTATGTACAAGAATATAACTACTATAATACTGCCCCTATGTACAAGAATATAACTACTATAATACTGCCCCCTATGTACAAGAATATAACTACTATAATACTGCCCTCTATGTACAAGAATATAACTACTATAATATTGCCCCCTTTGTACAAGAATATAACTACTATAATACTGCCCCCTATGTACAAGAATATAACTACCATAATACTGCCCCCTATGTACAGGGATATAACTACTATAATACTGCCCCCTATGTACAAGAATATAACTACCATAATACTGCCCCCTATGTACAGGGATATAACTACTATAATACTGCCCCCTATGTACAAGAATATAACTACTATAATACTGCCCCCTATGTACAAGAATATAACTACTATAATACTGCTTCCTATGTACAAGAATATAACTACTATAATACTGCCCCCTATGTACAAGAATATAACTACTATAATACTGCCCCCTATGTACAAGAATATAACTACTATAATACTGCCCCACTATGTACAAGAATATAACTACTATAATACTGCCCCCTTTGTACAAGAATATAACTCCTATAATACTGCCCCCTATGTACAAGAATATAACTACTATAATACTGCCCCCTATGTACAAGAATATAACTACTATAATACTGCCCCCTATCTACAGGAATATAACTACTATAATACTGCCCCCTATGTACAAGAATATAACTACTATAATACTGCCCCCTATGTACAAGAATATAACTTCTATAATACTGCCCCCTATGTACAAGAATATAACTACTATAATACTGCCCCCTATGTACAGGAATATAACTACTATAATACTGCCCCCTATGTACAAGAATATAACTACTATAATACTGCCCCTATGTACAAGAATATAACTACTATAATACTGCCCCCTATGTACAGGAATATAACTACTATAATACTTACTGCTACTATTATAACACCAATTTTACATGCAGATTAGTAAGTTGTAAGTATCAGAGCTTGTGAAATACACAAGGTTTAGTGGTTATATAGATTTTAGGGTCTTGGCCCCAGGAGTTGTGGTTTCCAGGTTTAATCTATTAGATACTGGTAACACCTTACATCGCAGGGACTGTTCTCGGAATCTATAGAGATTATGTAATTTCCCTGCACCCTCATCCATCATACTTGACCTCTCTGCTCTGTATATGTCTGAGGTCGAAGGTCACAGATGGAAGAGAATGGATTGTATCAGTGCTAAGCAATGTCACAGATGTTGTGAAAATTGATAATAGTAAGTGTACACAGGTGATCTGCAAAATGATGTGGCACTGAGCTGTCACTGGCCCTGAGGATATGGGAATATTCAGGCCCCTCTTATTTTATAGCTCCCCCAGCATGTTTCCTTTATACTGTGCCCCCCAAGAGCTCCGCTTTTTGCTGTGCCCCCAACAGCTCCATTTCAAACTGGAGCAGCCCCGAGCAGCCCCCTAATATTATCCCCCCAGCAGCTCATCCATATTATCCCCTAGCAGTCCCTTCGTATTATCCAACCAGCAGCCCCCTTATATTATCCCTCCAGCAGCCCCCTTATATTATCCCTCCAGCAGCTGTAGAGCAAATCAGCAGCTGCGTTGCTTCACGACCAGGAGATGCTACTCTGAATACTGTGGCTCGGAGGAGCTGTGTCCCTTGTATTTCCTTTCTCTGCGAGTCCTTAAAAACCGGGACTGTCCTGCCGAATCAGGGACAGTTGAGGGCTATGTAAGGGCCCTATTCCATACTTGCTTTATGAATATCTGCAGGCACTACATCTCCTTGTTTACTCATATTTCCCATACGTCCCAGATTTGGCGGGACAGTCCTGGTATGCAGCCGCTGTCCTGCCATCCTAGGCAGTTGGGAGAATGTCTCGGGCTGCCCCTCTCTCCTGCGTTGTCCTGCCTCCTCCTGGTGCCGTACATTAGAGCTGAGGATGTAGCTCCTTCTCTTGGCTGCTCCCTCCCCTGCTTCGAGTCACAGTTGGAGCCCTGCCAGAGGGGAGAGGAGGAAGTGAGGCGGCTGTGGGGAAATGACACTGGAATAATACCCTGGAACAGGGGACAGAAGACCACAATAAGAGGAGGCTACAAGAGGACAGGGACCACAGGAGGAGGCTGAAGCACAGTACTACTACTCCTATCCTGTATATATGGCACAGCACAGTACTACTACTCCTATCCTGTATATATGGAAACAGCACAGTATTAGTACTCCTATCCAGTATATAGATGGATACAGCACAGCACTACTACTCCTATCCTGTATATAAATGGATACAGCACAGTACTACTCCTCCTATCCTGTATATAGATGGATACAGCACAGTACTACTACTCCTATCCTGTATATTTGGACACAGCACAGTACTACTAATCCTACCCGGTATATATGAGCAAAGCACAGTACTACTACTCCTACCCTGTATATATGGGCACAGTACAGTACTACTACTCCTTTGCTGTATTTATGGGCACAGGACAGTACTACTGCTCCTACTTTGTATATTTGGGCACAGCACAGTACTACTCCTCCTATCCTGTATATATGGACACAGCACAGTACTACTACTCCTATCCTGTATATATGGGCACATCACAGTACTACTACTCCTATCCTGTATATATGGGCACAGCACAGTACTACTACTCCTATCCTGTATATATGGGCACAGCACAGTACTACTACTCCTATCCTGTATATGTCAGCACAGTACTACTACTCCTATCCTGTATATATAGCCAGAGCACAGTACTACTACTCCTATCCTGTATATATGGGCACAGCACAGTACTACTACTCCTATCCTGTATATATGGGCACAGCACAGTACTACTACTTCTACCCTGTATATATGGGCACAGCACAGTACTACTACTCCTATCCTGTATATATGGGCACAGCACAGTACTACTACTCCTATCCTGTATATATGGGCACAGCACAGTACTACTACTCCTATCCTGTATATATGGACACAGCACAGTACTACTACTCCTATCCTGTATATATGTGCACAGCACAGTACTACTACTCCTATCCTGTATATATGGGCACAGCACAGTACTACTACTCCTATCCTGTATATATGAGCACAGCACAGTACTACTACTCCTATCCTGTATATATGAGCACAGCACAGTACTACTACTCCTACCCTGTATATATGTACACAGCACAGAGCTACTACTCCTATCCTGTATATATGGACACAGCACAGTACTACTATTCCTATCCTGTATATATGAGCACAGCACAGTACTACTACTCCTATCTTGTATATATGGGCACAGCACAGTGCTACTACTCCTATCCTGTATATATGGGCACTGCACAGTACTACTACTCCTACCCTGTATATATGTACACAGCACAGAGCTACTACTCCTATCCTGTATATATGGACACAGCACAGTACTACTATTCCTATCCTGTATATATGAGCACAGCACAGTACTACTACTCCTATCTTGTATATATGGGCACAGCACAGTGCTACTACTCCTATCCTGTATATATGGGCACTGCACAGTACTACTACTCCTATCCTGTATATATGAGCACAGCACAGTACTACTACTCCTATCCTGTATGTATGAGCACAGCACAGTACTACTACTCCTATCCTGTATGTATGAGCACAGCACAGTACTACTACTCCTATCCTGTATATATGAGCACAGCACAGTACTACTACTCCTATCCTGTATATATGAGCACAGCACAGTACTACTACTCCTATCCTGTATCTATGGGCACAGCACAGTACTACTACTCCTATCCTGTATCTATGGGCACAGCACAGTACTACTACTCCTATCCTGTATATATGAGCACAGCACAGTACTACTACTCCTACCCTGTATATATGGTTTCCCTTTTAAAGGTAACATCTTACCAGATCCATATTTGTCAGTAAAATGACTGATAAAAGTGATGATAATAAGCGGATGAGCCCCGGGATCTCATTACTGCAGAGTGCGGATTATTGCCTAGAATTCAGACAAGAAATGGATTTTTTATTTAGACAAACAAAAGAATAAAAAGAACTAAAATTAAAACCCAAAACCCATGGCAGATGAGAGGCGGCCGCGCACCCCCTGCGGGGATCGGGAGCTTTTCTACATAATGATAATTACGGGAGCGGGATGCAATCAGAATGGGAAATGACGGAAATATCCCTGTGTACACAAGTGCAAGTGTGAATACGTGGCGACGTGTCATGTGCAGGTTCTGGCTATGAATGGCGCGAGATGTAACGGCGCTCGCTGATTGCTATTGTTACAGCGCGGATCACGAGATGAAAGGACAGGATGGCGGGAATAGATCCAGAGCCATACAAGACCAGTAACGCACAATACAAGGGGAAAGTGGCGAAATTATTTCTATTTCCCATGAGAATCCATCCTGATAAACCAGGGACGTAACTCATAGATCCAGGCACCGGGACTGTGTAAAATCATGCTAATAAGCCAGGAGAGCTCTGGGGGTGTTACCAGAGCCCCTCTGTGCTGTAGCTTCACATGATACTAACAGGACCCCTATAACAGAGACAGTCTACGGGGGAAGAGGCAGCAGGATGCGGACAGTGACCATAGTAGGAGTGGTATGAAATTATGAAACAAGTAGTTGGTCAGTCATCAAACCCTCTTTTGTTAAAAATGTTATTGGGGCTCATTTACTAAGGGTCCGTTGGATGCATTTTTTGTAGGGTTTCCCTGACAATTTCCGTTTTGCCCTGAATTGCCCCGGGTTTTTGGCGCACACGATCAGATTGTGGCGCTTTGGCGCCGACTTTCACACAACAGAAATCGGGGGGCGTGGCCGTCGGACAACCTGACGGATTCGGACAAACCGCGGAATTTAAAAAAGGAATTGTGTCGCAAGATCAAGCACTCACATGGACCAGGAAGAAGAAGGTGAACTCCGGCGGACCTCGGGGCAGAAGCGACACCTGCAGGAACTTGGACGCACGAGCTTAGTGAATCGCGGCAGACCGTAATCCTCGTCGGACAACGCACCGCAGGATCGCGACAGAACCGGGTAAGTAAATCTGCCCCATTGTGTTTGGAAGTTTCTTGGTTCCTCTTTGTTCATGAGAGTAGAAATAAATGGGGGGCTCCACCTCATCTGGGGCCCAAGCAAACACCCCCACCCCTTATAGTGATCACACAGATCATTACCTGCCTCACGTTTTTGCCTACCACTAATCTGGATCGGAGGGGTCCTGCTGAGGAGACAGCTGAGTTTGGAGACTTCTTTCTCAGGCAATGCTCCCTAGGAAAACTTGTAGCTCATTCCAGCCAGACTGAACCACTCACATATACACAGCTGTTTTTTGGGGGTTCTTGCCCCTCATCAGTTCAGAGCCGGGTTACTGGATTGCCGGATTAAATCCCTTGAAGCCGGTTAATTTACATAAGCCCCTCCCCTTTTGACACTAAAATACAGGTCTACAGGGAGATGTGACCAACCATTTAATACTCTACAACATCACATCCACAGGTTCTTACCATTAACCCTAATGCCGTGCACAAGATTTATTCAGTCGCTGGTTTCACACCGTGTCTGGAAGAGATTCTGTAAAATATGTCTTCAGTAATCCGAAATAGAAACTTTCTGTTCTAGTCTGTTCCTTAAGTTTTGTTAAAAAAAAAAGAAATAGTCAGTATGGTGTGAAATCAATGTTATAAATGCACCATCTGGTTGTTTTATTCAGGCACCATATAGCAGTATTATTATACACTCACCGGCCACTTTATTAGGTACACCTGTCCAACTGCTCGTTAACACTTAATTTCTAATCAGCCAATCACATGGCGGCAGTGCATTTAGGCATGTAGACATGGTCAAGACAATCTCCTGCAGTTCACACCGAGCATCAGTATGGGGAAGAAAGGTGATTTGATGCCTTTGAACGTGGCATGGTTGTTGGTGCCAGAAGGGCTGGTCTGAGTATTTCAGAAACTGCTGATTTACTGGGATTTTCACGCACAACCATCTCTAGGGTTTACAGAGAATGGTCCGAAAAAGAAAAAACATCCAGTGAGCGGCAGTTCTGTGGGCGGAAATGCCTTGTTGATGCCAGAGGTCAGAGGAGAATGGGCAGACTGGTTCGAGCTGATAGAAAGGCAACAGTGACTCAAATCGCCACCCGTTACAACCAAGGTAGGCAGAAGAGCATCTCTGAATGCACAGTACGTCCAACTTTGAGGCAGATGGGCTACAGCAGCAGAAGACCACACCGGGTGCCACTCCTTTCAGCTAAGAACAGGAAACTGAGGCTACAATTTGCACAAGCTCATCGAAATTGGACAGTAGAAGATTGGGAAAACGTTGCCTGGTCTGATGAGTCTCGATTTCTGCTGCGACATTCGGATGGTAGGGTCAGAATTTGGCGTCAACAACATGAAAGCATGGATCCATCCTGCCTTGTATCAGCGGCTCAGGCTGGTGCTGGTGGTGTCATGGTGTGGGGAATATTTTCTTGGCACTCTTTGGGCCACTTGGTACCAATTGAGCATCGTTGCAATGCGACAGCCTACCTGAGTATTGTTGCTGCCCATGTCCATCCCTTTATGAGCACAATGTACCCTGTAACATCTGATGGCTACTTTCAGCAGGATAATGCGCCATGTCATAAAGCTGGAATCATCTCAGACTGGTTTCTTGAACATGACAATGAGGTCACTGGACTCAAATGGCCTCCACAGTCACCAGATCTCAATCCAATAGAGCATCTTTGGGATGTGGTGGAACGGGAGATTCGCATCATGGATGTGCAGCCGACAAATCTGCGGCAACTGTGTGATGCCATCATGTCAATATGGACCAAAATCTCTGAGATTTGGAGTAAAGTAGGTCCTTGGAGTACAGTAGGTCCATGCAGTACAGTAGTTTCTTGCAGTACAGTAGGTCCTTGGAGTATAGTAGGTCCTTGGAGTACAGAAGGTCCTTGGAGTACAGAAGGTCCTTGGAGTACAGTAGGTCACCCTGTTATACTGTGACCTCTGTCCCCTATATGTATAGTATAGGTACTAAGTACAGGAGAGCTGAGCAGTGCGGGGTCCGCATAGAAGATCCCACTGATCTGATCCTAAATCATAGATAAAAAATATCAAAACAATCTTGGAGAGCAGCAGACAGTGTATAACACAACCAGACGTATTTCCATCACATATTCATGGGTCTCTCTAGCCCATATTAAGAGGTAGCACAAATAGAAGGGGCACTATACAGGGGTCAGTGAAAGCAGCACAATTTGGGGGTCAATGAGAGGTGGCACAATTGAAGGGGGGGGTGGGCTTTATAAATGGGTCATTAAGAGGATCTGGGGCACTAGAGAGGTGAACATTCAGAGGTAGCCCAATTAAAAGGGGGAACTATTAGGGGTAATTAAGAGGATTGGGGGCCCTATTAGTAAATCATTCATTATAAAGTAAAAGGGGGCACTATAAATGATTCAGGGGGTGTGATGGAGCACCATTGATATTGGATTTAGTCTTATTAGAGGAGGAAACTATTAAGGGGGGCAGTATGAAGGGGTCATAGAGAGAAGTGGAGGACTGTGAAGGGGTCATAAAGAGTAGAGGGGGTCATTCAGAAGTGATACAAATAATAGGAGGCATAATTAAGGGGGGCATGAAGTAGTTTGGGGGGTCTTTAAAGGAGATCTTCATGAGGTTGTACAATGTAAATGGGTACTATTAAGGGGGTCATTAAGAAGACTCGACATAATGAGGGGTACTTTAAGAGGTGGCAGTAATGATTTGCCGGAAAGGGTGGACTAACATAGGGTCCTAAAATGGGGAAACTAATGAGGGGGTCAATTGAACAAGTGAACTTGTTAGAGGATAGGAGACCCTGTTGATGAAAGGGGGCAGTATTTATGAAGTCAGTAACAGGAGTCGGGCCATATTACGAGGATCAGGGGCACTACTGAAGGGACCAATAAAGGGGGCATTAATGAAAGGGTCATCAAAAGGGGGCACTATTAAGGGGGGTTATTAAGTCGGGTAAGGAAACAATTGTGGGGGTGTTACTATGTTACATATAGGAGGCCTTAATGTTTTTCATATATGCAGTGTATTCCCCCTTTGGGGTATGAGCCCCCCGCCCTCCATCGTACCCCACATTACTGTATATTACACTAATATCCCATTATCTATCGCAGACATCCAATTAGCCTTTAATTGGCGCCATTCTAATGAGCGATTATCTGCAATCCCTTTAAGCGACGCGTGGACTCCACACAGAATCTTCCTCGGCTGTAAACGATCCAGATCACATCCAGCTCCATCCATAATTTAAGACATTATTTTTAGTTTCCTCTTATTAAAATGAGGCGCACGAGCAGAAATAATGAGCCGTGAGCGGGGATCTGCCTGACATCCTCCTTGGAGGGTGACATCGCTGCGAGTCGCGGAAGGTGCCGTGCACCAGGTGATGGTTAACCAGTGATGGAACGGCTCCAGGCAAGTTCAGGAAATCTGCCAGGTCTGGTGGTATGGACCCCAGGCAGGAAGCTCCACTCTCCGGACTGACATCTTTCCTGATTATTCTGATAAAAAGCTACAGAGGGCGGGAAACGCTTAGCACCACCACACCTGATCTAACACAACCCTGTTTTCGGAGCACTTGTCATGCATGTGCAACATCCCCCACCGGGGCCTAGCCTTTTCTTAGGCCTGGAGGCAGCCGGGGCCCAGAATACCGGAGTGGCTGGCGGTTGCGGCCTAGGCACGCTAGTGTCACCGTGCTTGGTACGGGGACCGGAGGGCTGTCCTACAGCCTGGCAGGTCTCCAGCAGGTGGTGTTGGCAAGAAATGATATGGAGGGTGAGGCTGTGGTGCTGGTTCTCCCTGGGGCAGCCCTTAGAGTCTGTAGTTTGTGTCCCTGGTAGATGGATGGGCGCCCTTGGTTGTGATACAGCCGTAGCAGGGACCAGACGGAGGCAATGTTGTGCATAAAAGTAACTTACAGTTCTTTATTCGAACCAACGATATCAACAGGCCAAACAATTCTGTACAAGTGCAGTACTGGAAGGATCTTGGAGAGGAACCTCAGGAATTGGGTCACCAGCATGGATGCAGGGGCAGGCTGGGATGTAGCTGTGTCCAATCCTGGAAGCTGCAGCTTTGTCCTGTTTGTCCTATGTCACTCTGTGTGTAGTTGCTGAGCTGAGGCCTAGGAGGCCTGTGAGCAGAGCATGTGCTCTAAGAGATGATGCTCCTCGGTCAGAAGCTGGGTCCCAAGAGAACTAACTCCTCCCCTGACTAACGGTTTAGTTCCTCCCTAGTCAGGTGGTCTCCTTCTCCAATCACAGTTACAAAATTGGAACATCAATGGATGAAAACATAACATTGCTGTAACCCTTGCCTATCCAGGCAGAATCTACCGCTGCACAATTTCCTGAGCATATGTGTAGTGTCCTGCAGGGGAGCTGATCAGACTCACTACCAGGGGGACACACATATAAGGGGCTTATTCGCAACAACTCCTCTGCCTTGCATTGGCAGGGATGTTGCACATGTAAATTTGTTCACTTGGGGGATCCAGGGGAATGATTGACCCCTGATTATCTTGCTTGCTATAGGTTCCAACAGACAAACCCATTGAGAGTTAACTCTTTCAGAAAGTAATCCCAATCTGCTGTAGCCCCTGTGATCATTTGGTTGCTGCAATTCGGACCCCCAGCTGGTATCAATGTTCTGTCCTAAAGGTAAAAGTCTCCAAAAATCCCTTCAAGGGGTTAAAAATCCTGGAATCCAATTCCCTTCTCGCATCAACAAAACAATCCATCAGCATAGAAAAAAAAACATTTCTACAACTTCAAAAGATACAATGAAACAAACAACAAGAAATAATACATCTGCGCTGATACATTGTTACGACGCCGTGGAGCTGCACAATTCTGAGTTAATGTGATAATTGCAATTTCTCTCGGTAAATCTGAATTCCGCTCCTATTGTTCATATTGAGCGAAGCTTGTCGGACCCCCGGGGGGCTGCAGCACGTACAGATCAATGGTTTTTGTCTCCGCTTTGAAGGATATTAGACTTTCTATAGTAATAAGTAGAAGTGATTGAGGCGGTTTATTGCGACGCGCTATTTGTTTTCTTCAATGGCGTCCGTACAAATCTCTCCGCTTCGTGTATCACAAAGGATTCGCTGCGAGCGCCCAATCACAAGGCCCGACCTGCTAAGGAGCGCTCCCCAATCTCCAGACAATTCTTCAGTTATCTTATGGATTTCATAAAAGATTAAAAAACAATGATTTCCAACAACAATTTTTGCATTATGCTAAAAAATATGCAAAATTCATTTTATTTTTGTTCATTATACAGGGACTAATTGATTATTTTCCCCATGTTCCGGAGAGGATGAAATAATTTTTGTGTGCTCCTTCGGATGGGTAAGTAATTCTGTTGGATTTTGCATGGTAAATCTGGCGTACGGTTTGACTGAGCACCAATCGCTCCCTTTAGTGCAGAAGTTGTGTCGCAGGAATAGTGCAGCCGCACCACAAAACGGTCGCGTGCAACACATAAGTGACGCAGACACTTCTTATATACCTGTGCGAGCAGTTTGCACTAGAAAGAACGTGCAAAGTCCGACAGAAAACTGGTGCAAGTGCAACATCCCCCACCTAGCCTTTCACGTGGCGTGGATGAATACCGGAGTGGCTGGCTGTTGCGGCCTTAGGCACACGATGATCACGGGGCTTGGTATCAGGAGCAAAGGCCTTGACCAGAGCCTGGCGGCTCTCCAGCAGGTGGTGTGTCCCTGGGGGAACCCCGATGTGTAGAAGGAGTCCCTGGTGATGGACGATGGGGAGCCCGTGATGGTGAAGCGGCCTGATCCAGGGATCACTCAGAGACACTTCGGTGCCGAATAACTTACAGTTCTTCATTGGATCAGCAAACGTCAGGCAACGGCCTTAGCAGCAGTAAAAATTCAGCTGGTTAGAGGTAGCTGGTTGGAACAGGTCCTCACTAAGGTGCTCACAGCCTGGTAAGGTGGCTTCAGGCTGCAGGATGGTTGCTTCAGCAGAAAGGTGAAGGCAGATTCCAGGTGATGGAGGGCTGCAGGCCATGTGCTGAGGAGTGCTGTGCCGGCTCACCACGCCCCCTAAAAGTGGTGTGAATTGGGGTAACGTGCTGGGAAGCTGCTCCCTATTATACATGTAATAGGGAGCGTTCAGGAGCCTAATGAGCCATCTCGCTAAGAAGAGCGGTAATTCCCATCACTAACCTGTAGAGACCCCTGGGAAAAAAGAGCAGAACCTTCCACACCCAAAGTTTATAGAACCTTGGGGAGTGTCCAGCTCAGGGGATCATCCAATCAGCTCTCTCCTACCATCACAATATTACAAAGCTTTTAATTGGATAAAACAAATGCATGACCTCTTAGGCAGAATCTTACAGCTGCAATTACCAGGTTTCTCATGCTAGAGACCTCCTATTGAGGTGAGCAGGCTCACCAGGCAGCTCCTGACATGGACAGGGATGAGTTTGCAACACCTATTAACCCTTTGCATCGGCAGGGGTGTTGCACAAGATCCTTAGCAAATGTGGGCCAATGTGTGTATTATCCCTGTACTGTGACATCACTGTGTGTATTATCCCTGTACTGTGACATCGCTGTGTGTATTATCCCTGTACTGTGACATCACTGTGTGTATTATCCCTGTACTTTGACATCACTGTGTGTAATATCTCTGTACTGTGACATCACTGGGTGTATTATCCCTGTACTGTGACATCACTGTGTATTATCCCTGTACTGTGACATCAATGTGTATTATCCCTGTACTGTGACATCACTGTGTGTATTATCCCTGTACTGTGACATCACTGTGTATTATCCCTGTACTGTGACATCACTGTGTGTATTATCCCTGTACTGTGACATCACTGGGTGTATTATCCCTGTACTTTGACATCACTGTGTGTATTATCCCTGTACTGTGACATCACTATGTGTATTATCCCTGTACTGTGACATCACTGTGTGTATTATCCTGTACTGTGACATCACTGTGTGTATTATCCCTGTACTGTGACATCACTGTGTGTATTATCCCTGTACTGTGACATCACTGTGTATTATCCCTGTACTGTGACATCACTGTGTGTATTATCCCTGTACTGTGACATCACTGGGTGTATTATCCCTGTACTTTGACATCACTGTGTGTATTATCCCTGTACTGTGACATCACTGTGTGTATTACTCCTGTACTGTGATATAACTGTGTGTATTATCCCTGTACTTTGACATCACTGTGTGTATTATCCCTGCACTGTGACATCACTGTGTGTATTATCTCTGTACTGTGACATCACTGTGTGTATTATCCCTGTACTGTGACATCACTGTGTGTATTATCCCTGTACTGTGACATCACTGTGTGTATTATCTCTGTACTGTGACATCACTGTGTGTATTATCCCTGTACTGTGACATCACTGTGTGTATTATCGCTGTACTGTGACATCACTGTGTGTATTATCCCTGTACTGTGACATCACTATGTATATTATCCCTGTACTGTGACATCACTGTGTGTATTATCTCTGTACTGTGACATCACTGTGTGTATTATCCCTGTACTGTGACATCACTATGTATATTATCCCTGTACTGTGACATCACTGTGTGTATTATCCCTGTACTGTGACATCATTGTGTGTATTATCCCTGTACTGTGACATCACTGTGTGTATTATCCGTGTACTGTGACATCACTGTGTGTATTATCTCTGTACTGTGACATCATTGTGTGTATTATCCCCGTACTGTGACATCACTGTGTGTATTATCCCTGTACTGTGACATCACTGTGTGTATTATCTCTGTACTGTGACATCACTGTGTGTATTATCCCTGTACTGTGACATCACTGTGTGTATTATCCCTGTACTGTGATATCACTGTGTGTATTATCTCTGTACTGTGATATCACTGTGTGTATTATCTCTGTACTGTGACATCACTGTGTGTATTATCCCTGTACTGTGACATCACTCTGTGTATTATCCCTGTACTGTGACATCACTGTGTGTATTCTCCCTGTACTGTGACATCACTCTGTGTATTATCCCTGTACTGTGACATCACTGTGTGAATTATCCCTGTACTGTGACATCACTGTGTGTATTATCTCTGTACTGTGACATCACTGTGTGTATTATCCCTGTACTGTGACATCACTGTGTGTATTCTCCCTGTACTGTGACATCACTGTGTGTATTATCCCTGTACTGTGACATCACTGTGTGTATTATCCCTGTACTGTGACATCACTGTGTGAATTATCCCTGTACTGTGACATCACTGTGTGTATTATCTCTGTACTGTGACATCACTGTGTGTATTATCTCTGTACTGTGACATCACTGTGTGTATTATCCCTGTACTGTGACATCACTATGTATATTATCCCTGTACTGTGACATCACTGTGTGTATTATCCCTGTACTGTGACATCATTGTGTGTATTATCCCTGTACTGTGACATCACTGTGTGTATTATCCCTGTACTGTGACATCACTGTGTGTATTATCTCTGTACTGTGACATCATTGTGTGTATTATCCCCGTACTGTGACATCACTGTGTGTATTATCCCTGTACTGTGACATCACTGTGTGTATTATCTCTGTACTGTGACATCACTGTGTGTATTATCCCTGTACTGTGACATCACTGTGTGTATTATCCCTGTACTGTGATATCACTGTGTGTATTATCTCTGTACTGTGATATCACTGTGTGTATTATCTCTGTACTGTGACATCACTGTGTGTATTATCCCTGTACTGTGACATCACTCTGTGTATTATCCCTGTACTGTGACATCACTGTGTGTATTCTCCCTGTACTGTGACATCACTCTGTGTATTATCCCTGTACTGTGACATCACTGTGTGAATTATCCCTGTACTGTGACATCACTGTGTGTATTATCTCTGTACTGTGACATCACTGTGTGTATTATCCCTGTACTGTGACATCACTGTGTGTATTCTCCCTGTACTGTGACATCACTGTGTGTATTATCCCTGTACTGTGACATCACTGTGTGTATTATCCCTGTACTGTGACATCACTGTGTGAATTATCCCTGTACTGTGACATCACTGTGTGTATTATCTCTGTACTGTGACATCACTGTGTGCATTCATGTGACATCAATGGAAGCTTCTAGAAGTAAATGAGGATGACTATTTTTGTATGTTCCAATGGAGTCAGAGCCCAAATTATTTGTATATTCTTTTATGTTCTGTTCTTGTTGATTTATGTGACTGTTACTATATCAAACCCCCGAGTCGGGCCGTGTAGTTCTGTGACTCGTGGAGCCCGCATGGTGATAAGAGCTTTTTCTTTCCTGGGAGCGCAGTACGTTATCTGTCATCCTCCTGTCATCACCATAAATTACTCTGAGCTCATTATATCGCAGAGCAATTTCATGAAGAGCCGCCGTCAGAGGGATTTCACTCAAAGTTTTCAAGTCCCATTCAAGACGAGTTTCTGCAAGACGAGCTCCGAACAATGGCGGTAATAGCGGGAATAAATAATACGTTAATAGTCGGATACATAATTACACATCTCCAGCCAGCGGAAAATTCCTAAAATGAAATAGTTCATCATTTTATTAAAATTAATTTTAAATTAAAAGTATTTTCTTGAGCTTTTGTGGAAACTGTTTTACAGTCAGACAGGACTAAGATCATTCTTGATATATTGGGTATTGGGGGCTTTATGACTATTGGCTACTAGGGATTCTATGACTATTGGCTACTAGGGATTCTATGACTATTGGCTACTAGGGATTCTATGACTTTTGGCTACTAGGGATTCTGTGACTATTGTCTACTAGGGATTCTATGACTATTGTCTACTAGGGATCCTGTGACTATTGGCTACTGGGGATTCTATGACTATTGGCTACTGGGGATTCTATGACTATTGTCTACTAGGGATTCTATGACTATTGGCTACTAGGGATTCTATGACTATTGGCTACTAGGGATTCTATGACTATTGGCTACTGGGGATTCTATGACTATTGGCTACTGGGGATTCTATGACTATTGGCTACTAGGGATTCTATGACTATTGGCTGCTAGGGATTCTATGACTATTGGCTACTAGGGATTCTATGACTATTGCCTACTGGGGATTCTGTGACTATTGGCTTTTGTGGAAACCGTTTTGCAGTCAGACAGGACTAAGATCCTTCTTGATATATTGGGTATTGGGGGCTTTATGACTATTGGCTACTAGGGATTCTATGACTATTGGCTACTAGGGATCCTGTGACTATTGGCTACTAGGGATTCTGTGACTATTGGCTACTAGGGATTCTGTGACTATTGGCTACTAGGGATTCTGTGACTATTGGCTACTAGGAATTCTATGACTATTGTCTACTAGGGATTCTATGACTATTGTCTACTAGGGATTCTATGACTATTGTCTACTAGGGATTCTATGACTATTGGCTACTAGGGATTCTATGACTATTGGCTACTAGGGATTCTATGACTATTGGCTACTGGGGATTCTATGACTATTGGCTGCTAGGGATTCTATGACTATTGGCTACTGGGGATTCTATGACTATTGTCTACTAGGGATTCTATGACTATTGGCTGCTAGGGATTCTATGACTATTGGCTACTGGGGATGCTGTGACTATTGGCTACTAGGGATTCTATGACTATTGGCTACTAGGGATTCTGTGACTATTGGCTACTAGGGATCCTGTGACTATTGGCTACTAGGGATTCTGTGACTATTGGCTACTAGGGATTCTGTGACTTTTGGCTACTAGGGATTCTGTGACTTTTGGCTACTAGGGATTATGTGACTTTTGGCTACTAGGGATTCTGTGACTATTGGCTACTAGGGATTCTATGACTATTGGCTACTAGGGATTCTGTGACTATTGGCTACTAGGGATTCTGTGACTATTGGCTACTAGGGATTCTGTGACTATTGGCTACTAGGGATTTTGTGACTTTTGGCTACTAGGGATTCTGTGACTATTGGCTGCTAGGGATTCTATGACTATTGGCTACTGGGGATTCTGTGACTATTGGCTACTAGGGATTCTATGACTATTGCCTACTGGGGATTCTGTGACTATTGGCTTTTGTGGAAACCGTTTTGCAGTCAGACAGGACTAAGATCCTTCTTGATATATTGGGTATTGGGGGCTTTATGACTATTGGCTACTAGGGATTCTGTGACTATTGGCTACTAGGGATCCTGTGACTATTGGCTACTAGGGATTCTGTGACTATTGGCTACTAGGGATTCTGTGACTTTTGGCTACTAGGGATTCTGTGACTTTTGGCTACTAGGGATTATGTGACTTTTGGCTACTAGGGATTCTGTGACTATTGGCTACTAGGGATTCTATGACTATTGGCTACTAGGGATTCTGTGACTATTGGCTACTAGGGATTCTGTGACTATTGGCTACTAGGGATTCTGTGACTATTGGCTACTAGGGATTTTGTGACTTTTGGCTACTAGGGATTCTGTGACTTTTGGCTACAAGGGATTCTGTGACTATTGGCTACTAGGGATTCTGTGACTATTGGCTACTAGGGATTCTGTGACTATTGGCTACTAGGGATTCTGTGACTATTGGCTACTAGGGATTTTGTGACTTTTGGCTACTAGGGATTCTGTGACTATTGGCTACTAGGGATTCTGTGACTATTGGCTACTAGGGATTCTGTGACTATTGCCTACTGGGGATTCTGTGACTATTGGCTTTTGTGGAAACCGTTTTGCAGTCAGACAGGACTAAGATCCTTCTTGATATATTGGGTATTGGGGGCTTTATGACTATTGGCTACTAGGGATTCTGTGACTATTGGCTACTAGGGATCCTGTGACTATTGGCTACTAGGGATTCTGTGACTATTGGCTACTAGGGATTCTGTGACTTTTGGCTACTAGGGATTCTGTGACTTTTGGCTACTAGGGATTATGTGACTTTTGGCTACTAGGGATTCTGTGACTATTGGCTACTAGGGATTCTATGACTATTGGCTACTAGGGATTCTGTGACTATTGGCTACTAGGGATTCTGTGACTATTGGCTACTAGGGATTCTGTGACTATTGGCTACTAGGGATTTTGTGACTTTTGGCTACTAGGGATTCTGTGACTTTTGGCTACAAGGGATTCTGTGACTATTGGCTACTAGGGATTCTGTGACTAATGGCTACTAGGGATTCTGTGACTATTGGCTACTAGGGATTCTGTGACTATTGGCTACTAGGGATTCTGTGACTATTGGCTACTAGGGATTCTGTGACTATTGGCTACTGGGGATTTTGTGACTTTTGGCTACTAGGGATTCTGTGACTATTGGCTACTAGGGATTCTGTGACTATTGGCTACTAGGGATTCTGTGACTTTTGGCTACTAGGGATTCTGTGACTTTTGGCTACTAGGGTTTCTGTGACTTTTGGCTACTAGGGTTTCTGTGACTATTGGCTACTAGGGTTTCTGTCACTATTGGCTACTAGGGATTCTGTGACTATTGGTTTTTTGGAAACCGTTTTACTGTCAGATAGGACTAAGATCCTTCTTGATATACAATCAATGGGTGAAGCTGCACCTCATAGACTTCCTGCTTTGCAGCTATTGGCTGAAGTTGCACTTCATATACTAAAGCAGTCCATCACATATGTATCGCTATTTACCGATTGACTGAACTGCACTTCCCTTTTTACAATCAGTGGATATAGTTGTCCTATACAGACTTCCTGTTCTGGATCTATTGGCTTAAGCTAAACCTCATATACTTTACTGTTCTGCAGCCATTGGGACAATTGAATTTTTCCATCATAGGAAGTCAGCACTTCTTATTTTAGTTAATATCAAGGGTTAACTGGCATTAATGTATAATATTTTGTTATATACATTCTGCTTATTAATACTGTATCTGTAGAGATCTGTAGGAAGGGTTAATGAACACTGAGAAACATTTGTGCCTGTGTTTCTCTAGCTGAAGAGAAGCCAGTAATATTCCACAGCTGTAGAAGAAATAGTCTTGCAGGAGAAAAGGAGACAGTCTGACCTTTAGAGTGACAGTTGCTGTCTGGAAAGTTGTTTACCTTTCTGCCATAGAAAATTATAGAGACTCATTGTAAGTCTATGGGAGAATGCTTTGTCATTGTTTGTGCTAAAACAGAAGGAATATAAATAGAACAGTCTCAGTCCTTAGTGTCTTGCAGTTAGGGAACAGAGCTTGGAGGAGAAGACTGACAGTCTACCTGAGCAACCAGAAGAAGAAGCTGAGAGGTGGATACTTTGCCATAGATCCTGGGTTCCAGCCTGTGACCAGGGTACCAGCCTTCTGAGAAAGTAGGGAACAGCTAGCCCAGGCCTTTCCTCAGCATTAACCCTTCTTCTGCCTGAGAGGGGAATGGAGAAGTCACCCCTGGGATTTGCTTGTATTGATTTGTACCTGTAATTTTTCAGTAAAGAAAGAAACTATTCACTGCAGACCCGACTCTCTGGACTTATTGCCCATTGGGGTGCACCACGTCTTACCATCCCTTATGGTAAGCAGCAACATGTGGTGACCCATGGACGGTTCCTGATGGACCCAGTGGGGCACATTTGCTAAGGGTCTGCTGACCGCACTTTTTCAGATTTGCGCCGCTGGGACAGGCATTTAGAAGGGTATTTTGGTGCACGTGGCCAGATTTTGGCACAGCCTATCAGTCCTATGGATAGTGCTATTCCTTATAAGACACCTCTTCCCCTATCAGGAGGATGACTGTTACAACTATATAACCATGTGAAGCATTAATAAGGCACTCAGCTCTGCTACATCGGCTTCATTAGCAAAATTGCTGACGTTGATTTATATGTTGCCTGATCTTGCCTAAAGGTCGCTGGGACCTCTCCAGTCACTGCCTCTGCTGATTATGACAGTCATTGCCTTCCTACATTAGTATTACTGAGTTAATTAGCAAATACTTATTAAAATTTCCCATTTTTTTTCGCACCGAGCTAATTACCAATTTGTCATTGAATTGCTAAATTGTTTTTGAATGTGCGGATTTCTCAGCGAGTAACGAGTATCTGTCGGCACCAGACGCGCCATCGCCGGTATCCGCTACATATCCTTCATTATTAACTACAACATGCTGGAAATAGATTAGGAAAATGGAAAGAAAATCTGTGTCGCTAGAATTTCTCTAGTTCTGTCTGTGCTGGAGCTGCGCGCACCGAACGGGGACTGATACATTACCATACTCAGGACCTGAGAAGCTTCATCCATTCTGACAACTTCTAAGACTAAACTTCCATTTATACTACATGGTGTAGCTATAGGGGCTGCGGAGGTAGTAACTGCAAGTATCTGCAACCCACATCAAGCGGACACCGCAAGGGAACGGAAACAAGGGTTTTACTCAAAAGAAAGGACACTTAGTCATAGATTCAGGCACCGCAACTTTGGTAATTTTATATTTGTTACCCATGGCCTCCTTCCTTCTAAAATCAACTTTGGAAATTATGCTAATAAGCCTGAGGGGCTACCCTAGCCCTTCTGGGATTTGGCTTTAGATGCTGTTACTTTGTCTCACCCTTCCCCTGCTCCCTCAGCACTTCTACAGTAAGCTGTTGAAGGAAGCAGGGGGGAGGGCGAGGCAGTGGATCTTTGGGAGTTCTGGAGGGAATGGAGAGAGAGAGCAGGGATCTAGGGGGCTCATTCCCTTGCTTTATGCTGCGTTATTGGTCAAGGTCTAAGGGGGTCCTATTTGGGAGAAGGAGGTGGGGGAGCTGTCGGAGGAGGAGTAGGTGGAGGCGTTGGAGTCTCCAAGTATCTTGTCCTTGTGGCGCAGCTGCGGTGACAGCTGTTTTTGCTCCGTCGCGTATATAGGACGTGGTGGATACTCTAGAAGATGGGGCTTCAGGGGGAGAGTGGATGGATGGCATGTGTTCTGGTTCTGTTGGGTATTGGCTCCACTGTGGAGGGAAGCGGAGAAGCTCATTGGTAGGGTCTATGAGCTGCATGTTCCCCCTGATCCTAAGATTGGACTGCTGAGTTGTCTAGTTGGTGTGCAGGGGAATCCGAGTGAGTGCCTTGTCGGAGCTACAATTTAGGTGAGAAAAAATATTGCGTGATATTGGTTGGACAAGGACCACCCCCCTGGACTGGGGGAAGTGATCTCCATGCTCAATAAAAGAATATAGATCGAAATGAAGGTCTATCAAAAGAGAGGGAGTGTTAAAAATTTGAAAAAATCTGGGCCAAATGGCTGGAATCTCCATATCTGGTGATGGAGGAACTGCAGAGGAGATGGTTGCTATTGAATCCTGGGAGGCTAGATGGGTTCCTGGACCAGATTGGACTATGGTCTGTGGACTCAGATGTGGGGCTGTGCCCTACAGTTACTGGGTCAGAATCGGGTATGGACTAATGGGGTGTGGGTTGGGAATGAGAGGTTTCTATGTTACTGTTATTTTCCTGCAACTTTATGTTTCAATAAAGCTTTGGACACCATAAAATGCTCTTAATTTCCTTTTGATCCCAGTCTGGATGATGAGGAGATCAGGGCTTTCAAGATGCATCATTTCCAGACAGTTTCTAAAGAAGCTCAGTAGAGAGGTTGTTCCAGACATTTTCGAAGAACTCAGCAAAGATCTTTTGTACATGTAGACTTGCTCCAACCCTTCTGTCTCTTCGTCGAATTGCAGACTGGATGATGATGAGATCAGGTCTTTGCAGTTGCCATATCATCACTTTCAGACACTTTCTGAAGAAGCTCAGTAGGGAGGTTGCTCCAGACATTTTGGAAAACTCAGCAATGATCTTCTGTTCTTCTGTAGAATTGTTCCAAACTTCTGTGTGTTCATGTAATCACATAAAGGCTGAATAATGATGAAATGAGGACTCTGCAGATGCCCTATAATAACTTCCAGACTGTCTCCAAAGGAACTCAGCAGTGATGTGGTTCCAGACATCTCAGAGAACTAACCCCGAATCTTCTTTGGAGTTAGGCTCAGTACAATCTTTATGTAACCGCAGATAGACTGGATAAAGATCTGTATAAAGTTTTCTCACTTTGCAACATTTTGTTAGGCCTTACCTGCCTAAAACTTTTGCACAGTCCTGTATTTAATCATTGTCTCATAATCCCTGTTGCTTCCAGGAGCCAAATTATTGTCTTAGAAGAGACAGGATGTAATGTTTTCCATGTTTTAGTGTTTGCTACTGCAGTCTACTATCTCAGCTCTGTAATTCACTGATAGATCCCATACAGGACCCGCACATAACACCGTACATTAATATTATTCTCATGCCACCTCTATAATGTGCCAGGAGCATCATCATTTACACACAATATTCTAAATGTATTCCAATAAGTGAACCTGCGGCCCCTGGAGAGCTAGAACTCATAGCGCTAGACATTATATATCTCTGGGGGGGTCACTGCAGCTTCATTATTCACATTATTTAAGTGGATATCATGGACAGAAATGATTGCATATTAGCGATATGCATAATGAGGTGACACTGTGGCGGATAGGATTTGGGCGTGCTGGCTCGTCAGAGTCATAACTCAGTTTAGAGGATTAGAGGATTAGGTTAGCCTGAAGCCAATGGTTGGATGGAAGAGATTAGAAGAACATGGCAGAATTCATTATTTGTTTTAAATAGCGCCACCCTTGTCTTCAGGCCATGTGCAGAATTGCAGCCTTGTAGCGAATTGTTGAATGGAGCTGCAATATTGCAACCAGCCTATGGGTGGTGCAGTCTCTAGAAGAAAGTTGTTATGTGAATCTGTCTCCCCCACCCAGCGGTGACGTAACCTAGGTATGAGTTTAGAAATACTCCTCCTTGTCTTCTTTACTAGGCTGAGCTGTCTCCTATTCTAAGAGACCACTGAACCATGTGCTTTGTGTCTCTATAAGTCTCATAGGACAATCTCATGCTAACAACTATTGGAAGTCTCTGATCCAACAGAACCCACAAATCTACACTGTTCAATGTGGCTACTTACATGGCCAATACTCAACGAGGCACATTTACTTACCCGGTCCTGTCGTGATCCCCGATCCGGACGGTCCGACGAAGATGAAGTCCTTCACGATTCATGTAGCTCGTGCGCCCAAGATCCTGCATGTGTCGCTTCCCCGCTGAGGTCCTCCGGAGTTCACCTTCTTGTTCCTGGTGCTTGTAAGTGCGTGTCTTGCGTCACAATTTGAATTGTAAATCCCGCGCGTAGTCCGAATCCGTCAGGTTTTTCAACGGCCACGCCCCCCATTGCATGAAAGTCAGCGCGATTGTGCCAAAATCCGATCGCGTGCGGCAAAAACCCTGTTAAATGCGGCGCAAAACGGAAATCATCAGGAAACCCCACGAAAATGCGGTCCGTGGACCCTTAGTAAATGTGCACCAATGTTTTGACAGACGCGTATCTTGTCATGCAGTGCTATGATGTCAAGCCATTCGTGGACCAGCAGTGATGATGGCATCTCAAAGCCAAGCCACAAGAACATGACAGTGGACACCAACCCCTTCTACCCCTTTCTTCACACCCGTCTTGGATACTTTGAAGCCCAACTGTTGCAGTCAGTACATGTTTGACCAAACTGAGGACCAACAAACCCAAAGAGAAAGTCCTTCAAAACTATTAAAGTTTTCCACCAACCTGCAAATCTTCTTACTGTTAATCTGATTTTATTATTTTCACCACTCCAGTTGACAGCGGGTAATTGTGTGTAACTTCTAGATTAAGAGATCCATGTAGCCGCCATCTTCTGGGGCTGGAATATTTGAAGTTTGGACAAGCCCACTAGAGATCCTCCCCTTGGTCTAGTCTCCAACAAAATAAAGGTCCGCGGTTGTGAGGGACCATAGACCACGATGATGGACTACATTTTTGTAGGACAGATTCAATTTCGAAGGGAATGATATGCAAAAGAAAGCTGCTCGCTACTTAGTGACCTTTTGATGATCCGGAGGTTCTGCTTAGGGAAGCATTGACGTTCTGGTCTTGTCTTTGGAATCCGTCCAACTATATTGTAGAGAACACCAGCAACACATACAGAAATTTCCATAAGCTCCATTGCTTTCAATATCTCTCCATCCACATTAATATATAAACAAGCTGTCACCTCCTTAAAGTTCTGCACCGGAAACAAAATCTTCCAGTATAATTAGTGACTCGACCATGGAGAAAAGCTTCATTATTTCACAGATGTCAGACAGGGGGCACTATTATTAGCAGCTGATGCTCCAATGGAGCAGCACCTTCTATGGTGACATAGTCTGCAGGGATTTGCATGCGGACATCTATATGGACACGGCAGTGATACCGCAATGGTTAAGGACCCTAGCGACGGCCTTGTCATTACACGTCTGCCAATATTGATGCTGACAAGAATTCATTACTTTCTTATTCCTCTGGCTGGATGGGAATGATGATGAATAACGCTCCGGAGAAGATTCAGAAGACAATGAGATATTCTCACTCCACACATGATTAGGACAGGGAAAAAAGGAGCTGATGTATTTTACATTAATCATAAAATACCTGTGTCAGGGATGGGGATTATATCGTTTCTGCTGTAGGAAAGTATCTGATGGGTCTAATTATTGACCTCCCGAACACGACTATTCCCTATTCTATGGAACATTGGGACCTCCAGTACTTAGAAGAATAATCAACCAAAATTCCCCTAAATCATAGTGCAACACCCCTCGACAGCTGGATTTTCCTGGTACTTGGGTGTCTGGCATGAGTGGTACAGGTGGAACAGGCCTCGTCCATGCTGGGCAGGTGGCCGACAGGTGGTTTGCAAGAAAATGAAAAAGATGCGATGGGTTGATGTAAATATGAGTGAGTATACTATTCCGAGCTTGATGCTCGTTCGAGTATTAGCGTACTTGAAACGGCTCGTTGCTCGGACGAGTATTTCGCCAGCTCCATAACGAGCTTTCACGTAATGAAACACAGTGAAGAACACAGTGAAAACAGTGAACACAGGATCATTTACGTGAAGAACACAGTGAAGAATAGATTGCAGGTGTTTCCGAACATCTGCTAATGTATCCGAAGACACGAGTGCCGAACGGTGTTCTTCACAATAGTATGTGAAGAACAATATGTGTGAAGAACACATTGCAGATATATGGAAACATCTGCAATGTATTCTTCACACATATTGTTCTTCACATACTATTGTGAAGAACAATGTTCGGCACGCGTGTCTTCGGATAAGTTAGCAGATGTACGGAAACATCTGCTAACTTATCAGACACATTTTATTGCAGAGCCTTGGTCCTCTTGAAAAATGCTCGAGTCTCCCATTGACTTCAATGGGGTTCGTTATTCGATACGAGCACTCGAGCATCGGGAAAAGTTCGACTCGAGTAACGAGTACCCGAGCATTTTAGTGCTCGCTCATCTCTAGGTTGATGGAAACAGTTCTCACTGGTGTGCTCCCCATGTGTAGATGTGAAGATCCCCTGGTAGATGGTAGATGGAGGCTCATGACGGTGTGCGGCTTCCAGGGATCACAAGGAGACAAGGAATGTAATATTAACTCATGGTTCCTTTATTCCAGAATATGGCAAAGGCAACAGGTTAAGATAACAGTTCAACTGGTCCAAAGTCGCTGGTTGGATGTATCTGGCAATGGGTGTTCACAGCCTGATTTAGGTATCTTCTAGCTGGAGAGATGAGGACCTGCTATGGCCCCATACAGGCTCTGTACGGTAGAGTCCTGCAGCAGGCCTGGTATATGCAGGTCGTGTGTCTGGACAGCAGGTCACATGTGCTTCTTACTACATCTTAGGTTTTAAAAAGAACTATTCTGTAACTTTCCATCTTCCAGGAAGTTTTATAGACTTCCCTTAGGGCGGAGCGTTTAGCCCATCTAACCAGGACCCTTGTACAATATCCTGTATCCTGACATCCTATTGGTCACATTAATAACATTTCCTTCCCAGGCAGATATAGAACAGCTGCAATACCGAGCATAGCCAGTAAGTGGCTAAAGAATGAATATATCTTGAGATGAGCGAGCACTAAAATGCTTGAGTGCTCGTTACTCGAGTCAAACTTTTCCCGATGCTCGAGTGCTCGTATCAAATAACGAGCCCCATTGAAGTCAATGGGAGACTCGAGCATTTTTCACTGAAAGAACACATTGAAAGAAGAACACTGAAGAACACATTGCAAATGTACTCGAGTATAAGCTGACCCGAGTATAAGCCGAGGCCTGTAATTTTACCACCAAAAACTGGGAAAACATATTAAAGGGAACCCGTCACCACTATTTTCACAAATACAGGTAGTGGCAGGTTCCTATAGAGCTCTAGTAACTTTCTGACCTCCTGCTTTTAGCTAAAAATTGTTCCCCTCAGATCCCCATAAAATCAGAGTTATAATCTTGCCTGGTATCTATGCAGCTTTGGAGCGAGTCCACGGGGGCGTGGCCTAATGACATGTGACCAGGGTGACATCATCAAAGGTCCTTGAGCTACTTAATATGAAAACTGTACCCCATGTACATATCTGACCACATAAAACAATCACAGAAGCCTCCATGGACTTCTACTCCTCTCCATGCAGGCTGCTGTGATTTAATGTGATAAAATATGCTGTGATTTCATGACATATATGCTTAGTGTAAAGTTCCTAATGCTACAAAAGCTATAGGACCTGCGATGATGTCACCCTGGTCACATGACATTATAGCAGCATACAGAGATAGGGATGGGGAGGAGCTGCTGGATTTAGCCAGAGGAGGCCACGCCCACCTGGACTCGCTGTAGCCATGCTTAGTTACCAGATAAAACTATAAAGTTGAATATATGGGAATCTCAGGGGCATAATTTTTAGCTACAAGCAGGGTGTCAAATAGTTATTAGAGCTCTATAGGAACCTGTCACTACCTGTATTTGTGAAAATAGTGGTGACGGGTTCCCTTTAACTCAAGTATAAGCCGAGGGTTGGAAATGTATCGGTCACAGCCTCCCAGTATATAACCAGTAAGCCCCCTGTAGTATAAAGCCAGCCCCCTTTATAATATAGCCAGCCAGCCCACTTTAGTACACAACCATCCCCCTGTTGTATACAGCCAGCCAGCCCCCTTTATTAGCCAGTCAGCCCCCTTTAGTAGCCAGCTCCCAGTTTGCCCAGCACTTAAAAAAATAAACTTACATACTCACCTTTGGGTGATCCCAGTGTTCGGCGCGGCTCCCCTTCTGCCTTCTCTGCGAAGCTTTGATCTTCGCGGCTTCTCTTTTCTCTTCTGTCTTCTGTCTAGATGTAACCTCAGCTATATTGGACATCACCTTTTGCTGACCTCTATAATGGATGTGAGTAAACTATTAGGTTTTATGATCTTGTCTGGTTCTTGTGTGCACTGGTTTATGGCACAGGCATCCTGGCCTGGTTTAGAGACAAGTCAAGGAAGTTTCAAGGGAGGGGACACCTTGTTTTTCTCATAATTTTGATGTTTCCCTTTGTTTTTCATCTCAATATTATACTGTATAAACGAAGTATCTAAAAATATGCAAATTCGGCTATAGTTGTGTCAGGGACAATCCCTCACCAGCCGGTGGATCACTTTTTCTTCATCAGAACTTCCAGAATAAGGGGTTTGAAGACTTGGGGCAGTGTTGGGCAGCTCCAAAGAAGAAAGAGCAGAAAGTCCAGTAATTTCGGTTCAGCCTCCATTGATTGTTCTTTTCTGTACAGTTTTCTTTCCCATGTTTGTATTGACCTGAGATGAGGCCCTCCCTTTACCAGGACATTCTTGTGGCTGTCATCCACATTGTTTTCCCTCTTTAGGTGTCAATTAGTCTGTTGATATTTCCGCTAATATCTTCATTCATCGGTCTCGTGCGTCCATCTGTTAGAATGAAGATTAAACAGCGATCATTCAGCTAATGGGAAGCGCGTCCATCTTCATGAGCCGTAACCTTTTCCACCAGATAAAAATGTCATGTTTACCGTCAGCCCAGACAAGGAATACAATGAAACATGGCCGCCATGAAAGGTCCCTGGACTTAGCGTAGCGATACTAATTGTGAGCAAGTGGCTGATTTACAGGTTGTCATGTGGGTTTAGGATACATGGCTTTATGACTTTACTTTATTTTGAGATGCAATTAGCTAATTTCTAATTGGATGTGGGCAGTTATTGAGGGAAAGGACTGTCCATGGGGTAGGGGTTGGGTCGGAGAAACCACAGAATAGGAATGTAGCTGTCCTGAATTGTCTTGTTGTCAATTTTTTCTTTCCCTTCCATGAGGTTTGTGAACATCATACCGAAATGTGGGTGATCCTGGGAAGGATAGGTGACTGGGGGGGGGGGGGGTAAAACTAAGAAGGGGCGGGATCCGTCTCCGAGGCACAGGACCTTCCGCTCCACTAATTTGGGTCACACATTTGGGACACCTGGTGAACCTGACTAACACATGGTGGTCCCAACTGGCACATCTTCCTGGCGAATGGCCTGACTCACTGACAAACCACTTATAGTGGCCTTTCCCGATCCAAAAGATATCCCTCCCATTGGTGCATGTGTTGTCACCCCCTGTGACGGGGCACTCAAAGGGTCCTTGATTCAACAGCCAGACGATCAAGATGCGTCTCAGTTTCTTTATTTGCAATCCACATATACAAGAAAAGCATGGGAGACGCCTCAACTCAGCTCCCAGATCAGAAAGTCCTCAGACTCTTATCTTAGCTGCTTCCCAATCTCCCCCCCCCGGCCCCAGGATCTGGCTGCAGCCTCGGATCGTGACTCCTTCCAAGACACAACACTCTGACCCCACAACCCCCAACCGCATGGGCTTTACATCCTACTCTCTCACCAGCCCATGGGTGGGTAGAGGAATACAAAATGAGTGGCCATGCTCTAACACCCTCCCCCACAGGGTAAACAATGTCCTCTCCTCCTCTAGACACCACACAGAGGAGCGGCTCCACAATGTCTACCAGTGCTGGGCCTCCTGCAGGGTCCGAGGATATCGTATCCCCTCCCCTATAATAACATATACACGAGCTTCCTATACAAATCATAAGTACATAACATTTCTAGACTCCAAAGGGTTCACAGAAAGTACAGTACAATGACAGTAGGTCATGTGCCATCACAACCCAAAAAATGGAAGCTCTCATAAAGGGATTAGGTCAAGTTCAATCAACCACCTCCATCCTCATGATAGGGATAAAGATCCCATCCATGGTGGACTGACTTCCTGGACATCAACACCAACATGAGAAAGGAGGTCCTATTCCTTTCAATTGATGGAGCAGCAGGTTGTTGCCTCCTGATATTCCATATAAAGTATATGGTAATGTTGGATTTAGCTGAACCATGGGGCTCGTTTACTAAGGGTCCGAACGCCGCACTTTCGGCAGGTTTCCCGAATATTTCCAATTTGCGCCGAATTGCCCCGGGATTTTGGCATGCGTGATTGGATTGTGGCGTATTGGCGCCGGCTTTCACGTGACAGAAATGGGGGGCGTGGCCATCGGACAACCCGACGGATTCGGAAAAACCGCAGAATTTTAAAAAAGAATTGTGTCGAAAGGTCAGCACTCACATGCACCGAGAAGAAGCAGGTGAACTCCGGAGGACCTCAGCGCAGCAGCGACACTTGGTGGATATCGGGCGCATGGACCTTAGTGAAGGTAAGTAAATGTCCCCACATGTATCATAGACATTGAATGGAGTGGTAAGACAAATGCTCCATCAATTATGGAAGAACTGGAATCCCATTCTCACGATAGGCTGGGGGTCCTAGCATCATGACTTTGACCGATCAGATTGTTATCCACTATTCTCTCTATAGGGATAACAATGAAAGTTGGGACCATCCATTTTAGCTTCCAGTCTTGTCACAGTTTTGTAGCTTTTATGTTGTTACTATGAGAAGAAGCCGCATCTCCGGTAATAAGAAGCTGCCGGCTGATGGATGTTAGATTAATGTCTGCAGATAGAAATCTCAGGGGGGGTAAGACTCACGTCTTTATTCCCAAAACGCTGAATCTTTTGACAACTTTTAGCACTTTTTTCGAAGATTTGCAGTAATTTGTCTCTGAAGTCACGTATTTGTTTGGGAAATCTATCGATTCGACTCTGGTGCTTATTTACGAGTTTCGAGTCGCTCTTAGAAGTCTCTGCTCTCGGGAGACCACGTCGTCTTGATAAGCAGCAGAAAATGACTTAAGATGTATCACAGAGGATGGGAGAAGGTGGATTTGTGTTTCCGAGAGAATGCGTCGGAGACGGTCCTGAAGTCTCTTGGGAGAGGAGGAAGAAGCGCTCATATTGTCTTAATGTACATCCAATTCACACTCCTTGTTAGAGACTTCAGTTATGTAATGTAAACTTTGCTAAACTGAAGACCATTTATCACTAATGGTTTTGATTCTTAGAAGTTTGACTTATTTAAGGGGATCTCTCCCCACCGACTCCAAATTTTTGGATCCCTTAATAGGTGTTGTAGGCTAGGTCATCTTCAGAAAACTCCCAGCTTATGTTAATTAGATTTTTATAAGAAAGTAAAAGTGACCCCTCAGATGCCATAGTTTTATCTGATCAAGGCATCTGAGGGGTTTATGACTTGTGATACATGTCCACTTCAATTATAGGCTCACAGGTCTCTTTTTACTTACCAGGTCCCTCGGAGTTCCCAAAAGTGCATTGTCTGTGTATAATGCCCTGTGCCGCGATTCACTAAGATCGTGCGCCCGATATCCTGCATGTGTCGCTTCCCCGCTCAGGTCCCCGGAGTTCACCTTCTTCTTCCCGGTGCATGTAAGTGCATTGTCCATGTATAATGCGCTCTGCGGGGAGTCACTAAGATCGTGCGCCCGATATCCTGCATGTGTCGCTTCCCCGCTCAGGTCCCCGGAGTTCACCTTCTTCTTCCTGGTGCATGTAAGTGCATTGTCTGTGTATAATGCGCTGTGCAGGGATTCACTAAGATCGTGCGCCTGATATCCTGCATGTGTCGCTTCCCCGCTCAGGTCCCCGGAGTTCACCTTCTTCTTCCTGGTGCATGTAAGTGCATTGTCCGTGTATAATGCGCTGTGCTGCCATTCACTAAGATCGTGCGCCCGATATCCTGCATGTGTCGCTTCCCTGCTCAGGTCCCCGGAGTTCACCTTCTTCTTCCTGATACATGTAAGTGCATTGTCCGTGTATAATGCGCTGTGCACGGAGTCACTAAGATCGTGCGCCCGATATCCTGCATGTGTCGCTTCCCCGCTCAGGTCCTCAGAGTTCACCTTCTTCTTGCTGGTGCATGTAAGTGCATTGTCCGTGTATAATGCGCTGTGCGGGGAGTCACTAAGATCATGCACCCGATATCCTGCATGTGTCGCTTCCCCGCTCAGGTCCCAGGAGTTCACCTTCTTCTTCCCGTTGCATGTAAGTGCATTGTCCGTGTATAATGCGCTGTGCGGGGAGTCACTAAGATTGTGCGCCCGATATCCTGCATGTGTCGCTTCCCCGCTCAGGTCCCCGGAGTTCACCTTCTTCTTCCTGGTGCATGTAAGTGCATTGTCCGTGTGTAATGCGCTCTGCGGGGAGTCACTAAGATCCTGCGCCCGATATCCTGCATGTGTCACTTCCCCGCTCAGGTCCCCGGAGTTCACCTTCTTCTTCCTGGTGCATGTAAGTGCATTGTCCATGTATAATGCGCTGTGCAGGGATTCACTAAGATTGTGCGCCTGATATCCTGCATGTGTCGCTTCCCCGCTCAGGTCCCCGGAGTTCACCTTCTTCCTGGTGCATGTTAGTGCATTGTCCGTGTATAATGCGCTGTGCTGCCATTCACTAAGATTGTGCGCCCGATATCCTGCATGTGTCGCTTCCCCGCTCAGGTCCCCGGAGTTCACCTTCTTCTTCCTGGTGCATGTAAGTGCATTGTCCGTGTATAATGCGCTGTGCGGGGAGTCACTAAGATCCTGCGCCCGATATCCTGCATGTGTCGCTTCCCCGCTCAGGTCCCCGGAGTTCACCTTCTTCTTCCTGGTGCATGTTAGTGCATTGTCCGTGTATAATGCGCTGTGCGGGGAGTCACTAAGATCGTGCGCCCGATATCCTGCCTGTGTCGCTTCCCCACTCAGGTCCGACAGAGTTCACCATCTTCTTCCTGTTGAAAGTAAGTGCATTGTCTTGTGACACAATTTGAATCTTAAATCCCGCGCTCAGTTCGAATCAGTCGGATCATCCGACAGCCGCCCCCCGATTTCTGTCGCATGGAAGCCGGCGCCGCTCCGCTGATCGCATGCGACACAATCCCCTTCTAAATACCTGTCACAGCGCCGCAAATCCCCAAAACTGTGAACAGTCTAACGAAAGTGCGTTCCGCGACCCTTAGTAAATAAGCCCCAGTGTGTCCATTCACCACCATCAACAAGAGCTGACATCTGTCTTAAAGGGGTTAATATTTTAAAGGTTCAATAATTGCAGATTCCAAGAACAAGTGTTTTAATGGTTACATTGTAGCTGTGTACAGTATTGCCCACATTCAGGCGATATAAGTTACGTTATTGTCTTTCTGAAAAGTTCACTAATGTATATTTTCTATTTCTAGTCTATGTCCGATGGGTGGTCCTAGAATTGAGCACAGCCTGGCCCCACCCACATGACAGTAGATATCTGAAAATAATGATATTGATAACTCCGGAACAGATACAAATCCATCTGCACCAGAACCAGAGCAGCAGCATCTATTACAGGTTGCAAAGAGTTTTGATTGATGAAAATAGTAAAAATCTCTCCCCCAGTCCTGCCCTTCAGCACCAACATGAGCGGCTAGAATGCCTGCTTTTCTGCAAAATCTAACCAATTCCGTCCTCTTTGTATATTGTTTCCAGGGGTTGTACCATGAAAAGTACTGGACTTCAGACAGAAGTTTGGGTGCCAAGACCAATCGCGGGTGTTAAGTCTCTAAGTGCCGTTATTGTTGCTTTGTGATGACGTCACAGGAAGTGATGACCAGCTTTGCCATTTAAAGGGTAACTGATTATGGGTGTTACAGATGGTTGTACCAGAACCCTAACTCAAACAGAACCTTGAAGGGGTATTTTTAATTTAATTCATCTTCCATATATAAACATTTCTTCAATTGCATGTTATTAAAAAAAAATGTTCCTGTGTGAAGATAATGGGGGTCATTTACTAAGGGCCCGATTCGCGTTTTCCCGACATGTTACCCGAATATTCCCGTTTTGCGCCGATTGTACCTGAATTGCCCCGGGATTTTGGCGCACGCGATCGGATTGTGGCGCATCGGCGCCGGCATGCGCGCGACGGAAATCGGGGGGGGGGGGGGTGTTGGCGTGGCCGAACAAAAACCTGACGGATTCGGAAAAAACGCTGCATTTAACAAAAAAAAATGTGTCGCGAAAATTGCGCTTACCTTCATCCAGGATAGGCCGGTGAATTTCAGGGCATTTCGGCGCGCCTCCGGGAACTTCAGCGCAGCAGCGCCACCTGGTGGACGGCGGAGGAACTACCTTCATAAATCCCGGCCGGACCCAAATCCAGCGCAGAGAACGCGCGTCTGGATCGCGAATGGGCCGGGTAAGTAAATCTGCCCCATTGTCCCATAAATGTGACCATGTTATCCTTGGATACGACCACCTCCACACTCTGGCAGTGGTGCGCTATCGATGCCCACACAACCATCTGAATTCAGTGTTCATTACCACAGGGCGGCTTTGGGATGTGGAGTATCTTTCAGCCATTTTATATGCAAAAACAATGGGGGTCATTTACTAAGGGCCCGAATCGCGTTTTCCCGACGTGTTACCCGAATATTTCCGATTTGCGCCGATTGTACCTGAATTGCCCCGGGATTGTGTCGCACGCGATCGGATTGTGGCGCATCGGCGCCGGCATGCGCGCGACGGAAATCGGGGGGCGTGGCCGAACGAAAACCCGACGTATTCGGAAAAACCGCCGCATTTAAAAACCGAAAAAGTGTCGCTTGGGGACCGCTTACCTTCACCTGGTCCGAGGTGGTGCATTCCGGCGCGTGGAGATGATTTTCAGCGCAGCAGCGCCACCTGGTGGACGGCGGAGGAACTGCCTTCATGAATCCCGGCCGGACCCGAATCCAGAGCAGAGAACGCGCCGCTGGATCGCGAATGGGCCGGGTAAGTAAATTTGCCCCAATATGTTTCTTTGTGCAATCGCTCCAGGTGGTCGTATCCAAGGACAACAATCTCATTTCTAATGGAAAACATGGCTACATTTATGGGAAACTATCTTAAAACAGGTAAATTTTTTAATAACATGCATTTGAAGAAATGTATCTATATGCCAGGTGAATTGTGAATTGAATTTAATGTAAATGCCCAGATGAGAAGACCCCATTACTGAGTCATCCCTCATCCCTACTCAAGAGTTATGATCCCTGGAAGGCAGCTTACCAGAAATAACCTCTTTGGGATTGGAAAGTTTGACTACAAAATAAGACTTAAAAATAATGTGTGAAAATTTACATACAAAGAAAGAGACAAAAGGCAAAAAAATAACCTGCACTAAAGGTAATTATCTTCTGCGGAAGTCGCATAAAGCTTCTTATTAGACGTTCTGCAGCAGGTGATTAAGCTTCCATTATCATTGTAAGTGACACATTTTATAACATGTTTTAACAGAAAAGTTTAAAAGCAAAAGTTCCACACAATTATATTCCGGATCTATTACCCATAAAAATCTATAAGCACCCATAGGACCTCTGTGCACCTCTGATAGTTTTATCTCACACTGCAAAACAAAAATTTCTCTTTTCTTCCAGTGCAGGTCCAGGACCTCCAGTTTATGTTTTGGAACCATTGCATCACTGGCCACAGTGTAAGGGAGGATGTGCTCCTTCACAGTGTAACAGTCTGTGAAGCTACAGCACAGAGGGGCTCTGGTAATCTCCCTCAGCATCCTTCAGTTACATCTCCAACAGCCCTTCAGGCTCATTAGCTTAATTTTCAAAACTGATTTTAGAAGGATTTTTGGCCATGGATGACAAATATACGATGATTACCACAGTCCCGGTGCCTGGATCTATGGGTAATGTCCCTGGTTTATTTTGATGGTATATTTCCTTTAACCCCAATGAGTGCAAAATGAAAAATCAAAAAATTCTAATTGTCGGTGGGGGTTTTCCCACGAACAAAAGTCAAGCCCTATCCAAGAGAAAGGGCCTAACTTGATGATCAATGGGGGACTTAGTGATGAGACCCCCACAGATCACAAAAACGAGGAGTTTTTTGGACCCCTCGTTGCTCCGTCAGAGCCATGGAGCAGACGTCGTGCATGACCGTGCTAGGGCCTGACTTTTGTTCGTGGGAAAACCCCTTTAAGGGGTTAATGGGGTAAACAATTCCCTTTAATGGCAGAATAATCTCAATAACCCATGATACAATATAAATATGCCAAAAAACTTCTCTAAAACTTTTTACTAAATTCTGTTTTCTTGATTTTGATGACATATCTGACCTCTATCTTCACCAGACATGACAATGAACATCTTCTATATGTTACGTCTTATACCATGTGACACAAGTCGCTG
The DNA here is from genome assembly GCF_040894005.1 of Engystomops pustulosus. Taxonomy (NCBI): domain Eukaryota; kingdom Metazoa; phylum Chordata; class Amphibia; order Anura; family Leptodactylidae; genus Engystomops; species Engystomops pustulosus. The sequence continues at coordinate 11,529,063 of NC_092415.1, read as the reverse complement.
TATATCTATGGATTGGAGTAAGAAGATGCCAAGTGAGATGTTATCAGATGGAGCTCGGACCTTGTCTGACAGTCAGATCTCTAATTGCCCTGGTGGACGTTAATGCGACCTGTAGTCTCCCAATGACGATGTCATCTAAAGGACAAAGATGCATTTTATTGAGTTTTATATGTGAATTTTTTTTATTTATGGGTTATTTACTTTATTATTACCATTAAAATTCCGCCCTCACTGGCATCACCCACCAGGGTTAACAGACCCTATTCCCAGCACCTGAATATAAAGCTTGTGCCCCTCATGCACAATAACATTGTGATATGTGAAACTCTTAAATTTGTAGTCCTAACAGGAGCCTGCTATGTCTGCTTCACCCAAAACACCAAATAAGTGGAAAATTCTATATAACACTATATAAAGTAGTCTCTTCTGTACTACAGCAAGTAATTCCAGCTCCGCTACAAGAAGTAGTTTCAGCTTTTTTGCACCTTGTGTCTACAGCATTCTACACTTCTGCACAAAGACATCTATTCTTTACTGCCGCACAACAACAGCTCTGCTTTATTGCTACTGAACCACAGCTCTGCATTACTGCTGCACAACCACAGCTCTGCATGACTGCTACACAACCACAGCTCTGCATGACTGCTGCACAACCACAGCTCTGCATGACTGCTACACAACCACAGCTCTGCTTGAATGCTGCACAACCACAGCTCTGCATGACTGCTGCACAACCACAGCTCTGCATGACTGCTGCACAACCACAGCTCTGCATGACTGCTGCACAACCACAGCTCTGCATGACTGCTGCACAACCACAGCTCTGCTTGAATGCTGCACAACCACAGCTCTGCTTGACTGCTGCACAACCACAGCACTGCCTGACTGCTGCACAACCACAGCTCTGCATGACTGCTGCACAACCACAGCCATTACAGTAAGTTCAACAGCTCATATGAAAAAGAACTCAATGAAATCGCAAATTGTATGTGGTTTACTACTTTTTCAGAGTTTGATAATGTGAAGTATGGGGCATATAACTAAATATTTCATAATTCAAACCTTTTACTCCCAATTCCAGGACTTCACCTGAGCTGCACAAATTCTCTGTAACGCTTCACCCCCTATTGGAGATATCAGCTTTGGTGCAGGGAACAGTCTGTTCTCTTAGTCAGTAATACTTCCTCAGGGTCAGATGGGTTGACAGATCTTTAGTGAAGGGAAAGACACGGATGTGTTCCATGTTAAAGAGAATTCCACTTGTTCTGACATTGTATCTATTGGTATAACAGGCTGAGGTTAGGACAGCAGGAACATGTTGAAATGAGGTGAACAGATTGTAAAAGTAATAGAGCAAAAGTCAGAAAATGATGAGGCAGCTACTCAGTAATACATATCAGGAATTTTTATACCACCTTTCCTCAGGAGCGGAAAAAACAGGTAAGTATGTGGTCAGGACTACAAGCCAATGTCGGATGGAGTGGAGATTTTCCAGGTTAGTACAACAAGCCTTGGACACTAAACAAGTTCAGCCCCAGGATTCAGTAGGCCCCTGGGTGACAGAGCCGCAGTGGGTCCCTTTGCAGTGGACTCATGTAGAGGCATTAAAAATTCAGAAACTAAAACAGTCTCCTGTTCCCTAAAATATTCCCTAGTTTATCGGACCAAACAGCCCCCTCATATTTTATATACAGCCCTCTCATGGTTATTTTATATAAAGCCCCCCTCACCTCCATGTATTCATTAGATATAGTCCCCCTTACCCACCTGGATTCCTTATGTACAGCTTTATGTGGGCCCCCCAGGAGCCCTGGGCCCCGGCACTTACACAGGTCTACCCAGTGCTGGTACCTGGCCTGACACTAAAGGTGGTACAGAAAGTGAAGTAACTTTTGGAACTTTTGGAAAACTTCAGTTCGGGCTTTAGGAAGGGGAAGGTACCTTAAACAAATCTAGAAATCTATGAATTGCCTTTGTTTAAACAGTGGGCTAACAATCTGGGTCAAGCACAAGTTAACAATAAGAAAGTTCAGACATGAGGATCACATGTTGGTCACCAGATGGTCCAGCAGTGGGATAAAATGTCACCAGCTTTGGGTTACCCAAAGTGGTCAACCATTTAAGAGATGTTCCATTAGAATCTTCGTAAATTGGTTTCTGACTTTGCCTTTAACATTTTGATACCTTGAGCTGTTCCATCTTAGAGACTCTTGTATATCATCCGTAGTTTTTTTTAACAACATATTGTATCTTCTTCACTTGTCAGAACATAATCCTGTCCTCACGTTTACTACACGACCTTCCTGATATTCTTTACGACCAACTGAATTCCAAGAACAATCTCTCGTATTCCCGGCAGACGCGGAGGAGCACCTCGTATTTTCTCTTTCTTTCTTTTACGGCTTTCAAAGTCACCTCCTGGAATCCCAGACAAGATTGTAAAGTGCCATTAATCAATACGAGGATGAAGAGAGCCACATTGTATCGCTACGGGGAATTCCTTCTGTGCTACACAATAAGCAACTCATTTCTGAGATATCGATTGATCAACGGCGTCGGGTCTGGAATAGGTTTCAGAGTGCAAGTTCTGCCGTCACAACAAATTGTGCTTTAGAATGAAAAAATGATAATTCTATTAATATCAATGTATGGGGCTCTCGACTGAAAAATACAACAACTTCTGGACTTGGTGAGAAGATACATGACCCTATAATTGAGTAGAGGTCCTAGGGGTGGGGGGAATCTCAAGGGGATTTGCACACGATACATTGATTTCCACATAGACCAGAATATTTTTCTATCTCCTGACCCATGTATATACCATATACCATACATACTATGATGCTCTCTATTACTCCTAGTGCCATAGTTATATCAAGGAAAATCATTCAACTCAACCACTTCTCTAAAACTTCTCAAAATGTTTAATTAGAAATGATCCCCAATATTTTCTAAATCAGCCATAAGTATCAGTGAGGTTTGAGACAAAGTCATCCCAACTATCAGCTCATAAATTTACTCCCAAAGCCTAGCGCCATGCATTGTATAGTGGGCTTGCTTGGTATTACAAGTTTAGCCCTACTTTTTTGAATTTGCGCGAGTACCGACTAGGCCATGTGACTGATGGTCACTACATCACAAGCTACATCAGTAGCATTTCTAGAAGCTGATTGGCAGGGATGCCGGGTCTCTTACCTCCATCCTTAAGGCATTTTATCAATAGTTTAATCCGAGGATACCCCTTTAAGATGGAGAGAAATTTTTAATTCCAAGAAAAAGTAAGAGAGGAAAATTTCACATTGGGGGTCATTTACTAAGGGCCCGATTCGCGTTTTCTGGACGTGTTACCCGAATATTTCCGTTTTGCGCCGATTTTCCCTGAATTGCCCCGGGATTTTGGCGCACGCGATCGGATTGTGGCGCATCGGCGCTGGCATGCACGCGACGGAAATCGGGGGCGTGGCCGAACGAAAACCCGACGGATTCGGAAAAAACGCCACATTTATAAGAAAAAATGTGTCACGAAAATTGCACTTACCTTCACTCAGCCCGGCTCGGTGTATTCCAGCGCGTTCCGATGCTCTTCAGCGCAGCACGGTCGAAGCAGATTCGGCCTATGGCCTGCACCGATTCAATTCTACGCCAGACCTGGTGCAGAAGTGCCCCGCCGGTGCAGCGCTTTGCAGTTGTGGAAGCCTCCTGATAGATCCGGTAGGTGCTGGGGGCAGGGGGCACTAATGCTCTAATTGGCAGTGTATGATAAGTGTGCCCCATAGAGTTGGAACAACAACCAAGAACTTCCCCTGAGATGTACAGTTATGTAACGTCCTGTCCCTGGTGTTGAACCCCGAGGCCAATCATTGTGAACACATATGAAAATCTATAGAGAATCCTTGGGGGGGGAACTTGCATTTTGAATGCCAGTCTTTCCGAATTCCCCCCACCAGCCCTCTGGCGTCCATCCTTTTTGTAAAAAGGAGCACCAACTCTGCCAGTTCAGACTTGTATACCAGGTCTGAACTAGAAGAGTTTTTCCACCAAAGACTATAGTAAATCTGGGGGGCCCGGGCTTTCATGCCCCTGCCCACCCTGTGCCTGCCCTGCACCCCCCTGACACATCGATTGTGGCATGAGGGTCACAGAAAACTGGCAGTAAGAGGGAGATTCATGTGATTTCTCTACCAGAAAACTCTTGCAGCCGGTTTGGTTCTTCATTCTTGATCCCAGGGATTGTCCTCTTGATACAACACTAGGTTGGACTACTTTGGAATCAGACTTGTGACTGATGACTATACTACAAGGTCAACCACTGATGGTTGTACCTGACTGTAGTTTATAACAAGTGATCGCTGTATGTCCCAGGTGTCTGCCCACCACTAATCAACTACTATTGACCTACCTTATTATTAGGAATAGGAAAGGAACAGAAAAAATACTTTTGTAACCAGTGCCAGGTAGCTGCGGCTAAAGCAAATATAATCTCAGGTTGCATCCAATGTGTCACATCCTGTGATCTTACTATAGATACACATGACTAGGACATATTATTACCTCTATACAAATCTTCATAAACATCTGGGGAGACATTTTAATGACAAACCATTGGTGGAGGGGGCATTTGTTATTACCCCATTACCTTATTTACATCTTTATCTATTCATTATTGATACTTTTTCTGTAATTACAATACGGTATAACACGCTCTGCGTCCGTCTGATGCTGCGGTATTGTCATAGATTATGCACGAGACTTAATATGACACAGAATATTAAAAATACATTTGATTTAAAAGGGTATAAAATCTCAAATATGATCCTCTCCGGCGACGTCCCATATCTGGCGTTTCATAAGCACCGGGGGAGATCTTCCCCTTTTTTACAAGAATAAGAAGGAAATTAATTAAATGACTCTCGTTCTGCTGTAAAATTTGTCGGGCGTCAGGGAGTCGTTACTTCAACAAATGATGGAGGAAAGTGCCAGCGACACAAAAACAATGTTTTATGGGGGGGGGTTAATTCTTTTGTAAAATACCAATTAGTACACCTGTGATTTTATATGGCAACTGGGGCTTGTATGTTATGAGCTCACCACAATACTAGAGTATCTGTCGGATCGGTCCAGGACATGATAATAAGCCATAGAGGTCCAGCTGAAGATGCCCCCACGTGAAGTTGACTTGGAAGTGTCTCTTTGTATCTATGCAGGGTAGATACATAGGGTATATCGGCCATCCCTGATGAAGATGCCCCCACCTGAAGTTCACTTGGAGGTTTCTCTCTGTATATATGTAGGGTAGATACATAGGGTATATTGGCCATCCCTGATGAAGATGCCCCCACCTGAAGTTGACTTGGAGGTGTCTCTTTGTATCTAAGCAGGGTAGATACATAAGGTATATCACCCATCCCTGATGAAGGTGGCACCACCTGAAGTTGACTTGAAGGTTTTTCTCTGTATACATGTAGGGTAGATACATAGGGTATATCGCCCATCCCTGATGAAGATGCTCCCACCTGAAGTTAACTTGGAGGTTTCCCTCTGTATACATGTAGGGTAGATACATAGGGTATATCGGCCATCCCTGATGAAGATGCCCCCACCTGAAGTTGACTTGGAGGTTTCTCTCTGTATATATGTAGGGTAGATACATAGGGTATATCGGCCATCCCTGATGAAGATGCCCCCACCTGAAGTTGACTTGGAGGTTTCTCTCTGTATATATGTAGGGTAGATACATAGGGTATATCGCCCATCCCTGATGAAGATGCCCCCACCTGAAGTTGACTTGGAGGTTTCTCTCTGTATACATGTAGGGTAGATACATAGGGTATATCGGCCATCCCTGATGAAGATGCCCCCACCTGAAGTTGACTTGGAGGTTTCTCTCTGTATACATGTAGGGTAGATACATAGGGTATATCGGCCATCCCTGATGAAGGTGGCACCACCTGAAGTTGACTTGGAGGTTTCTCTCTGTATATATGTAGGGTAGATACATAGGGTATATCGGCCATCCCTGATGAAGATGCCCCCACCTGAAGTTGACTTGGAGGTTTCTCTCTGTATATATGTAGGGTAGATACATAGGGTATATCGCCCATCCCTGATGAAGATGCCCCCACCTGAAGTTGACTTGGAGGTTTCTCTCTGTATATATGTAGGGTAGATACATAGGGTGTATCAGCCATCCCTGATGAAGATGCCCCCACCTGAAGTTCACTTGGAGGTTTCTCTCTGTATACATGTAGGGTAGATACATAGGGTATATCGGCCATCCCTGATGAAGATGCCCCCACCTGAAGTTGACTTGGAGGTTTCTCTCTGTATATATGTAGGGTAGATACATAGGGTATATCGCCCATCCCTGATGAAGATGCCCCCACCTGAAGTTAACTTGGAGGTGTCTCTTTGTATCTAAGCAGGGTAGATACATAGGGTATGTCACCATCCCTGATGAAGGTGGCACCACCTGAAGTTGACTTGGAGGTTTTTCTCTGTATACATGTAGGGTAGATACATAGGGTATATCGGCCATCCCTGATGAAGATGCCCCCACCTGAAGTTGACTTGGAGGTTTCTCTCTGTATATATGTAGGGTAGATACATAGGGTATATCGGCCATCCCTGATGAAGATGCCCCCACCTGAAGTTGACTTGGAGGTTTCTCTCTGTATATATGTAGGGTAGATACATAGGGTATATCGCCCATCCCTGATGAAGATGCCCCCACCTGAAGTTGACTTGGAGGTTTCTCTCTGTATATATGTAGGGTAGATACATAGGGTGTATCAGCCATCCCTGATGAAGATGCCCCCACCTGAAGTTCACTTGGAGGTTTCTCTCTGTATACATGTAGGGTAGATACATAGGGTATATCGGCCATCCCTGATGAAGATGCCCCCACCTGAAGTTAACTTGGAGGTGTCTCTTTGTATCTAAGCAGGGTAGATACATAGGGTATGTCACCCATCCCTGATGAAGGTGGCACCACCTGAAGTTGACTTGGAGGTTTTTCTCTGTATACATGTAGGGTAGATACATAGGGTATATTGGCCATCCCTGATGAAGATGCCCCCACCTGAAGTTGACTTGGAGGTTTCTCTCTGTATATATGTAGGGTAGATACATAGGGTATATCGCCCATCCCTGATGAAGGTGGCACCACCTGAAGTTGACTTGGAGGTTTCTCTTTGTATATATGTAGGGTAGATACATAGGGTATATCGCCCATCCCTGATGAAGATGCCCCCACCTGAAGTTGACTTGGAGGTTTCTTTTTTGAATCAAATAAGAGGTAAGTGTCTCATTCTCCACTTTCTCGGCTCCCCCAGACGTCATCCTTTCCGCAACTTTGTTTTACCAAGCGACTAAGAGAGGACTGCAAATCTCACACAGAGAGTAAAACTGAAAGCAAATGTAATATATACATCATATCATGTCCAGAAATAGTGTTTCTTCTCATTCAACGACACTGGATTCATGATTTATACAAAGTGTGTTGTAAGGTGATGCTAATATTAACCTGTCAGACAAACTACCCCACACTAACTAAACATATATTTGAACACTGCTATTATACAGCAGCAGAACTATCCCTATATTGTTCCTTCCCATACCTGAAAAGTTCCTTTTCCCATCGTCTTTCCTCTGAACTGCGCTCAGCAATTTCCATCAGCTCCATAGAGATTAATGGAGCAGAACGGTCACACGTGGCCTTCTGCTCCATTAATCTGACGGACCTACTGACCCCTCGTTTTTGTGATCTGTGGGGGTCTCAGGACTGAGACCCCCATTGATCAGCAAGTTAGGCCCTATCCCTAACTTTTCTACATGGGAAAAACCCCTTTAAAGGGGGTTCCCGTGAATCCTGTACAAACCTCAGGGATTTGGGTGACCACAAAAAATGCACTTACCCTACTCAAGCCTTTGGTTCCAAAAGCAAAATAGTCTTCTGGTCTTCTGCACTTGGAGACTACTTCCCGCAACCCTGAGGCATGGGATATCACTTCTTCTTCCTACATCACAAGTGAAGTCCCAGAGTCAGAGGAGGCCACTGATTAGCCCAGGTTGGTCATGTGACCCCTTGCACTTCCAGACAAGTCCTCAGTGCTGAAGTCTAGAAGTCCATTGCAACCAGAGAACTCGTAGCCAGGGCAGAAATGACACCATCTTTTTTGTCACACCTTCCCCAGCTACCAGGGTTCCTAGAAAACCCCTTTAAGAAAAGGAAAATACGATTTACTGCTTGCCACATATTTCCTTCTAGAAGATCCCTATCTAGCCAGTAGAGAGAAGACCTGGGCTGCTAGTGATATTGCAAGAAGGTTATGGGCCACATTTACCTACCTGTCCTGTCGCAATCCCCGAAAGTGCATTGTCCGACCGGAATAAACTCTGCCGTGATTCATAAAGATTGTGCGCCCGATATCCTGCATGTGTCGCTTCCCCGCTCAGGTCCCTGGAGTTCACCTTCTTCTTCCTGGTGCATGTAAATGCATTGCCTGTGTATAATGCGCTGTGCGGGGAGTCACTAAGATCCTGCGCCCGATATCCTGCATGTGTCCCTTCCCCACTCAGGTCCCCGGAGTTCACCTTCTTCTTCCCGGTATATGTAAGCGCTCAGTCCGAATCAGTCTGATCGTCCGACGGCCCGACCCCCGATTTCCGTCGCATGAAAGCAGCGCAGCTGAGCCAAAATCTGATTGTGTGCAACACAATTCCCAGTTAAATACCTTTCACAGAGGCGCAAATCCCATAAATTTTGATAATCCGATGAAACACCTGCGGACACCTAGTAAATAAGCCCCTATGTGTTAGAAGTAGTGTAGGACAATTTATGCCGGGCAGCGAGTGTAGAGGAAGCTATAGGACCTGCCTCTGGGGTTAGTACTAGGAATATTCAATCTTCATGGCACACACCATACAAACTGAATCCAGAGTTTTCTTGGTGAACCTCAGTTAGAGCGTTGTTAGGGAGTAGGGATGAGCGGAGCCGTTTCGAGTTCGAGTTTTGCCAAACCTGGAGTAAAAGTTTGGTTTGGGTTCCTGGACACAACTGAACCAGTACCGATCACGGGTGTTAGATTTATGTTCCGGTTCTGGAATTAATCATATAAATGCTGCTGGCAAAGCCACTGGTGGGGACCTGCGTCAGCCGGGAGCGTTCATAATCGAATCCGTATTGACCTTTTACTAGGGGCCTCTCCGAAGAGTAAATTATTGAGCAGTCCTGGAAAATTCCTTTGAAGAGTCGGTTCTGTGGGAGGAAATATAAAAGTGAGATTCTGGCTGCATTGACATCCATGACATTGGCCGCGATGTTCTACATGAAATCATTACGTTGTGCAGCTGACGGCTTATTTGCTCATCTTACACGGCGCAGGCAATTACCGTGCGATATACGAGGATTAGCAGCTGCCCAGCATGAACTCCCAGCATCGATTATATAATATACTGTCACCCGGCGATATAATTGCTGAGGGGAAGTGACTGCAATATCCATCACTTCATTATTGGAATAGAAGGAAAGACGATACAAGACGCGCTCATAAATCTTCTCATCTGACCAATGAGACCTGTGGGGGCCGGATCTATGGCAGAATAATCCGCTGATCCACTTAGGTTTAACCTCAGGAAGGTGGTTTCCAACCGCCCGTTATGGCGAAATTTAGGCTTCTGGCGTGACCTGACACATTGGGGCTCATTTAATAAGGGTCCAAACGCCGCACTTTTGTCGGGTTTCCCGAATATTTCCAATTTGCGCCGAATTGCCCAGGGTTTTTGGTGCACGCGATTGGATTGTGGCTCATCGGCGCTGGCTTTCACGCAAAACTGGGGGGGGGTGTGGCTGTTGGACAAAACGACGGATTCAGAAAAACCGCAGAATCTAAAAAACTATTTGTGTCGCAAGATCAGCACTCACATGCACCGGGACGAAGAAGAAGGTGAACTCTGGGGGACCTCGGCGCAGCAGCGACAACTGCTGGATATCGGGTGCACAATCTTAGTGAATCCTGGCAGACCCGAATCCTCGTTTCAAATTCCATTTCCAGTTTCACATCAGGAATAAAAACTTTGCAGTTTTTTTTTTTTACAGATATATCATTACATTATAGCACAGAGTATGTTAAGTCTTCTGCTAATGCTTCCCTTTACTCTCTCCCTGCTAAAGTAGCAACAAAGGGGCTCAAATTAGAGGAATGTTGGGAGTTGGAATTCAGTGGCTCTACCGATTCAAATGGTAATGCCTAACATAGCTCATTAGCATATTTTCACAAGTTGATTTTAGAAGGTCATAGAAAGCAAATATAAGAAGATACCACAGTGCCGGTGCCTGGATCTATGAGTAATGTCCCTGGTTTATCAGGATGGATTCTGATGGTAGATTTCCTATGAGAAGCTCCTGGCCCTTCTCCGGCTTCTCTGATGAGTTGGGAGCCATTGCACTTGTACGGACCAGGCCACCGGCGTTCACAAGTGGCATTGGCATGCAGGTGGTGGATCTGCAGGGGCTACTCGGGGCATGGAGTAACCTTAGCCCACAGAGTAGTTTCTGAAGGTAATTTGCTTAAAATATAATAAAGTTTAAAAAACATTTACACAAAATACTAAAAAATGTACAGAGATGAGGCAGGAATTGGGAATCCACCTCTAGATCTACAGTGTATAAATAGAGTTTACAATGTAACATTGCCCTGTGATTACAGCAGCCTCTGCAGCGCTTCATGTCGCCTCGTGTCATCTCATATATGGGATTCAAAGTGCAGGGTGAAATGTTGAGCAGGGAATTCACCAACCATGAGGAATTGTTTTAGGAAGCCATTAAACTTCTCAGAGTATTGTATGCAGTGCAGGTGGAAGAGGTCCATGAATTCCATGAGAACTCCAGGCTGGTAATCACTGCACTAGTTACTGATCTCCTTCAGAATACACTTTAAAATAATCACCCTCATCCACCAACTCTGCACAATGCTGCACCTCCCTACCTCTCCTCACTCATCGCAGTCTATCGCCCAACCCATGCTCTTCCATCTGCCAGTGATATTACATTAATCTCTACCTTAAGTAAAATAATCGTTAAAGATAATAGGATAATGGGAGGAGAGGAGTCCATGAGCACTGAAGATATAGAAGGTGTCACAAAGCAACAGCGCCACCCTAGAGCACAGGCTGTGCTTGGTATTGCAGCACATTCTCATGTGGCATCATATATAAGGTGACACAATGGCAGAAGGACACAAGAACATGAAGCCTCCTCTATCCAGGACTAGGAAAACCTCATTATCCATTTGTCCAATTGAACTTTCCCGGCTCCGGAGAATCCGCTGAATCGATTCCTGTTTTTCTCATTTCTTCTCTGTCCTTAGAGAGGGACAATATTTTCTGCCGGGAGACGTCTTCCCTCCAGTATCGATGTCTCGCTGCCTTGTCGTGAGTTTATATTAAATTATATTGAACTGATGGGGAAGGAGCAAATCCAATGACAGCGGCGATTACTCTGCGCTGAGAGGTGACGCGCGGGACCGGCGATGGGAGCGGCCGAGACCGCAGCTTCTCCTGCTTTATGTGTAATAAGACACAAGGAGATTTATAAAATGAACAGCTGTGGATAATTATTATTGCTTTAATGCAGACGGGTCATGAAGGGAAGGATTGTAATCAGTGGCGTAACAATAGCCGTAGCAGCCGTAGTGGTTGCTACGGGGCCTAGGCGGCACAGGGGCCCAGGATGAAAAGCCAAGATGGGATGGGAGATGGGAGTAATAGGGACTCCTGTGCCTTACCTCTGTCCCTGTCCGCCCACTGCAGGCCGCCGGACTTGGCCTCTTCATTTGTTGGCAGTCAGCCCGCCCACTTCTTTTGGTGCGACCACCCTGATGGCACCATCCGCAGCCGACCGGGTGGCCTTTTCCATCCGAGGCCCAGTCTTCACGGCTGCCCTGCCAGACCACTTCCTTTGCGGCTGCAGGGCCTAGTCCATCCGCGGCCGCCCGTCCGGTCCTCCGCTTCCACGGCTGCCAGGCCGGCCTAGTGCATTCGCGGCCCTGTCTCCACAGCCGCCCGGCTGGTCCACTTCTTCCGCGGCTGCCCGGCCGGCCCATTCCATCCGTGCCCGGCGACCGGCTGGCTTACCGCGATCGCGCAGCCAACCTACTATTTCCGCGGCTTCCTGAACAACCAGCCTCCCACTGCACAGCAGCCAGTCTACAAGAAATGTAAGTAAGTCCCTATATATGTATGATTGATGTATGTATGCTGTATGTGTCTTTTCTCTGTATGTATGTGCTTAATGTGTGTGTGTGTTTGCTGTATGTATGTATTTGCTGTATGTATGTACATGCTGTACAGTATATACTGTATGTATGTGTGTATATGCCGTATGTGTGTATATATGCTGTATGTATGTGTATATATGCTGTACAGTATATACTGTATGTATGTGTATATATGCTGTATGTGTGTGTATTCTGTATGTATGTGTGTGTATGTCATATGTATTCGTGTGTATACTGCATGTATATGCAGTATGTATGTATGTGTATACTGTGTGTATGTGTATATGCTGTATATACTGTATGTGTGGTTATATGCTGTATGTAGACACATGCATATAAATATTTATATGTATATGGTGTATGTGTGTATCTGCTGTATATACTGTATATATGTGTGTATAAGCTGTATGTATATGCATTATGTATGTATACACTAAATATACTGTATGTGTGTGTGTATGTGTATATGCTGTATATAGATTCAGTATGTGTATATGGTGTTTTTATACTGCATGTATGTGTATACACAGTGGGTATATACAGTATCTAAAAGAATGTGATGTATGTATGCTATATGTATGTATCTAAATAGTATGTATGAAACTTTGATGCATATATACTGTGTGTATATACAGTATGAGTATGTATATACTGTGTGTATTACTGTATAAATGTATTTGCAAGCCCGGAAGCGTATAGCCGTTGGGCTAATGGCTGCACAAAGGGTGTCTTAGTTAGCGGGGTTCTAAGTACAGGATAAGGCCCCTTTGACTGAGGTGGTTTTTCTTTCCCTTTCTGATATCCTGCGTGTGCCAGGGAGGTGGGGGCTACGTGACTAGGGGCGGGGCTTGTGTCGTGGGTGGTACAGGAAGTGAGCATAGCATAAATAGGGGCTGCAGACGTCACTCACCCTCTTTCTGGATCGTGTTTCACACCCGCCCTCCCTTTGTTTAAGGTATTTTCGGCGTCACAGCTGGCGGTTAGTTGGGTTATTTGGCCTACATGCCCATTGGCTGGCAGGCATCCAGGTGGGAGGGGTTTTTGTTGCACTTTGTTTGTTGTTATTTAAATTTGTTTACCTGTTCAAATTATGTTTTAAATAATACAAAAAAATAATATAAAAAATAAGAAATGTTTATTACAATAATATATAAAGCTGTGGCCGACCCTCACGTCAACCCACATAAGTTCAACTTTAATACGAGTCTCAGTTTCGGCGAATATTGGTTTAGGGTTAAAGGGGCCTGTGCTCCTGGTGGTTTATGGTTTAAATTTATTTGGGCAGTCATATGAGTACATAAATGTGTGCATATTAGTGTGTATAAATGTTAAATAAAGATTCCAGTCCATCAAGACCGAGGTATAAATGTGTGGATCTGGAGGAAGGCGGATTCCTTCCTGGGTTGAATGATGCAGGGCTGAGCCTGTCCGTCTATGTGACATGGTTGAGGATCTGGATATAAAGCTAATTCCCTGTTCGCTCAGGGCTGGTTATACTTTCTCCTGTGACCTGTTGTACTACTATATGTTTCTGTTTTGTTGGACCTGAACTCCAGTCTGATTAGGAACCCAGAACCTGACTATGTATTCTGCCTGACCTGGAACTCTGTACCCTGCTGATCTCTGAACCTTGTATTTTGCCTGATCCAGAACTCCTAAATCCATTCCTGCACTCTTTACCCATTCAGTAACCTTTTCCTCCTATCCTGAGCCTGTTTCTTGAATCTATTGGGGGTCATTTACTAAGGGCCCGATTCACGTTTTCCCGACGTTTTACCCGAATATTTCCGATTTGCGCCGATTTTCCCTGAATTGACCCGGGATTTTGGCGCACGTGATCGGATTGTGGCGCATCGGCGCCGGCATGCACGCAACGGAAATCGGGGAGCGTAGCCGAACAAAAACCCGACGGATTCGGAAAAACCGCCGCATTTTACAAAAAAAAAATCTGTTGCGGAGCTTACACTTACCTTCACTCAGCCCGGCTTGGTGAACTCCATTGTGTTCCGATGCTTTTCAGCGCAGCAGCGCCACCTGGTGGAAGGCGGATGAACTACCTTAATAAATCCCGTCCGGACCCGAATCCAGCGCAGAGAAAGTGCCGCTGGATCGCGAATGGACCAGGTAAGTAAATCTGCCCCATTGTGTCTGCGTATTAGATGTTTCTAATCGTACTACCCTCCGTGATGAAACCTTCTAATACATCTCCATACCATCTAGAGGAGACATTCACATCACTATTGTCTCTCAGCCATGGATGGAAAGCCTCATGTTGAGCATAGGGTGTGTGTATAGTATACAGCGTGAGCTCCTTCTCTGTAAGAACCCAGCGTGTGAGCCGGCGCTCCTCAGTGACACATGTATAAGTGAGTGATGACGGATTCATGATGGGCGCTCTCTGGGCCGTCACATCTGTCACACACTTATCATTCTCCCCTCTGTCAGAATCCTGAGAACAAACCTCATCTGCCACGGCGTCTCCTCACACATGGGTAAACTTTTAGCATTTCAATTTAAGAAACTATTCCAGTACAGAAAGCAGAAAATACAGAGAAGTGCAGAAATCATAAAAATCGCTGATACGTAAAACAGTCTGGCTTCTCTGATGCTGGAAATCGGATCTATCCTTCCTAGGTCTGGCGCACCTCAATGTGAGCCTTCAGGGGTAATAAAGCTTCACACGACGCCCATACAAATGGATTGGCGTCCATGTTCAGCCATTCCGGGGCCTCGCAGAATTAGCTCCTTGGTTTTCCGCCTTTAACCCTCACAATCTGCAGGGTCACTACCTCTTGAGTCGTCTATGTTTAGTGGAGGTTAAGGGTCGAATGACACGGAATCGTGGTACCGAAAAGAGAGACTATACCTAATGACAGTCCTGGATTCAGGAGATTAGGTGGCTTCAAGCTCTGACCTAGTGTCCTGCTATGTCTGGGTCTAAATATTATCTGCATTCCCTGGAGTTATGAAGTTGGGGTAATGGTGAAGCGAGGAGCCAGGGGCTCCCCTCATCATCATTAGTCCTCTGCCACTTCTGTGGACGCCAACACGAGCTCAGAAATTCTGTAACAGAAGAATCAACTCCATTTTTGGGCCGATAGGGCCACTGATCAAATACTTGAAGTGTGGACATAGTGGGGCACATTTTACTTACCCCGTCCCCGGAGTTCACAGAATTGAATTGTCCGACGATCAAACACTGTGCCGCGATTCACTAAGATTGTGCGCCCGATATCCTGCATGTATCGCTTCCCCGTTCAGGTCCCTGGAGTTCACCTTCTTCTTCCTGGTGCATGTAAGTGCATTGTCCGTGTATAATTCGCTGTGCAGGGAGTCACTAAGATCATGCGCCCGATATCCTGCATGTGTCGCTTCCCCGCTCAGGTCCACTGGAGTTCACCTTCTTCTTCCTGGTGCATGTAAGTGCATTGTCCGTGTATAATGCGCTGTGCGGGGAGTCACTAAGATCCTGCGCCCGATATCCTGCATGTGTCGCTTCCCCGCTCAGGTCCCCGGAGTTCACCTTCTTCTTCCTGGTGCATGTAAGTGCATTGTCCGTGTATAATGCGCTGTGCGGGGAGTCACTAAGATCCTGAGCCCGATATCCTGCATGTGTCGCTTCCCCGCTCAGGTCCCTGGAGTTCACCTTCTTCTTCCTGGTGCATGTAAGTGCATTGTCCGTGTATAATGCGCTGTGCGGGGAGTCACTAAGATCCTGTGCCCGATATCCTGCATGTGTCGCTTCCCCGCTCAGGTCCCCGGAGTTCACCTTCTTCTTCCTGGTGCATCTAAGTGCATTGTCCGTGTATAATGCGCTGTGCGGGGAGTCTTCCTGGTGCATGTAAGTGCATTGGGGCACATTTACTAAAGGTCTGCACGGCACATTTTTTGTTGGGTTTCCCAACTATTTCCGATTTGCGCTGCATTTAAGTGGGGTTTTTGCTGCACGCAGTCGGATTTTGACGCAATCGCGCCGACTTGCATGCAACACAAATCGGACAACCCGACTGATTCGGACTGAGCGCGGAATTTACAATTCAAATTGTGTCACAAGACAATGCACTCACATGCACCGGGAAGAAGAAGGTGAACTTCGGCGATCTTGAAGAATCGCGCCGGACTTCATCCTCGTCGGAGAACACACCTCGAAGATTGCAACAGGACCGGGAAAGTAAATCTGCCCCATTCCATTCGATCCATTCGCGATCCAGCGGCGCGTTCTCTGCGCTGGATTCGGGTCCGGACAGGATTTATTAAGATAGTTCCTCCGCCGTCCACCAGGTGGCGCTGCTGCGCTGAAAAGCATCGGAACGCGCTGGAGTTCACTGAGCCGGGCTGAGTGAAGGTAAGTGCAAGCTCCGCGACAGATTTTTTTTTTAAATGCGGCGGTTTTTCCAAATCAGTCAGATTTTCGTTCGGCCACGCCCCTGATTTACGCCGCGTGCATGCCGCCGATGCGCCACAATCCGTTTGTGTGCGCCAAAATCCCAGGGCAATTCAGGGGAAATCGGCGCAAATCGGAAATATTCGGATAACACGTTGAGAAAACGCGAATCGGGCCGTTAGTAAATGACCCCCATTGTCTTGCGACACAATTTGAAAGTTAAATCCCGCGCTTAGTCCGAATCAGTCGGATCGTCCGGCGGCCCGCCCCCGATTTGTGTTGCATGGAAGCAGCGCAGCTTCACCAAAAACCGATCGCGTGCGACCCAATCCCAGTGCAGACACTTGTTAAATACCTGTCCAAGCCATGCAATCCCCAAAAAAGGTGCAAAGTCTGATGAAAGTGAGCAGTGCAACCCTTAGTAAATGAGCCCCTTTCTTTGATTTCTCTATGCCCTGAGTGTTCACCTAACATCCAGTATTGGATTATAACATCGTTGGATTGGGCAGTAGCCCGGGGACCCTTTACCAAACAACAGACCATATTCTATACTCAGAAGGACCTTCACCCATGAATTCCTCATAGATCTGTTCCTGTTCTCAATACACATGTACACAAGAGCCATTTCAGGACTTTTGAAGGGCCTCCAAAGGTCCCGAACCTGCAGATTGAAAGCAGCAGAAGGGACACATCCTCCATTCCCTAAGAAGCTGATTCTAGTCCCAGATGTAGGAAGTGATTCCAGACTTGTAGGGGCAATAATATACACACAGCCCTGGGCCCATGGCAGGCTTAATCCGCCCCTGCCTTTATGCCCTGCAGTGTAACATGTGGCCAAGCCCTGTGCCTGATTTGTGGGCGATTTTTAGGGTACATCTTCCGGTCTGGCTGTGATTGTCCCGCTGTTATCTCCTCGCAGCAGTTTCTTCCCTCTATTCTCTGATCTGATTGACGTCTCCTTTCTTCTTATTTTTGGATGGCGTTTCATGCATTATGGATGCTACTATGAGACGGCTCCTAATCTCGGTGCGGCAGCGGAGCGGCTGGCGGGAGTCACATATTTTATGTTAGTTTTTATCACATTCAGGTGACTGGTGCAAAATACAGAGACCTCTATATCACTGGAATGGCTGCACGGAGCGAATAATGGCCGAGGTTTATATTCCCGCAAATAGAGAAGAATCACGAAGGTAAAGCACCTTGTCCATGAATACTCCGCAGTATCAGAGGCTGAGTAATATCAGGTCATAACATCACAGTATAATAGAAGACACAAAGGTCCATCAAGTCCAACCTATAATTTTGGATTAAACAAAAGTTTTCTCCCCATAACTTGTGATATTTTTGTCATCCTGGTCTCTTTTGAACATATACAATGTATCAGCCAGATGTAACATCCTGCGGCAGGGAGGTCCACAGCGTCTCTGCTCTTACAGTAAAGAATCCTGTCTATGACCGTGGTGATATGTCCTTCCTCTAGGTGTAGAGGACGCCCCCTTGTCATGGCTACTTGTCGAGGTGTTAAAAAGGTTACTAGCAAAATACATGGGCACAGTCAGAGGCTGCTGGAGATAGTAAGCTTCTATCTTACCCAAAGTGCTTTTTCACTTCTCAGTAATGAACTACAGAATCTGCTGGATAAGACAGAGAACTAAATCTTTACTTCACTTAAAGGCAAGTTCATCTCTGTATCCACAGAGCTGTGTGCAGATATGAAGCTTGGGTATCTATAGGCATGGCTTGCTAAAGAGTCGGGTGTTGACAAAAATGGAGATATTTCCAAAAAGTGGCATCAAAGAGATAATTGATGACTGATTTCACTGTAGTTTTATAATATATCATGGAGACATTTTATTTTTATCTATCTCATATCTCTCTATCTATCTCTGAATGTTTCTGTCTCTGAGTGTCTCTGACTGTGTCTCCAACTGTCTCTGTCTCCAACTGTCACTGGCACTGACCATCTCTGTCTCAGACTGTCTCTATCTGACCGTCTCTGTCTGTCTCTGACTGTCTCTTTTCCTTGTCTATGACTGTGTCTGTGTCTATCTGTCTAAGTCTCTTTTTCTGTTTGTCTCAAACTATCTCTGTCTCTGATTGTCTCTGATTTACTGGGGCTTACTTACTTAGAATCCATGCACACCCTTTCGTCGGACTTTCCGATGTTTTCAGGTTTTCAATGTTTTCAATGCACTTACATGCACCACAAAGAAAAAGGTGAACTCCGGCGAACCTGAGTAATATTCTCCACAAAGTGGTGGAATAACAACACACAACTAACACCCTTCATACTTTCTGCTACTACTGATAACAATCCAGGGAATATCGAAGAGCCTTCACTCCCCGATGCACGAGCCGGCTGCAGAATTTGCTGACTTCTTAGAAAATCCTGTTAACACGGGATCGCTGTTCTTTTGCAAGCTGTCTCTTTTTAATTTGCTCCGGCCATCCCCATCCATTCAGGTGGACGCTATCTCCCCCCATTGTCTGCGAGCGTTGGGAAATCAATATCTATTTACTTCCAGATCATTGATTAAAATGTTGACATCTTAGCCCAATTATTTAGCTGCACATCTGAAGCCCTTCACTCCGCTGACACGTCTGCATTTATAAACCGGTGGCGGAGGCGCCGCTTGTCTCTAGTCACAATGATCGCTGCCAATCACGCAATTTAACCACCAGGGAGTTAACCCTAATTGAGAGAAGGGAGATCCTGAATGCACTGGGGGAATTTACCATTTATCATTGTGCCCCAGGGAATGTTATAAACCCTGCCCCTCCACGATGCCAAATTTGGACAGGCTATAGCTAGTGCGCAGGCATGGGCACCTTCATGCCCCTCCGCGTCCACTTGGGGTGGAGGTGTCGTAAGGGGGTGCCAGTAATTGCGATTACTTCAGGGCTTGTACCCCAGTTTTCTGATATAAGAGCCCTGAAAAAAAAATCACAGGGGGGTGTGAAAGCGCACAAGCCCTGATAAATCTGCCCCATCAAATAGTTTTGGTGGCCAGATACACCAGAAATATCTTCTACATGCCGATCTAAATGTATGGGAAGAGCAAGGTTTTGCAGAATGTTATGAGGGAGTGTGCAATTGGCAGGTAGGTCCACCAGAACTGCTGCTTGTGAATTGAATATTCATTTCTCAACCAAAGTCATCTCCAAAGGCATTGAGAGAATTTGGCAGAACATCCAACCACAGTCTACACCTAACCAAATTATCCCAGGACCTCAACGTCTTCATTTCCAAGATTGTCCAAGACCATCCACCCAGACGTCTGCTGAGACCATTGGTTATCATGGCCAAAGAATTTGTGCACAACCGGCCAAAATTGTCTCAATCTCATCTGCTGCCTGTCCTTCTTATCCGGGGCTTCACCTAACTGTGGTTCATTGTTGGGATCGACTTGAATGGGCAAATGCTCACATTCAATACCGTCTGGCATGTCGATCAAATCTACGAGAAGGTGATGTGTTTCACTGCATGAGGCGAATTGTGGTCATGTCAGATACCTCCAGTACTGACTCCAGAGCATCTTAGTGAAGGACTGGCTGTGCCTCTAGTGGTGGAAAATTCCCCAGGGGACCAGGAGGTACATGAAATAGAAGGAGACAGAGAAGTGCAGGCCTCGTGTTATACCTATAAAGCAAATTAGTGACTAGGTTAGAGTAAATCTCACCTTTTTGCACTACTTAAAGTGCCGTGAAATAATCAATGGTGTCGGCAGCCGGCAGTCCTCCGAATATCAGCGCATCCTGTACCAGATCTAGGCTCGCAGAATGACCATAGGGGAAGCTGTTGGAGGGGATCCGGCGCTCGGGTTTGTTTTTCTGTTTGAGCGCTGGATCCCCTCCTACAGTCTATTTGAGCTTCCAGAGCATCTTGCACTCTTGCTATCCCACCAAATCCCACCAGCCAATAAAGATGCCACAGCAGACACCACGCACGATGCACAACAAGTTCTTGGAGTTACCTTCAGCGTGTTAGGACACCCCAAGACATAAACGTTTGGTTAAATACCCTCAAAATAGTAATTTTATTAAAATGCTTTGCTGAGAATGAGCCACCAGATATAATTGTGCTAGAAACCCCAGAAATGCCACTTGTACCCCTTGTAGCCACGTGCAAAGTGCTGGAGACCATCAGCCGCTGTAGACTTGTCATCACACCATACCACATCACTAGAGATGAGCGAATCGTCCAACAATTGTATCCTAGAAGCCTCCACAAATTTGTCAAAAGATTCCATTTGCATCTGAATTTTTTTGATCAGAACTGATGTCCATTCTATTTTTAGCTAATCCCCAGATTCGTCCAAAGGGAAGTAGGAAAGATTTGATTTTGCCAGATTCATGTCGAATCTACGAACCAACAAATAAATTCCTTCATATCTAGAATTTTTAGGACTAAACTTCATCTTTTGAAGTCCGTGATCTCATCGTGTTCCTGAATGTTCTTCATATCAGGAGTCTAATGATTGCCATATTTTTTCCCAGTCTGTTTGTTCTTCCCGTGATCCCTTCAGGTGATGTTTTCCTTCCAGGACATATTGCCAAGTTAATTGGCTCCGGAATAAGATTGCTTGCACGCTCTGCCTATGATAGACGTCTTCATAGAAGAGTTCAGTGAAGGGACTGATCTATGACGTGTGATGATTATTATGTGGAGGACCAGATCATTGATATTGACACGGGGGAAGCCTTCTATTTGGCATCTGAACGTAGACGTTTTATAGCTTATACTAATAAGTAATAAGGCACCTGCTGAGACCTGCGGAAGACACCTGAGGGTTTTAGCTGAGAATATGATCCAGCTATAGAGCCCTGTTTCTCCTGTGAGACTGGATAACAAAGTGTCCACTAGTTCATAGCCACGTCCACCAAAATGCTAATATGCCATAAAGAATATAAAGAATTATCTGCATTAAGCCTTAGCTTGCAAAACATGCATGCTTGTGATGGAGGACACTTACCTAACAAGGACATACCTTCAGTTTATATGTGACCCAGGAGCTGAGTCTCTTTAAATATGTGGCATAAAGTCCTCGGTATTTAACCTTTAACCCACACACAGAGATTTAGATTTCCTGTGTAGTAGGGCTGGATAGGAATTGGTAGAATATTGGGGGTCATTTACTAAGAGCCCGAATCTGGCAGGTTATGCAAATTTTTCATTTTTTTGCCGATTTTCCCTGTATTGCCCCGGGATTTTGGCGTGCGCGATTGGATTGTAGCGCATCGCCGGCGGCGTGCGCGCAACGGAAATCGGGGGCATGGCCGTACGAAAACTAAACGGATTTGGAAAAACCGCCGCATTTAAAAAAAAAAAATAGGGACGCTGGATACGCGCTTACCTGCACCCGGCCCGGCTTGGTGAACTTCAGTGCATTACGAGGAACTTTAACTCAGCAGCGACACCTGGTGGACGTCGGGGGAACTACCTTAGTGGATCGCCGGAAGACCAGAATGCTCCACACAGAACGCGCCGCTGGATCGCGAATGGACCAGGTAAGTAAATCTGCCCCAATGTGCTACAAAAACTTAGACAACACTCCCTAATGTAAGTCAGAAACCAAGCTAAGGTCAATAATCAGAAAGGTCCAAAGGAACCAAGTGTTGATCCAAGAGAAGACAGTGAAGGAGAGTCATAGACAAACTGAGGTCAGGACCTGGTCTAGAGTCACAAAAATGAGGGGTCCAGTGGGGTATGTTGTACCTCCTTCGGACCCCTCATTGCTCCATGAGTGTAATGACGGTGCGGCGCTTGGCGATCTTCATCAGCTCCCTAGAGAAGTATGGAGCAGAACGGTCATGTGCGGCCGTCTGCTCCATTGCTCTCCCAGAGAGACGAAGGGTCCAACTGAGGTACGTTGGACCCCATCAGACCCCTCGTTTTCGTGATCTGTGGGGGTGTCATCACTGAGACCCCCACCAATCAGAAAGTTAGGCTCTAACTTGTATTCGTGGGAAAACCCCTTTAATTCCTCTCTCTTATGACCAGTTTATATTGTAATATTCGGTAGCGGCAGGCAAATTTACAAATTCACTGGTGATGGTTGGTTTTCGATGTCCTGGGGCAGTTAATGGGTCATTAACATATTAGGTTGGTCCTGGGGCTGCTTTGGGAAATGGGGTCCCTGAAACGCACCCAGGTTATTTCCCCTTTAAGCCAGTGCCGCTGACTGTGTCTGAGATTTGTTTTAAGTTCCTATTTTTTGACTGATAAAATCCCAAAATCGGCTGCAGACAGACACCTACTGCGCGAGGTCTCAGCATTTCCAGCGCGAGTCTTCCCATCAGCGATTGTTCGTGCTCTGGTGGGCATGAAAAAGACAAGATGGAGCTTTGCGAGTTGGAGGTCACAAAGTGAACAATTGGCGTCTCATTTGCATTCCATTATCGCCTGCGCCGCTGCCAACAAAGTTGCTAACGTGGACTGAAGGATGTGCAGACGCTCCGACTGCTGAGTGTCACCCCACGCAGGACGCTGAGCAGAACACAACTTCTCATTACTTCACACTGCTGCTACTTTGTATCAAGAGCAGAAGTCTATGTATTTACAAATATGTTCTATTCCATATTTAACCCTTACAGGACACAGCTAGTTTTAGCCTCCAGGATGCCGGCACTTTCCCATCGAGTTGTAAAAGTTGTTACTTTTTTACGTGTGTCACAAGTTGGGGGCAGATATCCGACGGATTGGGTGCGACTGACGGGCACATTGGGGGAGATTTATCAAAAGTATCTGGGAGCAGAACTGTTCTAGTTTCCTGTGGCAACCAATCAGAGCTCAGCTTTCCTTTATTCCACATATGCTAATAAAATGAAAGCTAAACTCTAATTGGTTGCCATGAGCTACTAGAACAGTTTTACTTTTAGACAGTTTTGAAAAATGAGGCCCATTGTGCCTCCACCTCGGTTGTATGTCAGGTCCTGCTTGGTGTAAAACTACGCAGCCCAGCACCGCCCCCTCTCCGCCCAACCGGCAAAGAGAGCGGCATAGGCATCATACCCGTCTCCATGCTGGCAACTGCAACTAAATCATGGCTTGTATCTGTCTATTTCCTATCTATCTCATATCTATTTATATTGTCTAATCGTATAAAAAAATTAGCATTGCAAAAGCATTTAGAGAATAGGGGATTATGGGATATAGGATGGGAGACATGAGGTGCAGAGTGATGAGGGGAGGCATGGGGGAGCAAGGGTATGGGGGTTATCTATCTATCTATCTATCATCTATCTATCAACATGTGCAACATCCCCCACCGGGGCCCGGCCTTTTCTTGGGGCCTGGAGACTGGAGTGTACCCGACTGTATAAGAAGGGTACACACGGACTGTTGGTGTCCATATTTTTCTAGTCAGGCATAAAAAGGGTTAAGCATGCACTTTAGGAAGTGGGTGGGATGTTCTGTGCCCCATGGGCAGAGTTTTCCCCCTCCCTCTCCCAGCAATCACTTCAGGGTATAAAAGGGGGGTTGTGGTCTAGAGTAGCCCTCTTTGAACTTTACCTCAAGCTTCCCGCCCTCCCTCCCCTTTTTTTTATGTTTTGTATTTTTATACTGTGTTTGTTGCTGCTATGTTATGTTGGATTTGTTATTCTTTATATATTGAAAGTCACAGCTGGCGGAAAAAAGGAGATGAGCGTGTACCAGGTGGACGACTTGCCAGCCGGGAGTCCGGCTGGGCATACCGCTCCTGGTGGTGGTGTGAAAATGTTTACCGTTGGTGCCTTACAAAATCAGATGGTTTAAAATTGGAAAACTGTTTGCCACAAGGATGTGCCATTAAAATATGCTGTGACCGTTTTACACCCAACAACAAGCCTCTGCCTCCGCTTATTTGAAGGTTATGTTTTAGTTATCAAGTTGCCAAAAGTGCAATCTATAAGTTATTAAAGAGTTTACGGGTTTACTACCAATAGTCAGCCGGGGCCCAGAATACCGGAGTGGCTGGAGGTTGCGGCCTAGGCACGCTAGTGTCACGGTGCTTGGTATGGGGACCGGAGGGCTGATCTACAGCCTGGCAGGTCTCCAGCAGGTGGTGTGTGCAAGAAAGATGGAGGGAGAGGCTGATGTACTGGTTCTCCCTGGGGCAACCCCTGAGTGTCTGTAAGATAAGTCCCTGGGTAATGGATGGGGAAGCCCGTGGTGGTAACAGCCGTATCCAGGGATCAGATGGAGGCAACGTTGTGCAAATCAACTTATAGTTCTTTATAGAAAAACAGGTAGCAGGCAATGGGCCTAAACGGGGGAACAGCAAATTCTGCTTTTGGTACTGGAGTGGTTGCGGATAGTGGTCCTCAGGAATAGTGCACCAGCCTGGTAGTAGATGCAGGCTGGGATAATGGAGATGGAGCTGTGTCCAAGCTCTGGATTAGAGCCTCCTGACTCAGGTCCTGGGATTGGTATCTGTGGCAGCACTGACTCTCTCTTCACTCAGACCATGAGGTCTGGACTGCTGACAGGCAAAGAAGGACCATGTGCTCCCACTGGACAGAGGTTTTATACTCCCCCTGGTCATGTGGTAGCACCTCTCCAATCACACTCCAGTTTACAATACAGCCACATAATTGGATAACATCTTACACCCACCTACAGCTGCAGATTACCTGAGATCTCCCTGCATTATCCCTTGGGTTATTTCTATCGAGATTCCATCCATACTATCTTTCTGTTTATCATCTATCTCCTATCTATCTATCTATCTCCTATCTATCTCATATCTATCTATCTATCTATCTATCTATCTATCTCCTATCTCTCTCATATCTATCTATCTATCTATCTATCTCCTATCTCTCTCATATCTATCTATCTCCTATCTCTCTCATATCTATCTATCTATCTATCTATCTATCTATCTCTCTCATATCTATCTATCTATCTCCTATCTATCACATATCTATCTATCTATCTATCTCCTGGTGATGAGTTATTCTGCGCTGCCCTCTCTTTGTCTTGGATACAATGTAGCTCTGGCTTTGTTCAGTTTCATTCTGTTCCTGCATTTGCGGTATAATACGGGTTATCGGGTTCTTCTCTCCTATTATCTATTCTGCTGTTTGTGTTGTTGTTTTTGTCCTGAATATCTTCTATTTTTGCCCAGTAGCATCAGATGACTCCTCTTATCTGATACATTAGGAAATATTTATCTGTATCTCTATTCACATGTCCATTAAAGCCTCCACCCCGATCCCCCGTGTCTGGATGGAACATAGGGGGACATTAATCATAGTCTGTTAGACACAGGGATGTGCTGTTTGGTTGATTTGCACATGGGGTTCACAAACACTACTCCAATGCGTTTGGTCAGAATGGACATCTGGTTCATCCGAAAATTCAGGTTCTATGTTCGAAATAGCTTTGTTTTTGGTGCTAATCGAATGATCACAGATTTGTCGACCCACAGTCTGTAATCCAGAAAATCCTTTGTCAAGCAACTCATTAAATTTGCTACTTGTATCAAGGTAGTTTTGTAAAGACTCCCTCTGAGGAATAGGCAAAATATTAGTTGGGCCCGGTTGCTCACTTTCATTGGCATCTTGTAATTTTCCCTGTATTGCCCCGGGATTTTGCCGCACGTGATCGGATTTTGGCGCATCGGCGCCGGCATGCACGTGACGGAAAATGGGGGGGGGGCGTGGCCGAAAGAAAACCCGACGGATTCTGAAAACCCCCTGCGTTTAAAAAAAAAAATGTGTCGCGAAAATTGCACTTCATCAAGTATAGGCCGGTGAATTTCAGGGCATTCCAGCGGACCTCGGCGGACTTCAGCGCAGCAGCGACATCTGGTGGACGGCGGAGGAACTGCCTTAGTGAATCCCGTCCGGACCCGAATCCACCGCAGAGAACGCGCCGCTGGATTGCGAATGGACCGGGTAAGTAAATCTGCCCCATTAGGCTCTTGGTTAAGGATTCATTGATATCAGCAACAACACCTACACAATCAGAAGAACAGAAAACAAATTAGGAAGCTGATTCAAACAAAAAAAATGCAAGTCTACAGACAGAATGCAAGTCTGTTAAAAAAAAAAAAATAGAGTAAGGGTGATGACACACATTGGGGCAGATTTACTTACCCGGCCCATTCTTGATCCAGCGGCGCGTTCTTTGCGCTGGATTTGGGTCCGGCTGGGATTTATTAAGGAAGTTCCTCCGCCGTCCAACAGGTGGCGCTGCTGCGCTGAAGAGCATCGGAACGTCCTGGAGTTCACCGAGCCGGGCTGAGTGAAGGTAAGCGCAAGCTCCGCAACAGATTTTTTGTTTTAAATGTGGCGTTTTTTCCAAATCCGTCGGGTTTCCGTTCGGCCACGCCCCCCCCCCCGATTTCAGTCGCATGCATGCCAGCGCCGATGCGCCACAATCCGATCGCGTGCGCCAAAATCCCGGGGCAATCGTCGCAAATCGGAAATATTCGGGTAACACATCGGGAAAACGCGAATCGGGCCCTTAGTAAATGACCCCCTCTGTGTGTTTGTTCTGTTTTTAAGCATGCGTTTTCAGTCCGTTTAAAAACGCATGCTTAAAGCCGGACCAAAAACGTAATGTGTGTCATCAAAGGTAAGTAAGCATCTGGAGCTCAAGTAGTGATAAGTAACATGTACCTTCTCCCTCCTCTCGCTGAAGCATGTCCTGGTTACCCATGCCAGCAATTTGTTCATCAGTCAAAGTTGATGCAATCATCGCTTCAATGCCAGGGGACATTCACACGTTGCGTTTTGGTCGCATTTTCATTGCGTTTGAAACGCATTACAACAGCTGAGAGGAGGTGATTTGCCTAATTACATTACCGTTTACGTTTGTTAACACAATGTTATCGCATGTGTTAACAAAACGCATGCGTTAACATCGCGTTTACGATACGTTTTGTAAATGGAAATGTTAAGAGTGATGTAATTAGGCAAATCCCCCCTCCTCAGCTGTTGTGAGAACGCGCCCTCAGTCAGAAGGGAATTGATGTGGCCCATGGTGAGAGGCTTTGATCTTGGCCAGCTTCAGTTTGCAACACCTTCGGGCATCAGCTGAGGAGGGGGGATTTGCCTAATTATATCACTGTTAACATTTCCGTTTACAAAACGCATCGTAAACGCGATGTTAACGCACATGTTAGCAAAGTTTTAACGCATGCGTTCTGTTAATGCATGCGTTAACATTGCGTTTACAAACATAAACGGTAATGTAATTAGGCAAATCACCTCTCATCAGCTGTTGTATATGCGTTTCAAATGCAATGAAAACGCAACCAAAACGCAACATGTGAACGCGCCCTCACGGTACGTTTCTCAACCCCCATGGCATTTATGACATCGGTAATTTTCCTCCAGTGGAGGCTTTTCACTGAAGAAGGTGTCTGCACAGATTTTGACCCAAAAAGGAGATCATATTTGTCGACAACCTATAAAGACAAAATTACAAATTTAAAAACCAAACAACACTCACATTACATGAATAAAAAAAAAAAAAAAAAAAAATCGAAGATGAACCACACAGATATTTAGTCTGCCAAATTCACATTAGACAGTGAAATTAATCACTTCCTTAAAGCATGAGAACACGGGTCCACAAACAGGACTTGTTCACGCAGACAAGCGTGGAAAATCAACAAGATTGAGCCAAAACATTAAGGCTGGTGCCACACGTGGCGCTTTTGTCTGCGTTTGCGAACGCAAACGCAGACAAAGTCGCGCCCACCGGGGCGGGCCTCGGCCCGATCGCATCGGCGTTTCTATGGAAACGCCTGCGATCGGGAACGAGCCGCCGGTGGGCGCGACTTTGTCTGCGTTTGCGTTCGCAAACGCAGACAAAAGCGCCACGTGTGGCGCCAGCCTAAGGCCCCTTCCACACTTGCGTTGCAGATCACGTCAGAGTCTGATCAGGGGGCGATCAGGGTTTGGTCAGTGAACGCAATCAGTTTTCAGTCAGCGTTTGTTCAGTGTTTCAGTTTTTCACGTGCGTTTTCGATGCAATTTCAATGCGTTTTTCACGCGCAGAAAGGACTCAGGACTGAGCTCTATCTTTTCTATGGCAATTGATGCTTGAAAAACGCATTGCACTTGCAAGTGTCTCAGAGTACGATGCGTTTTTGATGCGTCTCCATAGACTTGTATTTTCATGTGCGTGACTTGCAAAAGTAGAGCATGTCGAAATTTAGGCCGCGGTCACACGTACCGCTAGCCGTTCTAACGCGATGCTAACACACAGGGGGAGGTCCTCGGCCCGAACGCACATGCGTTTCCAGGGAAACGCATGCGCTTGTTAAGCCGATCGCATGCGTTTTTCTGGAAACGCATGTGCGTTTGGGCCGAAGACCTCCCCCTTGTGCGCTAGCGTCGCGTTAAGAACGGACGCCTAGCGGTACGTGTGATCGCGGCCTTAAACGCGCATGTGTGAGTGAAAAAAAATGCAAGTCTGAAAAGACCCATTGGTTACAATGGGTCAGAGTGCAATGCAAGTTCTGCGCGTCAAAAGCACGCGCGTGAAAAACGCAAGTGTGAAAGGGGCCTTACAGAAGACATTTTAAGATGAACAAACAAAAACCTTAGACACCAGAAGACTCTTCTCAACAGCTGAAAAGCTCTTCTTCCTCCGCTTGGGAGAGTCAGCATTGCTCAGGGAGGAATCAGAACTTGGATAGGCTGATTGTTGCCCTCTGACTTGTTCTCCTCCTGATGGCAAGTGAGATGCCGAGTGACTAGTTTCAGGTGGTAAAGCAGAACTGAAGTCATTTGTAGTCTGACTCCTCCCACTCCTCCCGGCCTCACATGGATGTCGTCTCTTCATGGTGCGATGTAGCAAACGAAGTGCATCGTGTGCGAGCTGAATTTGCACCTATTTATGCTGGTGGGTTAATTGATTTAGATTTTGGCGCACATGGGATCTACTAGCGTGCGACAAATTTGGCACAAGCGCAAGAAAAAGGCGCAGCAAACAAAAGGCGCATTAACGGAGCAAACAAAAGACGCATAGTAAATCACAAACGCAAAAAAAAAAAAAAAAAACTGGTGCAAAAATAGGCGAACCTGAGACCAACTAAGATTAATGTCCCCCATAGTGTTCGCTTTCTCCAAAAAAAACTACAGAACGCAGTGCAGCATTGTCACTTGTGTAACAGATCTCCTCCTCTGTCCTGGTCATTATAATCTCACCCTTGGAATTATTATAAGGTCCCCAGCACGAAAACTCCTCTAACTCAGATGTAAAAATGTATCATCTCAGGTGGAAAAAGTTTTCTGCTTTGCAACAGAAAGCTGAAGAATAGTTTTTTTTGTTGTTTCTATAGATCCCATGAAAATCTATGTATCGCCATGGTTACAGACTGCAAACAGACCCCCTTGTAGTCTGGTCCTGCAGTCATGTAACTCTTTCTGCTTTCCACTGGATAGTAAGTGCGGAGGCAGAGGTCACGTATGAGTAAGGGATCACACCAGGCAGCAGTTATTAGTAATCTGTAACCATAGAGACACATCAGTAACCGTGAGTGTGCACAGGAGCTTACAGCTCATATGTGTCTATGGTTACAGATTACAAATTACTCAAAATATAAATTGCTTTTTGCTTAAACTTTCCAGACATTTAAACGTGATATTTGAAATGATGTTTCATTTTAGTTAAAGAAAATCTACCACCAAAATCCATCACGATAAACTAGGGACCCTCATATTTAATATTATGCTAATGAGCCCAAAGGACTTCTGGAAGTGTTACTAGAGCCCCTCTGTACTGTAGCTTCACAGGCTACACTGTCTCCTCTCCGCCTGCTCCCTCAGCACTCTCCCCCCTCTACCTGCTGTAACCCCATACAGAGAAAGAGGGCAAATGCTTCTGCACAGTGTAACAGCCTGGGAAGCTAAAGCATGGAAGGGCTCTGGTAACATCCCCGTGGGCCTTTATAGCTCAATGGCATAATTTTAAAAGTTGATTTTAGAAGGAAGGAAGCCATGGATAACAAATATAAGAAGATACCACATTCCCGGTGCCTGGATCTATGAGTAATGTCCCTGGTTTATCAGATGGATTTTGGCGGAATTCCTTTAAGATGCACTGACGTAACGAAAAAAAAAAATCATGTACAGGTGAATGGGGGGAGAATGGAGCAATTATGACTAGTCTAGACAATGCTCTGTGAGCTCAGTACTTCTTTGGTTGCTACATAAATTAGGTAGGTTACTATAATGTATTAGTCTGGGCTCCTGGCTGCTTAGCTCACAGAGCATTGTTTAGACTGGATACAACTTTCTCCACTTTGCAGCTGAGAGCAGGGCTAGCTAAGTACAGGGTTACTTCCTCTGCATGTATCCATTCTAGACAATGCTCTGTGAGCTAAACATATTAGCAGCAGCTACACAGATCTCGCTGATAGTATGATACAATATATCAGTCTGGAGTCCAGGCTGCTCAGCTCACAGAGCATTGTCTAGACTGGATACAACTGTCTCCACACTGAGGCGGTAACCCTGTACTTTCCTTGTCCTGCTCTCAGCTGAGAAGTGTAGACAATGCTCTGTGAGGTAGACACATCAGCAGCGGCTGGACAGATCACTCTGCTGTTTTGCTACAATGGGGCTCATTTACTAAGGGTCCATCAGACGCATTTTCGTTGGATTGCCCAGGGTTTTTGGCACACACGATTGGATTTTGGCGCTTCGGCGATGGCTTGCAGGCAGCAGAAATCGGGGGCGTACCATCGGACAACTCGACGGATTCGGACAAACCCGCAGAATTTAAAAAAGGATTTGTGTCGCAAGATCAGGACTTACATGCACCGGGAAGAAGAAGAAGGTGAACTCCGGCGGACCTCGGCGCTGCAGTGACACCTGCTGGATAATAGGTGCACGTCCTTAGTGAATCACAGCAGACCCGAATCCTCATCGGACAACGCACCACAGGACCGCGATTGGACCGGGTAAGTAAATGTGCCCCAATGTATCAGTCTGGAGTCGAGTGCAGCCAAAAGCAATATCCTTTAAAAGTAAAAAATGTGAAAAACTAAAATAGTACAATGTGTATATACAGTGAATAAGCTTTATTTATGTGACGGACGCGTTGATTCATTGAGAAGAAGAAATCCATTAACGCTCCGTCTTCCCGGTATTTCCCAAAGATCAATGAAGAAACAAAGTTCATAAATTCTGCGTCTGTCCGTAGCCGTAATATTCTGTCGACAAATCCTCTACAAATCTTCATCCAGGACCACAGCCTAAAAATCAATCTGCACAAGATCCCCGCCCGCAGGAGCCGTCCCCCAGGACTTATGTGCGGATTACTGCTCCGGAGCGAGGAATAGGAAGGAGATAAAAGAGAAATCCTCTAACTATGGATGCGGAAGATTCCCCCCGACGCTGCGGCTCCTGGTGATGGTGATCAGAGGAGAAGCCCCATCCACCCCGGAGAACCTCAGCACTGATCATATGTGGGGTCCAGTCACCACTTTCATTCATCTCTGTGAACTCATAGGATACATTAGTATTTGGTGACCTTGTATTGTAGAGACCCCAGAGCATTTCTTCATGTTATCACCTCCATTATTAAACCTTTTACTTTTATCTACTCTGTATAGTAGAGACCCCAGGGAGGGACACAGAGGATTTTCTTTCTGTAATCCCCTCTCCAAACAATCAAAGCGTCTTACTACGTACACCCTCTACAGCCCACAGTGATGCTGGAGACGATACAGGAACTTCTCTTCATGGTACATACCTCTGCAGCCTCCAGTGCTCTGAGAATGGGTAATGCAAATTTTCTTTTACCATTCACATTGGGGCACATTTACTTACCCGGTCCAGTCGCGATCCCACAGCGGGTTCTCCGATGAGGATTCGGGTCTGCCGGGATTCACTAAGGTCGTGCTCGCGATATCCTGCATATGTCACTTCCCCGCTCAGCTCCGCCGGAGTTCACCTTCTTCTTCCCGGTGCATGTAAGTGCTGATCTTGCGACACAATTCTTTTTTTAAATTCTGGGGTTTTTCCGAATCCGGTGCGCCACAATCAGATTGCATGCGCCAAAAGCCGAGGCAATTCGGAGCAAAACGTTGCAAATTGGAAATATTCAGGAAAACCCAACGGAATCGCGGCCGCAGGACCCTTAGTAAATGTGCCCCAGTATCTCTATATATCTTCAGGTGATCCCAGGAAAGATACAGGAACTTTTCTTCATTGCATGACTCTAATTTTCACACAACCTGTGAGAGTCATCACTTACTTGTGCAGCTTCCAATGCTCTAAAATGGGTAAAGAAACTTCTCTTCTTGTTATCACTCTCCTTACTATTCACAGTCACAATTCTACCTACACAACCTCCAGAAAACTTAGAAGGGACACAGGAACTTCTCTTCATGGTATCACTACTTACCTATTACAACCTGTGGCAGCCATGACCCAGGCAATTGCTGACTCGGGGGAAAATGGGACAAGAAAGGAAAAGATCTGCCTGATCAACCCCCTTAAGCTAAAATAACAATACAGACAACTTCGTATGAAATTGGAAGGTGATTGGTCACAGCCTTTATTGGAAAATGTTTACAATCTGAAAGAGACAAACTTTTATTAACGCAGGAAAAAATACAACAAATTGTGACAATGGGGGGACGTGGCTGGTGGGCAGCTGCGGATGGTGCCGTCAGGGTGGTCGCACCAAAAGAAGTGGGCGGGCTGACTGCCAATAAATGAAGAGGCCAAGTCCGGCGGCCTGCAGTGGGCGGACAGGGACAGAGGTACGGCACAGGAGTCCGTATTACTGTGCAAAGGTGCTCCCATCTTGGCTTTTCATCCCGGGCCCCTGTGCAGCCCAGGCCCCATAGCAAACACTACGGCTGCTACGGCTATTGTTACGCCACTGATTCCGCCCCACCCTTTGACTACTCCTCCCATCATTTCCTTTCCCTCCCATCCCTGCCGGTCATGGCCGCACTGCACCTACCTTGCAGTCTGCTACGTGCTAACATCTCTACCTGTGCAGCCTCCAGTCCTCTGAGAATGGGTAAAGGAACCTCTATCTTTTACTACATATACCATCCAGTAATCCCAGAGGAGATACAGGAATTTGTCTCCATAGTATCCCCCCAAATGTACACACAGTTTGCGGCCGCTGCGTCTCCTGGAGTCTGGGGCAAAATTTGACCGGATTGCAGAGAGCAGAAGTTACATGACAAAAAGCCAGGACATGCGTCAACATACAGTGGTGGCCAAAAGTATTGGCACCCCTGCAATTCTGTCAGATAATACTCGTTTTCTTCCAGGAATTGATTGCAATCACAAATTCTTTGATATTAATATCTTCATTTATTTTGCTTGCAATGAAAAAAAGTCAAATCATTTTACACAAAAATCCAAAAATGGGCCGGACAAAAGTATTGGCCCCCCCAGCCTAATGCAACACCCTCGCCGATGCAATGGCGAAGGAGTGCTTGCGAATACGTCCCACAGCATGTCATCACATCACACAGGGGACATTGCAGTGGTAGATCCTGCCTGGCAAGGCAGGGGTTAAGTGTTTTGTCTGATGTAAGATGTGTCAGCCAATCACCTTTGTTATACTTTGTCTCTGTGAGCTGAGAGGTAATTGGAGGAGCAGCCACCACCTGACCAGTGGGAGTAATAAAACCCCTGGCCAGGAATGTTCTAGAGAAGACTCTTAGAGGAGTTCCAGACAGACCAGAGAGTCTGAAAGCCAGTCTAGTCAGTCAGACCAGGGAGTCTGAACAAGTTAGACAGAGAGAGAGAGGAAAGGGGTATCATCCTACCTTCAAGGGTGATACCTGAAGCAATCCAGGACAACGCTGAAGCATCCTTCCAGGACACAGCTACCTCCCAGCCTGCCATTGCATCCAGGCTGGTGATCTACAGCCTGTGGTTCCCTCCAAATACCTCTCCAGCATCCCACCAGTCTGTTAAAGGCACTTTGCTGATGTTCCTGTCGGTTCCAATAAAGAACTGTAAGTTGTTTTTGTTCAACCTCTGCCTCCGTCTGGTCCCTGCTACTACGGCTGTCACCATCACGGGCACCCTGTCCACCACACAGAGACTCATACTCTAGATACAAAAAGGGTTGCCCCAGGGAGATCCGCTATAGCAGCCTCTCCCTCATCATTTCTTGCCAACACCACCCTGCTGGAGACCTGCCAGGCTAAAGGACAGCCCTCCGGTTCCCCATACCAAGCACCGTGACATCAGCGTGCTTAGGCCGCAACCGCCAGCCACTCAGGTACTGCGGGCCCCGGCTGACTCCAGGCCCCAAGAAAAGGCTAGGCCCCGGTGGGGGATGTTGCAAGTGGCGTCACGAACAGGATCGATACTTCTGTGCCTTATTCCGGCATTAAGGACTATCCTTTATTGAAAAGACTGTGCTGCCTAACCCTGCTGCCATTCGGGTTTAGGCCCAGGTGATTTTGTGCATTTCTACATTGAAATATACTACTGCTGCCACGTGCTGTCGAGCTCCGCTCCAGCACTCAAGAGGTTAAACCCTGCAAAGAACTTTGTCAGCTCTGCTATATCCGGCGCTGCTGCGCCTGAAGCATTTACCTCAGAGACGTGTGGCGCAGCCAGTATTTCCAGCCCGCCAAATCCTCACTGGCGGGAACTCCAGAGTCGTCACCAGGCTCCACACCCTGCGCGAGTGGCGCGAAGCACCGTGGAGGAGGAGCTGGAGCGTGTGCGGCCGGCAACGAAGAGGGTTAATCGGCCATCTTGGATTTCGGCGCAGGCCGCGCCTGAAGCCTGCCAGCAGCGTGCGCCTCATCCGGAGTTCCGGCGCATGTGTCCTGCGACTGGAGGAGAACACCGCTGAGCATCACAGTGCCTCTGCTGCCTGCCGGACATCGGGAACGGAGTCCTTCGTGCACCGCGGCTGATCCTGAGTGAGTACCGCTGGGGAAGTTAAAGGGGGGTAGAGATTGTTTCCGATGCTAGGTTATTGGCTCACCTCCCAGGGAATAGTGACTGTGTCTTAAAGTGCCCACGTCCCATTCTAGCCATTGCCCATAGCAACGGACATTGTGTAACCCTACAGGCTTTCCTCAGCTAGGCCCGTCATGTCCGCCCAGGACGAAGATACGGGACTGGAGCAAGTCCCGTCCCCTTGTCCCTCCTCAGGGTACCGGAGCATGTTAAGTCCTCCAGAGAGTCCCTTCAGCCCTGCTACAGCTAGTGTCCCTGGGACCCCCACCATGATGCCTCTGACTATGCCCTACTATCCGGGGGCCCCCTGGTTACCCCACTACGAGGGAGAATCACACAGTCTCCCTGAATTCAGAGACAAGTTGTTAGCCACCTTTGCCCTGTACCCGTTCACAGAGGAACAGAAAGTGGGCATCCTAACCGGGCAGTTGAAAGGACCCGCTCTCCGGGAAGTCAAGTCTTGGCCCCGAGAACAGTGTCAGAATGTGGTCCAAATTCTTGATAGGCTGCGCAACACCTTTGACAAGTGTACTGCCTCAGAGTTGAAGCAGCGATTCTTCGGGAAAAGACAGAAGCCCCAAGAGACCCTCCGAGACTTTGCCCTCTCCCTACAGGAGACATGGAAGGCCATAACCCGTCTTGATCCCAAAGACGCTGAAACCTCTGACCAAACCCTGAGGGAACAATTCATTAATGGACTTGTTCATAGAAATCAAAGGTGTCAATTAAAGATCATCTCTTCTCAACATGCCCAGGCCTCCTTTCTTGAGTTTAAGGAAATTGCCATTGACATATTAGGGGACCGACCGCCTACTGGACCGCAGAAAGAGCCTGAATCCGTGGAAATGGAGGAATCTGCTCTAGCTTGCCATCCAACGCAGTCGACATCACCTACTCCTTCGGCTACGGAAGTTGCTGGCTTAGCAGGACAGGTCCCTAATCTGGCGGACACCCTGCATAGAATACTCGATCGGTTGACCCAGTTGGAAGTGACTGTCTCCGCCATGAGGAAGAAACCTCCAGAGAACTCTGTACGGTCAGCTACCCCTCGTGACTCCCCGGCCAAACGGCGCCCAAGAGAAGCGAAGTCGTTAAGCACCTGGAGTCAGAAGGAACCCCGCCAGCGGTGCAGCTACTGCTGTAAATACGGGCATGAAGAGGATGTATGTCGTCAGTTAAACGACAAACCCTTGGAGCTAAGGGACGATCCCCAAGGGAAGAACCTCTAAGTCCCAGAGATGCCAACTGGATGCCCAGGTTCGTGGGGACTCGCCCCATGGTTCATGTAACCATCAACGGAGTTACCCTACCTGCCTTAATTGATACCGGCTCTCAAGTGACCACCCTCCGGAGTACTACCTTCGAGAAATGCCGAGGAGGAGCATCCTTAGTCCAGCCTCCCAGGGCTTATTTGAACATTATTGCTACAAACGGAAAACCCGTACCCATCCGCGGCTACTGGGAGCCCACACTAACCATTGGAGACACTGAGTTAACCAGACAGGGCGTAGTGGTGACACGAGTGCCCGAAAACGGTAACTTCCCACTGGTACTGGGTACCAATGTCCTCCGCAACTGCTACCCTGAAGTGCTGAAGGCTCTCCACAACTCCCTGCCAACAGTGCCCAACGGTTCCCGGAAGGTAATTCAGGAGACTATGCAGGTTCTAGCGGCGCAACAGAAGTTTGCTGGCCCTAATGGAGAAATCTGCAGAGCCCGGATCAAGGATCCCCAACCTGTCCGTCTTCAACCTGGGACTGAGACGTTAGTATGGTGTCGAGCCTGCATGGGAGTCCAAGGTCAAGACTACCAGGCGATAGTAGAACCTCTACCAGCTGATGAAGACCTGCCCATTCTAGCCGCCAGGAGCCTAGTCACTGTATCCCGAGGACAAGTACCCATTCGACTACTAAATGTGTGAGACTCCCCAGTGGATCTGAGAAAGTACCAGGCCGTAGCCACTCTCTTCAGCGTCCATCCTGAAGACTTGGTGGAAACCTCTCTGTCTGCCTCCCAACAGTTGGAACTGAAGCAAAGTGCTGAAGGTGAGCCTGCCGAGCAATCCTGGTGGCTTGAGCTCAATATTGGAGACGACGATTTTACTCCTGCAGACCAAGTACAAGGTGTCCTGGATGTCGTTATGAAGCACCACCAGGCCTTCAGCAAACACCCACTGGATTTTGGAAAGACTACCCTGATCCAACATACCATCCCTACTGGCTCTCATCCTCCTATCAAGGAACTATACCGGCCCATACCTCCAGCCCGCTAACAAGAGGTGAAAAAGCTGGTACAAGAGATGAAGACAGCCAACGTTATCCGGGAGAGTCACAGCCCATGGGCTGCCCCGTTGGTCCTTGTGAAAAAGAAGGATGGAACCCTTCGATTCTGTGTTGACTATAGGAAGATCAACAATATCACCCACAAGGATGCCTATCCTCTGCCTCGAATTGAGGAATCCCTCGCAGCCCTAGGGTCAGCTGCCTACTTCTCTACCCTGGACCTGACCAGTGGCTACTGGCAAGTGGCCATGGCGCCGGAAGACAGAGAGAAGACAGCTTTCACCACCCCAATGGGCCTGTTCGAGTTCAACAACATGCCGTTCGGGCTATGCAATGCCCCAGGCACATTTCAATGGCTGATGGAGAGATGTTTGGGTCATCGAAACTTCGAGACCGTCCTGCTATACTTGGACGACATCATCATCTACTCCAAGACTTATGAAGACCACCTCCACCATCTGGCTGAAGTCTTCCAAATCCTGACCCAACATGGGTTGAAGGTCAAGCCATCCAAGTGCCACCTGCTACAACCTAGCGTCAAGTACCTGGGACATGTGGTGAGCGCTCATAGAATTGAGCCGGATCCAGAGAAGATTGCAGCTGTCCACGACTGGCCTACCCCATCAACCATACGGGACATCAAAAGCTTCCTGGGATTTGCCAGTTATTACAGGCGTTTCATCCCGAAGTTTGCCCAGCTGGCAGCTCCCCTGCAAGAACTTCTAAGGGGCCTGCCAAAAGAGAGCCAACGTTCCCGAGTATCCATTGAGTGGACAGCCGAACGAGAAGCTGCCTTCCAGATGCTCAAGCAACGGTTGACTGAGCCTCCGGTGTTGGGATATCCAGACTACAGTCTGCCTTTCACCCTATACACTGATGCCAGCAAGCAAGGCCTAGGGGCTGTACTATCCCAGCTCCAAAACGGAACTGAAAGGGTCATAGCCTACGCCAGCCGTTCCCTCCGAGAACCGGAGCAAAACGACCAGAACTACAGTTCCTTCAAGTTGGAGTTTCTGGCGTTAGTCTGGGCTGTGACCGAAAAGTTCAAGGACTACCTGGCTGCATCCTTCTTCACTGTCTTCACAGACAATAATCCCTTGGCGCATCTGAACACCGCTCGTCTTGGAGCACTGGAACAACGGTGGGCCTCCAGACTTGCCAACTTCAACTTTACCATCAAGTACCGGGCTGGTAAGACCAATGACAACGCCGACGCTCTGTCCCGTCTCCCTGTCCAGTGGGAGGGACCCTCCACGGATGCTCAGTGGGAAGATGTCGAGATGCCAGCGTTCTATGCCCGGTTTGTGCGTCAAGATGCCCAGAGAGTTTACTCCTTACCGTCAGAGGCAGCGCCAGCTACTCCTCAAGAAGAGTCAGAGCCCCCTGCGGAAAAGGACCTCTGGATAAGTCTTCAGGCTGATAGCCGCGCCATAGGAGAAGTAATGGACTATCTCTCTAGTGGGCGAGTGCCTGAAAGAATCCGCCGCAGAAGAGCTGATGGAGAACTGTCTCAATTGTGGCGTCAGAGAAAGACTCTGAACATGCATCAGGGTCTGCTAAAGAGAAGAACTCTGGACCCTATCACTTATGACCGGCTGTACCAGATTGTGATTCCCAGGAGGGACGCCAAGATAGTACTGGATATGTACCATGACCAGTCCGGACACTTTGGCGCTCAGAAGACTGAAGCCACCCTCCGAAAGCGTTTCTACTGGGTCAACATGAAGCCCGACATCGAAGCCTGGTGTCGAGAATGCCCAGCCTGCGCCATCGCTCGAGGAGAGCGACACAATCAAAGGGCCCCTCTACATCCCATTGTGAGCCAACGACCCTTAGAGATCTTGGCGTTGGATCATGTGAAGTTGGAGCCCAGAAGATCCGGTCACAGTTATGCTCTCACGATCATCGACCACTATACCAAATTTGTGGTTGCAGTACCTGTCAGAGATCTGTCTGCAAGGACCACCGCAGCGGCCCTGTGGAAGAGCTTCATCCTCCCCTATGGCTGTCCGGACCAGATCCTTACGGACCAAGGAACAGCATTTGAGTCCCAAGTCTTCCAGGAGCTGTGCACTCTATATGGCTGCAAAAAGCTGAGGACCACAGCCTATCATCCCCAAGGCAACGGGCTTTGTGAAAAGATGAATCAGACTCTAATCAATATGCTGAGGACTCAATAGCACTCATTGCTCCACAGGATACACCCCGTATTATCTGATGTTCGGGAGGCACGGCCATCTCCCTGCGGATATGACCTGGGACATGGAGTACCCTGATTCCCAGTCTTTACTCCCCCAGACTGACTGGGTTCATGAACACCAGAGACGCCTGGCGGATGCCAGAGAAGTTGTGGATCTGCGGTTGGAAGAGGCCCGGGAGAAACAAAAAAGGGACTTCGATCGTAATGCCTGTGCTGAGCCTTTTGCCCCAGGAGATCGAGTGTGGCTGCGCAACAACCATCCCACTAGTAAGCTAGATGGGCGTTGGGAGCGTGAGCCATACCTAGTTAGGAGACCGTCCACTACTCCGGGTACATAGGAACCGGCTGAAGAGATGTCTTCGTCCTTTTGCCCTTATGTCCACACCTCTCACCTCGACCCCCAACTTACAGACCTCCTTGTGTTCACCTACCCCCAGTTTCTTAGAACTTGTGACTGTGCCTCAACTCTGTTTTGTTTCCACTCCAGTAAGAGGTACCCCAGAGAGACCATCATCCCCACCGCAGTCTCCAATACTGCTGCCTGTGGAGGATGATCCGGCTCCAGTGTCTGCAACCCCTGAAGCATCAGAGGCAGCTGAGACTCCGACACCAGCGCCTGACTCAGAGGAGGACAATGAGGAGGTTGTTATCTTCTCCAGGCCGGAACTTCGGAGGTCTCAAAGGGAGACAAAAGGTAAAGCTCCTGCGTACCTGCAGGAGTACCAACTGGTGTCACACAGAAGGAGGAGGCAGGTACGCTTTTCTGACACCGAAGTACTTACCACCGAAGAAGATACTGAGTAACCCCTGATGGGCTGAAAGCCTTACCAGGTACTGTGAATATTGTACATATGTAATATTATTTCTGCTATCCCATTTGGGCTGAGTGCCCGCTAACCCTATAGAGCCAGAGACTTTCCTGGGACTCTCACTCTTATTTATTTCAGTCAAGAGACATACCTTGAACTGCCCACTGTCATGTGCTATGATAGCACCCCTTCCTCTGCCACAGCAGAGATTCCTTCAAAGGACTCTGTCCCTCTCCACCTAGAGGAGACCCTTTGCATCTTTATTGCACTTTTCCCACCTCAAGGGCTGTACCCAGAAGATGGACTTTGATCTTAAAGACCTTCTGTGAGACTTTTGCCAACCTCAAGGAAAAGTTGCTGCTTTATTTATTTTTATATTGCACTAACCTTTCATAGGCTTTTCAGATTGTAGTGTGGCTGTGTCGGACCGTCTCTATGTAGTATAATGTTTAATTGCGTTACATATGCCAATGTAATGCATATACACACTATATATTTGTCGCTAGGGAAGAAGTGTTTATATAACAAATATACAGGCCCTGGTGTAAGGAGTGGATTACAGTACATGACACCACACCTTTCCTACTGTACAGTTTGGTTTAATGGCGTTAGCGACCAACTGTCATACTTCACATTTACATAGCTGTGTCTTAGTCCGACACCAACCCACGTGCCTGTCTCCAGGACCATGGGTGGTTTGTCCCTACATATCATGTAGCCTGCACTCCCCAGAAGTGCCCTTATATACCTCTGCGCCCCAACCATCTGTAGTCGAGCCGAGGGCGGCTCTTTCAATTGCCCCGGGGGTATGCAACACCCTCGCCGATGCAATGGCGAAGGAGTGCTTGCGAATACGTCCCACAGCATGTCATCACATCACACAGGGGACATTGCAGTGGTAGATCCTGCCTGGCAAGGCAGGAGTTAAGTGTTTTGTCTGATGTAAGATGTGTCAGCCAATCACCTTTGTTATACTTTGTCTCTGTGAGCTGAGAGGTAATTGGAGGAGCAGCCACCACCTGACCAGTGGGAGTAATAAAACCCCTGGCCAGGAATGTTCTAGAGAAGACTCTTAGAGGAGTTCCAGACAGACCAGAGAGTCTGAAAGCCAGTCTAGTCAGTCAGACCAGGGAGTCTGAACAAGTTAAACAGAGAGAGAGAGAAAAGGGGTATCATCCTACCTTCAAGGGTGATACCTGAAGCAATCCAGGATAAAGCTGAAGCATCCTTCCAGGACACAGCTACCTCCCAGCCTGCCATTGCATCCAGGCTGGTGATCTACATCCTGTGGCTCCCTCCAAATACCTCTCCAGCATCCCACCAGTCTGTTAAAGGCATGTTGCTGATGTTCCTGTCGGTTCCAATAAAGAACTGTAAGTTGCTTTTGTTCAACCTCTGCCTCCGTCTGGTCCCTGCTACTACAGCTGTCACCATCACGGGCACCCTGTCCACACAGAGACTCATACTCTAGATACAAAAAGGGTTGCCCCAGGGAGATCCGCTATAGCAGCCTCTCCCTCATCATTTCTTGCCAACACCACCCTGCTGGAGACCTGCCAGGCTGTAGGACAGCCCTCCGGTTCCCCATACCAAGCACCGTGACACCAGCGTGCTTAGGCCGCAACCGCCAGCCACTCAGGTACTGCGGGCCCCGGCTGACTCCAGGCCCCGAGAAAAGGCTAGGCCCCGGTGGGGGATGTTGCACTAACACTTGGTAGCACAACCTTTAGACAAAATAGCTACGAGCAGCCACTTCCGGTCACCATCAAAGAGTTTCTTACAAGACTCTGCTGGAAATTGACACCATTCTTCTTTGGCCACTGCTCCAGGTCCCTGAGATGTGAAGGCGCCTTCTCCAAGCGGCCATTGTGAGATGTCTTCACAGGTTCTATGGGATTCGGGTCTGGACTCATTGCTGCCACTTTACAAGTTTCCAGTGCTTTCTCTCAAACCATTGTCTAGTGCTTTTTGAAGTTTCTTTTGGGTCATTGTCCTGCTGGAAGACCCATGACCTCTGAGGGAGACCCAACTTTCTCACACTGGGCCCTACATTATGCTGCAGACTTCATAAGGCCATGCACACAGTAAAGCAGTCCAGTGCCAGAGGCGGCAAAGCAACCCCAAAACATCAGGGAACCTCCGCCATGTCAGACTGTA
Organism: Engystomops pustulosus; assembly: GCF_040894005.1. Classification (NCBI taxonomy): domain Eukaryota; kingdom Metazoa; phylum Chordata; class Amphibia; order Anura; family Leptodactylidae; genus Engystomops; species Engystomops pustulosus. Next base: position 11,486,056 of record NC_092415.1, on the reverse strand, counting down.
GGGACCGTGTTCTTTTCTTTGAAGGACTCTATTTTTTCCTGTAAACTCTATGTTGATGTCTTTTCCCAAAATGCTCTACATTTGTCTAACATTCTCCCAAAACGTTTTAGGCCGGTGGCACACGTGGCGTTTTGAACCTGTTTATGGGCCATTTTTAAGCAGTCTATTAAAAAGCGCATGCATTTTTGTAAACGCATCCATTTTTTGGAAAACACATGTTCTTTTTGACCATGACCATGTGCTTTTTAATTAAGATAACTGGTAAAAACTGTTCAAAATGGATGTGTTTTCAAAAAAACGCATGCGTTGTTTAACGGACTGCTTAAAAACGGCCCATAAACGAGTTTAAAAACACCACCTGTGCCACCACCCTTAGGCCATCTCAGGTAAGTTTTGGCAAACTCCAGCCTGGCTTTTTTATGTTTCTTTGTAAGAAGTGGGGTCTTTCTGGGTGTCCTACCATACAGTCCCTTTTCATTCAGATGCCAACGGATAGTAGGGGTGACACTGTTGTACCCTCGGACTGCAGGGCAGAGTCAACTAATGTTAGATATTAGTCGAGGTTCTTTATCCACCATCCGCACAATCTTGCGTTGAAATATCTTGTCAATGTTTCTTTTCCGTCCACATCTAGGGAGGTGCCACAGCACCAGGGGCTTTACACTTCTTCATCTAGGGAGGCGCCACAGTGCCAGAGGCTTTACACTTCTTCATCTAGGGAGGTGCCACAGTGCCAGGGGCTTTACACTTCTTCATCTAGGGAGGCGCCACAGTGCCAGGGGCTTTACACTTCTTCATCTAGGGAGGTGCCACAGTGCCAGTGGCTTTACACTTCTTCATCTAGGGAGGCGCCACAGTGCCAGAGGCTTTACACTTCTTCATCTAGGGAGGCGCGACAGTGCCAGTGGCTTTACACTTCTTCATCTAGGGAGGTGCCACAGTGCCAGGGGATATACACTTCTTCATCTAGGGAGGTACCACAGCACCAGGGGCTTTACACTTCTTCATCTAGGGAGGTGTCACAGTGCCAGGGGCTTTACACTTCTTCATCTAGGGAGGTGCCACAGTGCCAGGGGCTTTACACTTCTTCATCTAGGGAGGTGTCACAGTGCCAGGGGCTTTACACTTCTTCATCTAGGGAGGTGCCACAGCACCAGGGGCTTTACACTTCTTCATCTAGGGAGGTGCCACAGTGCCAGGGGCTTTACACTTCTTCATCTAGGGAGGTGCCACAGTTCCGGGGGCTTTACACTTCTTCATCTAGGGAGGTGCCACAGTGCCAGGGGATTTACACTAATTATCCTTCTCCTGTAGATCCCTCATATAAACAATGACGTCTCTTGCAGTTATAAGTTCCAGTTTACCATTCGAGACTCAGTGGGGGTCATTTACTAAGGGCCAGAATCAGGTTTTTCTGTCAGGTTACCCGAATATTACCGTTTTTCGCCAATTTTCCCTGAATTGCCCCGGGTTTTTGGCGCACGCGATCGGATTGTGGCGCATCAGCATGCACGCGACAGAAATCGGGGGGCGTGGCTGTCAGAAAACCCTATGAATTCTGAAAAAACGCAGTATTTAAAAAAAAAAAATGTCGCTTGACACGCACTTAACTGCACCCAGCAACGGATCGTGAACTCCAGTGCACTCCGATGGACTTCAGCGCAGCAGCGACACCTGGTGGACATCGGGCGCACTACCTTAGTGAATCGCCGGAAGACCCGAATCCTCCACAGAGAACGCGCCACTGGATCGCGACAGGACCGGGTAAGTAAATCTGCCCCAGTATTTTGAGATTTGGTGAATCCTGGGCCTTATTTATTAGATAACTTGTCACTCACAGGTTTTACGGCATCCGACATGGAGCGAGGTGGCAAGTTCATTCTCTTGCGAGACTCTAGGTTGAAGTTATGGTCCATAAAACAGGTACGAAACTTTCACAATGTTCTACCGAAGAAAACACAATGAAAACGTCTCAGGGAAACAAAAAATCTACTAAAACAAATTTACCAGCGGTGTAAAAAAAATACAGCGAGTAAATAAAAGTCTGCGGCGGGAGAGTGTGACTGCTATAAGCCCGGCATCGCAAGGCTGTAATTTGCTATAAATTTCTAGATCAATCTGCAATACAGAGCAGCCGCCTCATCGTGTCACACCATTACCGGAGGCGAGGAGATGGAGGTAATCACAAGGAACGAGGAGCGCAGGACGACATGTTCTCCGAGGAGCGGCTAATGCTGCAGCGCGCCTGATAGTCAGTAATTGTCCTGACACATCCATCTACTGGGGAAGGAAACCTTCCATTACTATGCAGTGACCTGGAGCCACAAGAAACGCGTCTTGTGATGCCAGAGGAGAGGAGAGGCGGCCATATCTGTGAGCTTCACCAACCCCAGTGAGGGTACAAGCCATGGCCCATCGGTTTCTTAAAGGACATCTACCACCAGGATGAAGGATTGTAAACCAAGTACACTGACATACTGGTGTGTGCCCCCTCTGGCAGGATCCGCTCTTCTTTTAGTTTCTTACGTCCTTGTTTTTACAAAAAAAGGCTTCAAAAATTATATGAATGAGTCTGAGGGATCCATCTCCATTAACACCTATGGAGCCCGGAGCCCCTCAGGTGCATTTGTATAATTTTAGAGGCCTTTTTTTTGTAAAAAAACAGGACATAAGAAGCTAAAAGAAGAGCAGATCCTGCCAGTATGTCAGTGTGGGTGGTTTACAATCCTTCATCCTGGTGATAGATGTCCTTTAACCTCTCCCCGCGCTGGATAATATGATATTACTGCCAGGAATATTAAAGGGGATCTCCAGAATGAGTGTACTTGTCAGGCTCCAGGAGTAGTGGACCCCCTGGACCACCGCGGACGATGACGTAAGCTGATACCTGGGACCAGAATCTAAATGGTACCCGGTTTTCACCAGAGCCTGCCACAAAGCAGGTTGGACTTGCTGCGGCGTGGTACCACCAGGTTGTTCCACAGGCGCGACTTTGTCTGCGGTGGTAACCAAGCCGAGGTACAAAGACACTAGGCAGAGTCGTAGTCAGGGACAGGCAGGAGGTGAGGGCGGGCAGCATGGGATCAGAGTCGGGGACATAGCAACAGGTCAAGGCAGGCAGCGGAGGAGCGTAGTCACAACGGGAAATCACGATAACAACGCAGGGCATGAGACAAAGCTTTCTCTAGGGCATAAGGTACGAAGATCGGGCAGGGTGTGCAGGGAGAGGCAGGTATACACAGGATTCTGGGAAATGGCCAGCGCCAATCAATGGTGCGCTGGGCCTTGAAATTTTCTGAAGCTGGCACATGCGCGCCCTAGGAGACGGGTCACGTGCGCGCGGCCCGAGGACCCGGATCAGGTGCGAGGAGATATGGGTTGCGGGAGCACCGGTGACAGTACTGTCCCATACTGTAGCAGAACCAGGACCTTTATGTCAATATGGTAAAAAAAACAGACCTTACCGACAACTTACCAACACAACATGAACCTTACTGACACTCTGCAGATCTTACCAACATAACGTGTTCAACATCCCCACCTTGGGCTGACAATGTATGGGGGACAGTGTATGGGGCCAGGACTGGATGGGTGGAAGCCAATGGTAGAACAGTCCTAATGTAGGTCTCCAGCATCAGGTCCAGCAGAGTGAAGCAACAAGAGGGGGAGGCCGTGTGACAAGGAAGGTTTCCTGATGTAGGGGACATTTCCCGGCACATGGTGACAGTTAGCGGAAGAGAAAACTCAGATCTTGTGAACACACTCGTGCTTTATTAGGGGAAATTCCCATGGGAAGGCAGCAGTTAGTAGACTGGTAACAAGCTCCTTCCTCTGAGGACTAGCAAGGCCTTGATGATGCGATAGATTGGTGACTGAGGTGCAATCTTTCTAGCTGCCATACTCTTCCCTGTTCGGCCAGTTTTGTGCAGTGCAATGATGACTGCACGTGTTTCTTTAGAGATAACCATGGTTAACAGAAGAGAAACAATGATGCCAAGCACCAGCCTCCTTGTAAAGTGTCCAGTGGTGTGATTCTTACTTAATCATGACAGATTGATCTCCTGCCCTGTCCTCATCAGCGCCCGCACCGGTGTTACTGGAGACATCACTGATACCATGTTAGCTGCTCCTTTTAAGGCGCCTGCAATGAAGTTGAAATGTGTTTTGGGGGAAAAAGTTCATTTTCTAGGTAAATATTGACTCTGCAATGAATTGCTGTTAAGCTGATCACTCTTTATAACATTCTGGAGTATATGCAAATTGCCATTATATAACCCGATTTTCTCTCCAATTCAATAGTGACCTTGTCACAGTACACAGTGACAGAGAATAGTGAGTGCAGCTCTGGAGTATAATTCGATAATCTTTAGGCCAATGAGCTGTGATACAATCTTATGTCCTGGTACGTGGTTGTTCTCCTTTATTACAGATTCTGTGATATAGAAGGTTCTATAGAATAGTCACTGTATCGGATTTTCCTGGGCGCTGGAGCTGATGAGGTGAGTTGGCGCCTCAGTAAAAGCTTTTGTAATATTTGTGTCATTCTCAAAACTTTTGGCCCTGACTGCAGATAGATGTGACATGTCGGGCTCTGATGTTGGAGTCTTACACTGATGATCTGTAGTGAAGTCAATTGAATGCACATAAAATGGTGTAGAATACGTCCCTCATCAGCGTCAGGAATACTAATGGCGCGTTGATGGGAGCGATACGTCTGCCGGGGTCTGACAGGCTGCTTTCTATTTTACATGGGAGAGAGAGCAGAGATTTGCTGTGATGAGTCCTGGGAGAGTCGGATGAGAGGACGTGTAATCTCGCACGCACCGGGTTACTGATCATCAAATGTTTTTCACAAGGGGTTAGAATAACTACAAGGGCAAAAAGTGAATGATTAATTAGTCGTCTGCAGCCTCATATATGTGCACCTCAGTGCTATACAGGTGTGATTTAAAGGGGAAATCCAACAAATCAGCACAAATTCATAGTTCAATCCAAAAAAAATAGAACCTGACAACAGCTGCACCCATCTCAAGCCGGGACCTTTGTCATATATGTGCATAGCACAGTACTACTACTCCTATCCTGTATATATAGGCAGAGCACAGTACTACTACTCCTATCCTGTATATATAGGCAGAGCACAGTACTACTACTCCTATCCTGTGTATATAGGCAGAGCACAGTACTACTACTACTATCCTGTATATATGGGCACAGCACAGTACTACTACTCCTATCCTGTATATATAGCCAGAGCACAGTACTACTACTCCTATTCTGTATATATAGGCAGAGCACAGTACTACTACTCCTATCCTGTATATATGGGCACAGCACAAAGCTACTACTCCTATCCTGTATATATGGGTACAGCACAGAACTACTACTCCTATCCTGTATATATTGGTACAGCACAGTACTACTACTCCTATCCTGTATATATGGGCACAGCACAGTACTACTACTCCTACCCTGTATATATGTACACAGCACAGAGCTACTACTCCTATCCTGTATATATTGGTACAGCACAGTACTACTACTCCTATCCTGTATATATTGGTACAGCACAGTACTACTACTCCTATCCTGTATATACAGGCAGAGCACAGTACCACTACTCCTATCCTGCATATATTGGTACAGCACAGAGCTACTACTCCTATCCTGTATATATTGGTACAGCACAGTACTACTACTCCTATCCTGTATATATGGGCACAGCACAGTACTACTACTCCTACCCTGTATATATGTACACAGCACAGAGCTACTACTCCTATCCTGTATATATTGGTACAGCACAGTACTACTACTCCTATCCTGTATATATTGGTACAGCACAGTACTACTACTCCTATCCTGTATATACAGGCAGAGCACAGTACCACTACTCCTATCCTGTATATATGGGCACAGCACAGTACTTCTACTCCTATCCTGTATATATTGGTACAGCACAGTACTACTACTCCTATCCTGTATATATGAGCACAGCACAGTACTACTACTCCTATCCTGTATATATGGGCACAGCACAGTACTACTACTCCTATCCTGTATATATGTACACAGCACAGAGCTACTACTCCTATCCTGTATATATTGGTACAGCACAGTACTACTACTCCTATCCTGTATATATTGGTACAGCACAGTACTACTACTCCTATCCTGTATATACAGGCAGAGCACAGTACTACTACTCCTATCCTGTATATATTGGTACAGCACAGTACTACTACTCCTATCCTGTATATATTGGTACAGCACAGTACTACTACTCCTATCCTGTATATACAGGCAGAGCACAGTACCACTACTCCTATCCTGTATATATGGGCACAGCACAGTACTTCTACTCCTATCCTGTATATATTGGTACAGCACAATACTACTACTCCTATCCTGTATATATGAGCACAGCACAGTACTACTACTCCTATCCTGTATATATGGGCACAGCACAGTACTACTACTCCTATCCTGTATATATGTACACAGCACAGAGCTACTACTCCTATCCTGTATATATTGGTACAGCACAGTACTACTACTCCTATCCTGTATATATTGGTACAGCACAGTACTACTACTCCTATCCTGTATATACAGGCAGAGCACAGTACTACTACTCCTATCCTGTATATATTGGTACAGCACAGTACTACTACTCCTATCCTGTATATATTGGTACAGCACAGTACTACTACTCCTATCCTGTATATACAGGCAGAGCACAGTACCACTACTCCTATCCTGTATATATGGGCACAGCACAGTACTTCTACTCCTATCCTGTATATATTGGTACAGCACAGTACTACTACTCCTATCCTGTATATATGAGCACAGCACAGTACTACTACTCCTATCCTGTATATATGGACACAGCACAGTACTACTACTCCTACCCTGTATATATGTACACAGCACAGAGCTACTACTCCTATCCTGTATATATTGGTACAGCACAGTACTACTACTCCTATCCTGTATATATGGGCACAGCACAGTACTACTACTCCAATCCTGTATATATGTGCATAGCACAGAGCTACTACTCCTATCCTGTATATATAGGCAGAGCACAGTACTACTACTCCTATCATGTATATATGGGCACAGCACAGTACTACTACTCCTATCCTGTATATATGGACACAGCACAGTACTACTACTCCTATCCTGTATATATGGGCACAGCACAGTACTACTTCTCCTATCCTGTATATATGTGCATAGCACAGAGCTACTACTCCTATCCTGTATATATGAGCACAGCACAGTACTACTACTCCTATCCTGTATATATGGGCACAGCACAGCACTACTACTCCTATCCTGTATATATGAGCACAGCACAGAGCTATTACTCGTATCCTGTATATATGGGCACAGCACAGTACTACTACTCCTATCCTGTATATATGGGTACAGCACAGAGCTACTACTCCTATCCTGTATATATAGGCAGAGCACAGTACTACTACTCCTATCCTGTATATATGGGCACAGCACAGAGCTACTACTCCTATCCTGTATATATGAGCACAGCACAGTACTACTACTACTCCTATCCTGTATATATGAGCACAGCACAGTACTACTACTCCTATCCTGTATATATAGGCAGAGCACAGTACTACTACTCCTATCCTGTATATATGGGGACAGCACAGTACTAATACTCCTATCCTGTATATATTAGCACAGCACAGCACTACTACTCCTATCCTGTATATATGGATACAGCACAGTACTACTACTCCTATCCTGTATATATGGGTACAGCACAGTACTACTACTCCTATCCTGTATATATGAGCACAGCACAGTACTACTACTCCTATCCTGTATATATGGGTACAGCACAGTACTACTACTCCTATCCTGTATATATGAGCACAGCACAGTACTACTACTCCTATCCTGTATATATTTGGTTTATTATAGTAGTGAGTACTCACCACGGTCTCAAATTGACCCCCGGAACATTTCTGCTCCAGTAATTTGGGAACCTAATCACTGGAGGCCGTATAACAGGTTTAGAACCCTAAATCCCAGTTTCATGAAGCACGTTGAAGGTTTAATGGTCTAAACCTACCATCAGATTCCATTTAATTAAACTGGACCTAATATAAAATAAATTAAGGTCAGAATCAACGTATTTCATACCAAACCCCAAACTATATAGGAAAGAGAAAGGTGTGACTACCTGAAGCTACCTCTTGCATACAGTTTCTACATTGAACTCTATGGTATCATAGTATGCACTAAGCCCATGAGCTCCCCCTAGTGGTGAATGTGAGTGTTCAGCATTCTATTAGTTAGTTCTGTATCTATGCAGGATATTTGGGTCTTTGTATTGGGAAAACAAGAGCTCCTTATAAAGTTATTATCATCCAGAAGAGAATGTTGTACCCATAGAAATAAAATAGGGTGAATATTCACTTTGTAGATGAAGCGGCTGCCAAAAGCCACCTACAGTTACAGAGAGATAATGTACCAGCAATACTCCTCGAAGAACTTAATAACGGAGGAAATGTAGCATGAAATATTTATTTTCCAGTCTGATAACTCTAATAAGATGCATTACGTCTCGCGGTATTAAATGCTTTTCGGAAATCGCCGGTCAGTTTAGCGCAAATTATCCTGTTAAAGCTTGGAGAAAAAAAAAAACTCCTCGTCTGATCACGGGCTCAGAAAGAATTCAATTACAGAGACGGCAGCAATTATTTCTGTCATGTGTGTTTCTATTTCGGGAGCTCATGTGATCCTTCCTTGTTCCTTCTGACAACACCGAGACTGATGGAACGTTCTGCCGATCTCAAAGTCTTCGGAATATAAAACATTCTCTCCGCTTTCTGCGGAGCTGGGACAGAGATTCTTCAGATTTGGGCAACTTTTATCTGCTTCATTTATATTTTATGGCAGTGGCAGTTGAAAACTTTTTGAAAGTTTTCTCAAAAGAAACTTGGAAAGTTCTAGAAGAAAAATTGAGCCATCAGATCCACGCTTACCACAAAACCCAATTCTGAGAATATTCCAGCACTGATAGCCGAGGGGCCAGATGTATCACTTGTCTTTTCTTGTTGTTCTTGCTACTTTTTATTTGTTGCAATATTTTTGCGCCAGTTTTGTGACTAAACACCAAACTAGCAGCGCATGAAAAGTACAAATGTCCAGATGTTTTGCTGCGCCAATAAAGAGTTATCATTAGTGAACTATGATTCAGGTGCAATTTTGGTGCAAAAATACCCCAGCCTGAAAGTGGTGTAGACTGATAAGGGAGCACGGAGCTCCTCTGAAAATCAGTGTATTCCCTGTAAAAGCTGCAAAGCTCAGCCAGTATTCACACTTCAAGCAGCCACTCTTTATAATTCATGAGGTTCTGTTTCTGCAAAAGCAGGAAGAAAGAGCAGGGAGAGACTGAACAAAGTAGTATCCAGTGTAGCAGGATAGAAAAGCAGGGAGAGGGTTAGAGACAGTACAGAGAAGTGTCCCCTTATAGCAGGATAGAAGAGCAGGGAGAGGGGGAGAAACAGTACAGAGAAGTATCCCTGTGTAGCAGGATAGAAGAGCAACGAGAGGGTGAGAGACAGTACAGAGAAGTGTTCCCTTATAGCAGGATAGAAGAGCAACGAGAGGGTGAGAGACAGTACAGAGAAGTATCCCTGTGCAGCAGGATAGAAGAGCAACGAGAGGGGGAGAGACAGTACAGAGAAGTATCCCTGTGTAGCAGGATAGAAGAGCAACGAGAGGGTGAGAGACAGTACAGAGAAGTGTTCCCTTATAGCAGGATAGAAGAGCAACGAGAGGGTGAGAGACAGTACAGAGAAGTATCCCTGTGCAGCAGGATAGAAGAGCAGGGGGAGAGACAGTACAGAAAAGTATCCCTGTGTAGCAGGATAGAAAAGCAGGGAGAGGGGGAGAGACAGGACAGAGAAGTGTCCCCCGTGTAGCAGAGAAAAAAATGCAGTGAGAGGGTTAGAGACAGTACAGAGAAGTGTCCCCTTATAGCAGGATAGAAGAGCAGGGAGAGGGGGAGAAACAGTACAGAGAAGTGTCCCTGTGTCGCAGGATAGAGGAGCAACGAGAGGGTTAGAGACAGTACAGAGAAGCATCCCCTTATAGCAGGATAGAAGAGCAAGGAGAGGGGGAGAGACAGTACAGAGAAGTATCCCTGTGCAGCAGGATAGAAAGGCAGGGAGAGGGTGAGAGACAGTACAGAGAAGTATCCCTGTGCAGCAGGATAGAAGAGCAGGGGGAGAGACAGTACAGAAAAGTATCCATGTGTAGCAGGATAGAAAAGCAGGGAGAGGGGGAGAGACAGGACAGAGAAGTGTCCCCCGTGTAGCAGAGAAAAAAATGCAGCGAGAGGGTTAGAGACAGTACAGAGAAGTGTCCCCTTATAGCAGGATAGAAGAGCAGGGAGAGGGGGAGAAACAGTACAGAGAAGTGTCCCTGTGTCGCAGGATAGAGGAGCAACGAGAGGGTTAGAGACAGTACAGAGAAGCATCCCCTTATAGCAGGATAGAAGAGCAAGGAGAGGGGGAGAGACAGTACAGAGAAGTATCCCTGTGCAGCAGGATAGAAAGGCAGGGAGAGGGGGAGAGACAGTACAGAAAAGTATCCCTGTGTAGCAGGATAGAAGAGCAGGGGGAGAGACAGTACAGAAAAGTATCCCTGTGTAGCAGGATAGAAAAGCAGGGAGAGGGGGAGAGACAGGACAGAGAAGTGTCCCCCGTGTAGCAGAGAAAAAAAATGCAGCGAGAGGGTTACAGACAGTACAGAGAAGTGTCCCCTTATAGCAGGATAGAAGAGCAGGGAGAGGGGGAGAAACAGTACAGAGAAGTGTCCCTGTGTCGCAGGATAGAGGAGCAACGAGAGGGTTAGAGACAGTACAGAGAAGTGTCCCCTTATAGCAGGATAGAAGAGCAAGGAGAGGGGGAGAGACAGTACAGAGAAGTATCCCTGTGTAGCAGGTGTGAGACACTGAAGGGGTTAACTGTGGATGGGCGGTATGTTTCCCCTAGGTTTTGCTTCTATGCAAGGCCTTAGTGCTGAGGTGGGTTTGTCCAGCACCTTGGACACAGGTGATGGGAACAGCCTAATTAGCCTGGATAAAATGACTCAGCAGAGTTGAGTGGGTTGTCTCTCTGTGGAAGGAGGCTGAGAGGACACAGCTCTGACCTGTGTGTCTGGAGCAGCCACGTGATCTTTGTTTAGTGTGAGCTAGTGGACTATTTGTATAGTTAGCACCCTGACGGGTAGGTTTTCTTTTGTTTATTCAAATACCTGAATGTAAAGGCTGTTTTATTTTGCTGCAATAAACGCAGGCGAGACCTGTTTGGACTGTACCCTGGTGTCCCTGTCTTGAACTGCATCCCAGCACCCCGCTACCACGGTCTCTACTGGGCCAATTCTCCACATATGGTGCTTCGGATTGCGGGCAGTTCAAAAAGACACACACCTGAAAGGCTCGCTACATCCTGCAACATTGCATGGCCTGGGTGAAAGCAGCAGGCAAATTGCAGGATACAGCCAAGATGGAGGACTTTATTAAATACCTGCAAGAGGAGGCCAGAGCTAATCGGCAGCAGCAGCAGGAGGAGGCCAGAGCTAATCGGCAGCAGCAGCAGGAAGAGTCCCAGGCTAATCGGCAGCTGCAGCAAGCCATGCTCCAGCAGCAGGAGGAGAGGTCCCGCCAGTAGCAAGCCATGTTTCAGCTGCAGGAGGAGAGGTCCCGCCAGCAGCAGGAAGAATCCCGAGCCATGTTCCAGCTGATGATGGAGAAGTTTTCTGGCATTATGGCAGCAACGCAAGCGTCGACTACTGAGGGGTCCCATACTGGTCTGCAAGGGTACCCGGTTGTCCAGCATTCCGCACGGGCTGCAGTACAAAAGGCTTTACAAAAAATGGCGGCGACCGACGACGTGGAGGCGTATCTCACAGTGTTCGAGCGAGTAGCTGAGCGAGAGGAGTTACCGGCTGAGCAGTGGGCAGATGTCCTGGCACCGTTCCTGACCGGCGAGTCGCAGAAGGCTTACTACGACCTGAGTGAATTGGAGGCCCGTGAGTACCCCCAGCTAAAGGCGGAGATTCTGGCTCGTCTTGGGGTCACCGTTCAAGTTCGCTCCAGCCGGGTCCACCAGTGGGCTTACTCAGAAAAATTACCCCCACGCTCCCAAATGCATGACCTGATCCATCTTGTCCGGAAGTGGCTACAACCAGAGGACTGCACCCCAGCACAGATGGTAGAGAGAGTGGTCCTCGACAAGTTCACCCGTTCTCTGCCCTCTCGGCTCCAGCGGTGGGTTGGACAGGCCGGTCCCACAAAAGCTGAGGAGCTTGTGTCCCTTGTAGAGAGGTATCGGGCTACGGAGGACCTTCTACTTACCTCTCCCACACGAAGCAGTGCCAGTGACAGGGTCACCAAACCAGCTGGTAAGACTGCTACTGCGGAAAAGGGGAGACATGTCAGGTTGGGAGGGGGTTCATTGGGGGGCGTGGATACCCAGAAACCCAGTGAGGCTCGTGACAGAGGTCATGGCCGTATCCAGTGCTGGCGGTGCCATGAAATGGGCCATATTGCTGCCAACTGTCCACTGTCAGTGGAGCCAATGGACTGCAACCAGACCCGGCGAGTGTCACTGTTTGCCCGGCCAGTTCTGGCGGCAGAGTCAGTCACGGATGCAGAACCCCAAGTATGCATGGTCACAATCGGTGGTCACACAGTGGAAGCCTTGCTAGACTCAGGGAGTCTGGTCACCCTGGTGCGGGGAACTTTGGTTGATCCTGGACTATACAGTGGGCGGAGAGTGGGAGTGTTGTGTATACATGGGGACACTCGTGAATATCCCACTGCTGTCATCAACCTACATACCCCTTGTGGTACTGTTACCCATGAAGTGGGGGTGGTGGGGACCCTTTTTCATGAGGCTATTATCGGCAGAGACTTACCGGTGTTTTGGGACCTCTGGAGACGAAGACCCACCTCAGGTGCTGTTGCAGATAATGGACATCAGGTATGTCCGGCCTTGGCCCCTGAACCCTTTGAGGCCGATGTACACACACCAGCAGTAGGGGTGACCCCATGTGATGAATTCTCTCCCCTAGAGGTCCTAGCTGGTGAGGTCGAGGGCCACGAGGAGGTGGCCGACATGCTGGACCTTGAGATTTCCCGTGACAATTTTGGGGCTGCACAGCTACAGGACCCTACCTTGGTTAAAGCACGGGAGAATGTCAAGGTGATAAATGGGGTACTCCAAATACCAGGGGCTGATAAAATATACCCCCGAATGGTGATTGTTGGGGAACTGTTGTACAGGGTCGACCAGATACGGGGTGAGGAGGTTGAGCAACTTGTAGTACCCCAATCTCACCGTAGGCTGGTGCTAGAGTTGGCACACAAACATGTGCTGGGAGGGCACTTAGGTGCTGAGAAGACCCGAGAGAGGATCCTGCAGCGATTTTTCTGGCCCGGGGTATGGGAGGAGGTAAACCGGTATTGTAGCTCCTGCCCTGAGTGTCAACTTACTGCCCCGGTCTCCCACTTCAGGAGTCCTTTGGTCCCGCTACCGATCATAGAAGTGCCCTTTGAACGGATTGCAATGGATCTGGTTGGCCCCATAGTCAAATCCTCCAGGGGGCACCAATACATCCTAGTTATCCTGGACTACGCTACGCGGTATCCCGAGGCGATTCCATTAAGGAACACCTCCTCCAAAAATATTGCTAGGGAGCTGTTCCAGGTGTTCTCACGCACAGGCCTCCCCAAGGAAATCTTGACTGACCAGGGTACCCCATTCATGTCTAGGGTAATGAAGGAGATGTGCAAGTTACTACAGGTAAAACAGCTCCGCACCTCTGTGTATCATCCTCAGACAGATGGCCTGGTCGAGAGGTTTAATAAGACCTTGAAGGGGATGCTTAAGAGGGTGGTCAGCAAAGATGGGAAGGACTGGGATTGTTTGTTGCCCTATTTGATGTTTGCCATACGTGAAGTTCCCCAGTCCTCCACGGGTTTCTCACCCTTTGAGCTGTTATATGGCCGTTCCCCACGTGGGCTTTTGGATGTAGCCAAGGAGACCTGGGAGCAGGAGAGGACCCCCCACCGTAGTGTGATAGAACACGTCTCCCTTATGCAGGACCGCATAGCGGCGGTAATGCCCCTTGTAAAGGAACACATGACAAGGGCACAAGAGGCCCAGTCTAGGGTCTACAATAGGTCAGCCAGACTCAGGACCTTTAACCCAGGCGACAGAGTGCTAGTTCTGGTGCCCACCGTGGAGAGCAAGTTCTTGGCCAAATGGCAAGGGCCATATGAGGTCATGGAGAGAGTGGGGAAGGTAACCTACAGGGTATCTCAGCCGGGGAGGAGGAAACCCGAACAGATATACCACGTGAACCTCCTAAAGCCATGGAGGGAAAGAGAGTCCCTGATGGCCATGGGAGTAGAGAAGGCGTCTGTCTCCAAGAAGGGGACACCGGAGGTAGGTGTACCCGATGCCAAGGTGCCTGAAGTACGGATCTCGGAGTCCCTCTCCAGGGCCCAGATTCAGGAAGCGAAGGAGTTTGTGCTCCGAAATGTGGATGTGTTCTCTAAGTTACCGGGACGTACTTCAGTCATCAAGCATGACATCATAACCGAACCCCACATCCGGGTACACCAAAAACCCTACCGGGTCCCTGAAGCGCGCCGGCTTGCCATATCCGAAGAAGTCAGGCAGATGTTAGACCTGGGGGTTATCGAGGAGTCTAAAAGTGACTGGTCGAGTCCTATTGTGTTGATTCCCAAACCTGATGGTTCCCTACGGTTCTGCAATGATTTTAGGAAGTTGAACGAGGTGTCCAAATTTGATTCCTATCCCATGCCCAGGGTTGACGAGTTGATAGAACGACTTGGACAGGCTAGGTTCTTCTTCACCCTTGACCTGACGAAAGGGTATTGGCAGGTACCCCTGACTGACAGGGCTAAAGAGAAGACCGCTTTTGTTACCCCTGATGGGCTTTTTCAGAACGTGGTACTCCCCTTTGGGCTACATGGGGCTCCCGCCACATTCCAGAGGTTAATCATCTAGCCAAAGTACAAGCAGTGGTAGACTCCCTGAGGGCAGCAGGGCTGACAGCGAACCCCCAAAAGTGTGCACTGGGTCTGGAAGAGGCCCGTTACCTGGGGTACCGTATTGGGCGAGGGGTCATCAAACCCCAAGTAAATAAAGTAGAGGCGATCCAGCAGTGGCCACGACCTTTGAGCAAGAAGCAAGTGAGGGCTTTTCTGGGCATAGTGGGCTATTATCGCCGATTTATCCCCGATTTTGCGACAATAGCGGCACCTCTGACTGACCTGACTAAGGGTAGCAGGGCGGTGATGGTAAAGTGGAGTGAAGAGGCTGAGGGGGCGTTTCAGCGACTTAAGACGGTTTTGTGTGAGGGACCGATACTGATCACCCCTAACTTCACCAAGACCTTTATTGTGCAGACTGACGCTTCTGACGTGGGCTTAGGGGCTGTCCTGTCCCAAGTAGTGGAGGGTGAGGAACATCCTGTAACATTCCTGAGCCGCAAGCTCACACCTCCTGAGAAGAACTACAGTATAGTTGAGAGGGAGTGCTTGGCGATCAAATGGGCTCTGGAATCCCTGAGGTATTATTTGGTAGGGCGGCAGTTTACACTGGTGACCGATCACTCTCCCCTAACCTGGATGAGTCAGGCCAAGGAGAGGAACGCCAGGGTCACAAGGTGGTTCCTAATGCTCCAGAATTTTAAATTCACGGTGGAACATCGAGCAGGAAAATTGCATGGGAATGCCGATGCCCTGTCTTGTACCCACTGTCTGATGGCCAAAAGTGTTCGTCCCCACAGGGTCAAACAGAGGGGGAGGGTATGTGAGACACTGAAGGGGTTAACTGTGGATGGGCGGTATGTTTCCCCTAGGTTTTGCTTCTATGCAAGGCCTTAGTGCTGAGGTGGGTTTGTCCAGCACCTTGGACACAGGTGATGGGAACAGCCTAATTAGCCTGGATAAAATGACTCAGCAGAGTTGAGTGGGTTGTCTCTCTGTGGAAGGAGGCTGAGAGGACACAGCTCTGACCTGTGGGTCTGGAGCAGCCACGTGATCTTTGTTTAGTGTGAGCTAGTGGACTATTTGTATAGTTAGCACCCTGACGGGTAGGTTTTCTTTTGTTTATTCAAATACCTGAATGTAAAGGCTGGTTTTATTTTGCTGCAATAAACGCAGGCGAGACCTGTTTGGACTGTACCCTGGTGTCCCTGTCTTGAACTGCATCCCAGCACCCCGCTACCACGGTCTCTACTGGGCCAATTCTCCACACAGGATAGAAGAGCAATGAGAGGGTGAGATACAGTACAGAGAAGTATCCCTGTGTAACAGGATAGAAAAGCAGGGAGAGGGGTAGAGACAGTACAGAGAAGTGTCCCCATTTATCAGGATAGAAGAGCAGGGAGAGGGGGAGAGACAGGGCAGAGAAGTGTTCCCCCTGTAGCAGGATAAAAAGCAAGGAGAGGGGAAGAGACAGTACATAGTGTGTCCCCTGCAGGAGAAGACAGAAGCCACTGCTGAGGAGGATCACTAGGTGCAGTTTGTCAGACACCTGGGGGCTGCTGTGTGGGTCATTTGCATGACTGTGAACCTCCTTGAGATGATCCTGCTTTATTGTACCCCAGCTGTGTTTAATTAAACTGATTGTACTTGATTAAGACAGGCACACACCTTTCTATATAAGACCTAACAGTGCATGTCAGAGCATACCAGAATCGTGAGGGTTAAGGAACTGCCCAAGGAGCTCAGAGACAGGATTGTGTCAAGGCACAGATCTGGCCAAGATTCCAGGTTTAATAAAAATATCAAAAATCTCTACATTCCTGTTTTATTTTCTGTCAGGATGGGGGCAGAGGGCACAATAATGGGGGTCACTTACCAAGGGCCCGATTCACATTTTCCCGACATGTTACCCGAATATTTCCGATTTCCACCGATTTCCCCTGAATTGCCCTGGGATTTTGCCGCACGCGATCGGATTGTGGCGCATCGGCGCTGGCATGCACGTGACGGAAATCGGGGGGTGTGGCCGAACCAAAACCCGACGGATTCGGAAAAACCACCACATTTTAAAAAAGAAAAGTGTTGCGGAGCTTGCACTTACCTTCACTAGGGATAGGCCGGTGAACTTGAGTGCGTTCCGATGCTCTTCAGCACAGCAACGCCACCTGGTGGATGTTGGAGGAACTGCCTTAATAAATTCAGGCTGGACCCGAATCCAACGCGCCGCTGGATCGCGAATGGACCGGGTAAATAAATCTGTCCCAATGAGTAAAAAAGAAGTTTTTTTCTTACTTTTTTCTTAGGGGTCTGAATACTGTCCGTACCCCCTGTAGATATATATGAGAATATTAGATGGGTAACTGTAGATAGATACAATTAGATGCTGCATGTAACTTGCTCTACAAGTTGTATCTACTGGTTGTTGTGCTGATGATCCCTTCTGGATGTTTCTTTAGTGACGATGATATAATTTCAGGTCTTCCCAGATTATTTGTCATTCAGAGATAGAGTTTATCCACAGGCGGCCATTAGTGCTCCCGGTTTTGTTGATCAAGTCAAAATTTTATTTAATGACGGCTGTAAATATGTTATTGGGAAGAAGGAATTGGATTCGCCATATGTCCCATCTGCTGAGTGAAGGGCGCTGAAAGTTAAGTGTCTGCCATCTCCTCGGCGTCTATCCTCATCCATTCTGCGGCATCTGTCGGGAGGAGATTATTTACATATCCGCCGCCGGTTGCTGCAACTTTTGACTTAAAACAACCCAGGCTTATAATCAATCCCATTCCCATGAATAACTTTCTTCCGCTTTGATGTAAATAAGGCTTAACGCTGGATGGCGAAAAGTTCTGCAACTTTCTCATTGACTTTGTGCTTCACTTCTTCCTATTTTCACGATCTGTGACTGCTGAAGCCTCGTCTGGACCGCATCCTTCTCAGAGATGAGAGTTTGTTACAATTGTATCCAGCCTAGACCGTTCTATAGAAGCTTCACACGTCCGTTTTCTCTTAGTAAAATTTGCTACAATGTAACAGTATGTGTAAAGGTCTAAAGCTCATGGACCTTGCATTTCCCTCAATCATCCCAAATCATTGGAGGTCCCACCCGTAGGATCCATAGGGAACATGACAATGGGTGTTCTGCGAGACCATGTGCAAGGTTGGATCTGAATGGAGGGCCCACTCATGTATTCAGCAGCTCCACTCTGTAGTGCATAATAAAAAGTCTGTTTCTCCTTTCATGTCTGCCCCTGAGTGTTGTTGCATGTGCTCAACCTCATCTACATTTACTTCCATAGGCAGGGCTGGATTATGGGCAGGGCTGTCGGGATACGCGCCCCAGGACCCCAAACATTTTACTTCTATCGAGGCTCCCGCCAGCAGCAGATGGGCCATGTGTGTTAGGGGGACTCTACCTAATTACTAAGAGGAGGCCCTGCCTAATTGCTAAGGGGAACCCTACCTAATTGATTACTAAGAGTGGAACTCTACCTAACAGATGGCTAAGGGGGGCCATGTCTATTGGGTGACTAAGAGGGAACCCTGCCTAATGGATGACTAAGGGGAGACTCTGCCTATTACATGGATTAATGACTACGGGGGGACCCTGCCTATTACATTCTTTATTTATTGAGTGGGCACCCTACTTATTACCTGGATTACTGACTAAGGGGGGACCCTGCTTATTACATGGGGAGCTGGTCAAGACACATGGGGCATAAGGGGACATGAGTACCCGTTCTTTGTGATAGCTAGTATTCCATAGGTCACCACTCCAAAGATCATATATATGTGCTTTATCTACAATGTCTGTACTGTAATAATATCACATTTTATGGATGATACATGGTACAGGGCCAGGAGGGACCGGGATGTCTGCAGTGTAATAATATCACATGTTATGGATGGTACATGGTACAGGGCCAGGAGGGACCGGGATGTCTGCAGTGTAATAATATCACATGTTATGGATGATACATGGTACAGGGTCAGGAGGTGGCGGGATGTCTGCAGTGTAATAATATCACATGTTATGGATGATACATGGTACAGGGTCAGGAGGGGCCGGCGTGTCTGCAGTGTAATAATATCACATGTTATGGATGATACATGGTACAGGGTCAGGAGGGGCCGGCGTGTCTGCAGTGTAATAATATCACATGTTATGGATGATACATGGTACAGGGTCAGGAGGGGCCGGGATATCTGCAGTGTAATAATATCACGTTATGGATGATACATGGTATAGGGTCAGGAGGCGCCGGAATGTCTGCAGTGTAATAATATTACATGTTATGAATGATACATGGCACAGGGTCAGGAGGGGCTGGGATGTCTGCAATGTAATAATATCACATGTTATGGATGATGCATGGTACAGGGTCAGGAGGAGTCGGGATGTCTGCAGTGTAGTAATATCACATGTTATGGATGATACATGGTACAGGGTCAGGAGGGGACGGGATATCAGCAGTGTAATAATATCACACGTTAAGGATGATACATGGCACAGGGTCAGGAGGGGCCGGGATGTCTGTACTGTAATAATATCACATGTTATGGATGATACATGGTACAAGGTCAGGAGGGGTCGGGATGTCTGTAGTGTAATAATATCACATGTTATGGATGATACATGGTACAGGGTCAGGAGGGTTCGGGATGTCTGCAGTGTAATAATATCACATGTTATGGATAATACATGGCACAGGGTCAGGAGGGGCCGGGATGTCTGCAGTGTAATAATATCACATGTTGTGGATGATACATGGTACAGGGTCAGGAGGGGGTGGGATGTCTGCAGTGTAATAATATTACATGTTGTGGATGATACATGGTACAGGGTCAGGAGGGGCCTGGATGTCCTCAGTGTAATAATATCACATGTTATGGATGATACATGGTACAGGGTCAGGAGGGGCTGGGATGTCTGCAGTGTAATAATATCACATGTTATGGATGATACATGGGACAGGGCCAGGAGGGGTCGGGATGTCTGCAGTGTAATAATATCACATGTTATGGATGATACATGGTACAGGGTCAGGAGGGGCCGGGATGTCTGCAGTATAATAATATCACATGTTATGGATGATACATGGTACAGGGTCAGGAGGGGCCAGGATGTCCGCAGTGTAATAATATCACATGTTATGGATGATGCATGGTACAGAGTCAGGAGGGGCCAGGATGTCCGCAGTGTAATGTTATCACATGTTATGGATAATACAAGGTACAGGGTCAGGAGGGGTCGGGATGTCTGCAGTATAATAATATCACATGTTATGGATGATACATGGTACAGGGTCAGGAGGGGGTGGGATGTCTGCAGTGTAATAATATCACATGTTATGGATGATACATGGTACAGGGTCAGGTGGGGCCGGGATGTCCGCAGTGTAATAATATCACATGTTATGGATGATACATGGTACAGGGTCAGGAGGGGCCAGGATGTCTGCAGTGTAATAATATCACATGTTATGGATAATACATGGTACAAGGTCAGGAGGGGTCGGGATGCCTGCAATGTAATAATAGCACATGTTGTGGATGATACGTGGAACAGGGTCAGGAGGGGCCGGGATGTCTGCAGTGTAATAATATCACATGTTATGGATGATACATGGTACAGGATCAGGAGGGGCCGGGATGTCTGCAGTGTAATAATATCACATGTTATGGATGATACATGGTACAGGGTCAGGAGGGGCCGGGATGTCTGCAGTGTAATAATATCACATGTTATGGATGGTACATGAAACAGGGTCAGGAGGGGCCGGGATGTCTGCAGTGTAATAATATCACATGTTATGGATGATACATGGTACAGGGTCAGGGGGGGCTGGGATGTCTGCAGTGTAATAATATCACATGTTATGGATAATACATGGTACAGGGTCAGGAGGGGCTGGGATATCAGCAGTGTAATAATATCACATGTTATGGATGGTACATGGTACAGGGTCAGGAGGGGCCGGGATGTCTGCAGTGTAATAATATCACATGTTATGGATGGTACATGAAACAGGGTCAGGAGGGGCTGGGATGTCTGCAGTGTAATAATATCACATGTTATGGATGATACATGGTACAGGGTCAGGAGGGGCCGGGATGTCTGCAGTGTAATAATATCACATGTTATGAATGATACATGGATGATACATGCTACAGGGTCAGGAGGGGCAGGGATGTCTGCAGTGAAATAATATCACATGTTATGGATAATACATGGCACAGGGTCAGGAGGGGCTGGGATGTCTGCAGTGTAATAATATCACATGTTATGGATGGTACGTGGTACAGGGTCAGGAGGAGCCAGGATGTCTGCAGTGTAATAATATCACATGTTATGGATGATACATGGTACAGGGTCAGGAGGGGCCGGGATGTCTGCAGTGTAATAATATCACATGTTATGGATGGTACATGGTACAGGGTCAGGAGGGGCTGGGATGTCTGCAGTGTAATAATATCACATGTTATGGATGATACATGGTACAGGGTCAGGAGGGGCCGGGATGTCTGCAGTGTAATAATATCACATGTTATGAATGATACATGGATGATACATGGTACAGGGTCAGGAGGGGCAGGGATGTCTGCAGTGTAATAATATCACATGTTATGGATAATACATGGCACAGGGTCAGGAGGGGCCGGGATGTCTGCAGTATAATAATATCACATGTTATGAAGGATACATGATACAGGGTCAGGAGGGGCAGGATGTCTGCAGTGTAATAATATCACATGTTATGGATGATACATGGTACAGGGTCAGGAGGGGCCGGGATGTCTGCAGTGTAATAATATCACATGTTATGAATGATACATGGATGATACATGGTACAGGGTCAGGAGGGGCAGGGATGTCTGCAGTGTAATAATATCACATGTTATGGATAATACATGGCACAGGGTCAGGAGGGGCTGGGATGTCTGCAGTGTAATAATATCACATGTTATGGATGGTATATGGTACAGGGTCAGGAGGGGCCGGGATGTCTGCAGTGTAATAATATCACATGTTATGGATGGTACATGGTACAGGGTCAGGAGGGGCTGGGATGTCTGCAGTGTAATAATATCACATGTTATGGATGATACATGGTACAGGGTCAGGAGGGGCCGGGATGTCTGCAGTGTAATAATATCACATGTTATGAATGATACATGGATGATACATGGTACAGGGTCAGGAGGGGCAGGGATGTCTGCAGTGTAATAATATCACATGTTATGGATAATACATGGCACAGGGTCAGGAGGGGCCGGGATGTCTGCAGTATAAAAAATATCACATGTTATGAAGGATACATGATACAGGGTCAGGAGGGGCCGGGATGTCTGCAGTGTAATAATATATGTTATGGATGACACATGGTACAGGGTCAGGAGGGGCAGGATGTCTGCAGTGTAATAATATCACATGTTATGAAGGATACATGATACAGGGTCAGGAGGGGCCGGGATGTCTGCAGTGTAATAATATCACATGTTATGGATGATACATGGTACAGGGTCAGGAGGGGCCTGGATGTCTGCAGTGTAATAATATCACATGTTATGGATGATACATGGTACAGGGTCAGGAGGGGCTGGGATGTCTGCAGTGTAATAATATCACATGTTATGGATGATACATGGTACAGGGTCAGGAGGGGCCTGGATGTCTGCAGTGTAATAATATCACATGTTATGGATGATACATGGTACAGGGTCAGGAGGGGCAGGGATGTCTGCAGTGTAATAATATCACATGTTATGGATGATAAATGGTACAGGGTCAGGAGGGACCGGGATGTCTGCAGTGTAATAATATCACATCTTATGGATGATACATGGTACAGGGTCAGTGTAATAATAGTCTTAATTTAACAGGTGCTTCCGGGATTCAGGGGATTCCACTGATTTGCTGTCAGCTGCAGTGACCACTACAGGACAGATGCAGAACTACAAAAAGACCATTGGAATACATTGCCTGCGTCCCCCTGTAACTGACAATTCATAGTCCTAGCAGGGAACATGGAGAGGAGTTCCCTTTACCATTGACCTTCTCATCCTCATCTTACTCTTACATTAGGTTCTGCTTCATTTCTTGTACCACGTGTCACTTGTGCCGCAGTTTAGATAATGAGGTCTGTGGGAATAACGGCGCCATACGGGGAGCGGCAGCTCGAGGATTTCTCCGGAGAAATTTACTGTTTGTTTTTGTTACAATAAACTTTATTTGAACAATCCCCGATCTCCGCATCTGTTGTGCCGTCCCTGACTAATCACTTTCTCCTCTATGTTCTCTAATTATCTTTTATGTTTTTTTAGGATTTTTTTTTTCCCCAGTTAATGAAAATTTTGATTCATTAAACTTGGTAGAAGAGGATTAGTTGTACTGATTCAATATGCAAATCTAATCTTCAAGCACTAAGAGGTTAGGGACCGACATTTCATGGGAACTTCATGCATATTAGAGGGGATGTACAGAAATTAGTTAACTGCAAGTGGGAGCCTCAGGCTGGAGAATACTGCACCTAACGGAGAAAAACTGGTTATTTATCCATAGGAAGAAAGATCCAAGGTTTCATGTCATATCCTGCATGTGTCACTTCCCCGCTCAGGTCCCCGGAATTCACCTTCTTCTTCCTGGTGCATGTAAGTGCTAGGTTATGCGACACGATTTAAAAGTTAAAACCCGCGCTAAGTCCAAATCAGTTGGATCATCCAACAGCACACCCCCTAAATTGTGTCACATGGAAGCAGCGCAGCTGCATCAAAAAAGGGTCTCATGCACCACAATCCCAGCGCAGACACTTCTTAAAAACCTGTGCAAGCCGTGTAATCCCCGAAAATGTGCACAGTCCGAAAAAAGTAAATGCCCATAAATAAAGTTTTATTGTTGATTTAAAAAAAAAAAATCTTAAAACTGATCTTATACACTCACCGGCCACTTTATTAGGTACACCATGCTAGTAACGGGTTGGACCCCCTTTTGCCTTCAGAACTGCCTCAATTATTCGTGGCATAGATACAACAAGGTGCTGGAAGCTCCTCAGAGATTTTGGTCCATATTGACATGATGGCATCACACAGTTGCCGCAGATTTGTCGGCTGCACATCCATGATGCGAATCTCCCGTTCCACCACATCCCAAAGATGCTCTATTGGATTGAGATCTGGTGACTGTGGAGGCCATTTGAGTCCAGTGACCTCATTGTCATGTTCAAGAAACCAGTCTGAGATGATTCCAGCTTTATGACATGGCGCATTATCCTGCTGAAAGTAGCCATCAGATGTTACAGGGTACATTGTGCTCATAAAGGGATGGACATGGTCAGCAACAATACTCAGGTAGGCTGTGGCGTTGTACCAAGGGGCCCAAAGACACCATGACACCAGCACCACCAGCCTGAGCCGCTGATACAAGGCAGGATGGATCCATGACACCACCACCACCAGCCTGAGCCGCTGATACAAGGCAGGATGGATCCATGACACCACCACCACCAGCCTGAGCCGCTGATACAAGGCAGGATGGATCCATGCTTTCATGTTGTTGACGCCAAATTCTGACCCTACCATCCGAATGTCGCAGCAGAAATCGAGACTCATCAGACCAGGCAACATTTTTCCAATCTTCTACTGTCCAATTTCGATGAGCTTGTGCAAATTGTAGCCTCAGTTTCCTGTTCTTAGCTGAAAGGAGTGGCACCCGGTGTGGTCTTCTGCTGCTGTAGCCCATCTGCCTCAAAGTTGGACGTACTGTGCATTCAGAGATGCTCTTCTGCCTACCTTGGTTGTAACGGGTGGCGATTTGAGTCACTGTTGCCTTTCTATCAGCTCGAACCAGTCTGCCCATTCTCCTCTGACCTCTGGCATCAACAAGGCATTTCCGCCCACAGAACTGCCGCTCACTGGATGTTTTTTCTTTTTCGGACCATTCTCTGTAAACCCTAGAGATGGTTGTGCTTGAAAATCCCAGTAGATCAGCAGTTTCTGAAATACTCAGACCAGCCCTTCTGGCACCAACAACCATGCCACGTTCAAAGGCCACAAATCACCTTTCTTCCCCATACTGATGCTCGGGAGAACTGCAGGAGATTGTCTTGACCATGTCTACATGCCTAAATGCACTGAGTTGCCGCCATGTGATTGGCTGATTAGAAATTAAGTGTTAACGAGCAGTTGGACAGGTGTACCTAATAAAGTGGCCGGTGAGTGTATATTTTTGGTAACTCTCTTGTTTTGTATGGTTATCCTATGGTTAATTGTTTCCGTCCCTTTTGGGGTGGAATTTGGGAGTGTCTAACATGTCATTTCCTCTAAATATTCACAGGCGTTGCGAGTTATTATCCATTATGACTAAAGACGATTAACGCATCCGTAACGCGTCAATGGCTTTTTTCGTTGTTACTCTTTGTACTTGATATTAATGTGCTTCAATAAAACTTGTAGATTTGACCTCCCAGGAGCCCCCTGGCTTTTCTGTTTTCCCCCCATATGGACCCCTGGAGCGCCTCTTGCACCTCTGGGGGTTATTCTCTACCTGATTTCCATGTCCAATGAACGATGAGCTGATTTCCGCATTTGTTTTTCTCCTATAAAACTTTATCAGTCGCTTCACATCCATGTTATAATACGGCACAACACGAGCAGATATCCCGGTAATTACTGAGGTGGCGGCCGCCATGTTCAACACGATCCTCCCCTTTAATTAAGACTCCAGATTTGCACCTCTATGTGCAGTTAATAAGCGCGGGCTCTGAGCTCGCCGTGCAGAAGACTGACTTTATTTATTAGGACTCTGAGGAATTAGGGTTTTCATTGCTTTGTAAAATAATTACCGTGATCATCGGAACGAAATATGGAGGAATCAGTCACACGGAGAAATGCGATTTGTTTTATGTAAATAGGAAGCAGAGAAATGTTTCACTACAGTAGAAGAGACTGGAAGGAGAAGTAATTGTCATGTAATTCACTGGTGTTCAGCAATGTAATAGCGGATCTGGTCTCGTCACTTTCCATCACTCCCATCATTGTTCCCTATGTGACCAGAGCAGAGGACAGAATCACCAGCAGCTCGTATGACCTTCCCCAGCTGTAAAAAAAAGTATAAAAATTTTAAATAATATATTTACTTGATCAATTTAATTTATTTATTAATTGACTATTGCAGCTTCTGCCAAAGAGCACCCCCCCCCCATACACAGCGAGCTGCCATGTCCTGTATCTCCTTATACCTTACTATCATAGCCAGCAGTGGTCAGGGGTCAGCATGGGCGCTCTGACCCCTCTGTGACTACACCCCCCATACACAGCGAGCTGCCATGTCCTGTATCTCCTTATACCTTACTATCATAGCCAGCAGTGGTCAGGGATCAGCATGGGCGCTCTGACCCCTCTGTGACTACACCCCCCATACACAGCGAGCTGCCATGTCCTGTATCTCCTTATACCTTACTATCATAGCCAGCAGTGGTCAGGGGTCAGCATGGGTGCTCTGACCTCTCTGTGACTACACCCCCCATACACAGCGAGCTGCCATGTCCTGTATCTCCTTATACCTTACTATCATAGCCAGCAGTGGTCAGGGGTCAGCATGGGCGCTCTGACCCCTCTGTGACTACACCCCCCATACACAGCGAGCTGCCATGTCCTGTATCTCCTTATACCTTACTATCATAGCCAGCAGTGGTCAGGGGTCAGCATGGGTGCTCTGACCTCTCTGTGACTACACCCCATACACAGCGAGCTGCCATGTCCTGTGTCCTGACACCTTTCTATCATAACCAGCAGTGGTCAGGGGTCAGCATGGGCGCTCTGACCCCTTTGTGACTACACCCTCCATACACAGCGAGCTGCCATGTCCTGTGTGTCCTGACACCTTTCTATCATAGCCAGCAGTGGTCAGGAGTCAGCATGGGCGCTCTGACCCCTCTGTGACTAAACCCCCCATACACAGCGAGCTGCCATGTCCTGTGTGTCCTGACACCTTTCTATCATAGCCAGCAGTGGTCAGGGGTCAGCATGGGCGCTCTGACCCCTCTGTGACTACACCTCCCCATACACAGTGAGCTGCCATGTCCTGTGTCCTGACACCTTTCTATCATAGCCAGCAGTGGTCAGGGGTCAGCATGGGTGCTCTGACCCCTCTGTGATTACACCCCCCATACACAGCGAGCTGCCATGTCCTGTGTCCTGACATCTTTCTATCATAGCCAGCAGTGGTCAGGGGTCAGCATGGGCGCTCTGACCCCTCAGTGACTACACCCCCCATACACAGCGAGCTGCCATGTCCTGTGTGTCCTGACACCTTTCTATCATAGCCAGCAGTGGTCAGGGGTCAGCATGGGTGCTCTGACCTCTTTGTGACTACACCCCCCATACACAGCGAGCTGCCATGTCCTGTGTGTCCTGACACCTTTCTATCATAGCCAGCAGTGGTCAGGGGTCAGCATGGGCGCTCTGACCCCTCTGTGACTACACCCCCCATACACCGCGAGCTGCCATGTCCTGTGTATCCTGACACCTTTCTATCATAGCTAGCAGTGGTCATGGGTCAGCATGGGCGCTCTGACCCCTCTGTGACTACACCCACATACACAGCGTGCTGCCATGTCCTGTGTGTCCTGACACCTTTCTATCATTGCCAGCAGTGGTCAGGGGTCAGCATGGGCGCTCTGACCCCTCTGTGACTACACCCCCCATACACAGGGAGCTGTCATGTCCTGTGTGTCCTGACACCTTTCTATCATAGCCAGCAGTGGTCAGGGGTCAGCATGGGCGCTCTGACCCCTCTGTGACTACACCCCCCATACACAGGGACCTGCCATGTCCTGTGTGTCCTGACACCTTTCTATCATAGCCAGCAGTGGTCAGGGGTCAGCATGGGCGCTCTGACCCCTCTGTGACTACACCCCCCATACACAGGGAGCTGCCATGTCCTGTGTCCTGACACCTTTCTATCATAGCCAGCAGGGGTCAGGGGTCAGCATGGGCGCTCTGACCTCTCTGTGACTACACCCCCCATACACAGCAAGCTGTCATGTCCTGTGTGTCCTGACACCTTTCTATCACAGCCAGCAGTGGTCAGGGGTCAGCATGGGAGCTCTGACCCCTCTGTGACTACACCCCCCATACACAGCAAGCTGTCATGTCCTGTGTGTCCTGACACCTTTCTATCATAGCCAGCAGTGGTCAGGGGTCAGCATGGGCGCTCTGACCCCTCTGTGACTACACACCCCATACACAGGGACCTGCCATGTCCTGTGTGTCCTGATACCTTTCTATCATAGCCAGCAGTGGTCAGGGGTCAGCATGGGTGCTCTGACCCCTCTGTGACTAGACCCCCCATACACAGCGAGCTGCCATGTCCTGTGTGTCCTGACACCTTTCTATCATAGCCAGCAGTGGTCAGGGGTCAGCATAGGCGCTCTGACTCCTCTGTGACTACACCCCCCCATACACAGCGAGCTGCCATGTCCTGTGTGTCCTGACACCTTTCTATCATAGCCAGCAGGGGTCAGGGGTCAGCATGGGCGCTCTGACCCCTCTGTGACTACATCCCCCATACACAGGGAGCTGCCATGTCCTGTGTGTCCTGACACCTTTCTATCACAGCCAGCAGTGGTCAGGGGTCAGCATGGGAGCTCTGACCCCTCTGTGACTACACCCCCCATACACAGCGAGCTGTCATGTCCTGTGTGTCCTGACACCTTTCTATCATAGCCAGCAGTGGTCAGGGGTCAGCATGGGCGCTCTGACCCCTCTGTGACTACACACCCCATACACAGGGACCTGCCATGTCCTGTGTGTCCTGACACCTTTCTATCATAGCCAGCAGTGGTCAGGGGTCAGCATAGGCGCTCCGTCTCCTCTGTGACTACACCCCCCCATACACAGCGAGCTGCCATGTCCTGTGTGTCCTGACACCTTTCTATCATAGCCAGCAGTGGTCAGGGGTCAGCATGGGCGCTCTGACCCCCTGTGACTACACCCCCCATACACAGCGAGCTGCCATGTCCTGTGTGTCCTGACACCTTTCTATCACAGCCAGCAGTGGTCAGGGGTCAGCATGGGAGCTCTGACCCCTCTGTGACTACACCCCCCATACACAGGGAGCTGCCATGTCCTGTGTGTCCTGACACCTTTCTATCATAGCCAGCAGGAGTCAGGGGTCAGCATGGGCGCTCTGACACCTCTGTGACTACATCCCCCATACACAGGGAGCTGCCATGTCCTGTGTGTCCTGACACCTTTCTATCACAGCCAGCAGTGGTCAGGGGTCAGCATGGGAGCTCTGACCCCTATGTGACTACACCCCCCATACACAGCGAGCTGTCATGTCCTGTGTGTCCTGACACCTTTCTATCATAGCCAGCAGTGGTCAGGGGTCAGCATGGGCGCTCTGACCCCTCTGTGACTACACACCCCATACACAAGGACCTGCCATGTCCTGTGTGTCCTGATACCTTTCTATCATAGCCAGCAGTGGTCAGGGGTCAGCATGGGTGCTCTGACCCCTCTGTGACTAGACCCCCCATGCACAGCCAGCTTCCATGTCCTTTGTGTCCTGACACTTTTCTATCATAGCCAGCAGTGGTCAGGGGTCAGCATGGGCGCTCTGACTCCTCTGTGACTACACCCCCCCATACACAGCGAGCTGCCATGTCCTGTGTGTCCTGACACCTTTCTATCATAGCCAGCAGTGGTCAGGGGTCAGCATCTGCGCTCTGACCCCTCTGTGACTACATCCCCCATACACAGGGAGCTGCCATGTCCTGTGTGTCCTGACACCTTTCTATCACAGCCAGCAGTGGTCAGGGGTCAGCATGGGAGCTCTGACCCCTCTGTGACTACACCCCCCATACACAGCGAGCTGCCATGTCCTGTGTGTCCTGACACCTTTCTATCATAGCCAGCAGTGGTCAGGGGTCAGCATGGGCGCTCTGACCCCTCTGTGACTACACCCCCCCCCATATACAGCGAGCTGCCATGTCCTGTGTGTCCTGACACCTTTCTATCATAGCCAGCAGTGGTCAGGGGTCAGCATGGGGGCTCTGACCTCTCTGTGACTACACCCCCCATACACAGCGAGCTGCCATGTCCTGTGTGTCCTGACACCTTTCTATCATAGCCAGCAGTGGTCAGGGGTCAGCATGGGTGCTCTGACCCCTCTGTGACTACACCCCCCATACACAGCGAGCTGCCATGTCCTGTGTGTCCTGACACCTTTCTATCATAGCCAGCAGTGGTCAGGGGTCAGCATGGGTGCTCTGACCCCTCTGTGACTACACCCTCCATACACAGCGAGCTGCCATGTCCTGTGTGTCCTGACACCTTTCTATCATAGCCAGCAGTGGTCAGGGGTCAGCATGGGCGCTCTGACCCCTCTGTGACTACATCCCCCCATACACAGCGAGCTGCCATGTCCTGTGTGTCCTGACACCTTTCTATCACAGCCAGCAGTGGTCAGGGGTCAGCATGGGCGCTCTGACCCCTCAGTGACTACACCCCCATACACAGCGAGCTGCCATGTCCTGTGTCCTGATACCTTTCTATCATAGCCAGCAGTGGTCAGGGGTCAGCATGGGCGCTCTGACCCCTCTGTGACTACACCCCCATACACAGCGAGCTGCCATGTCCTGTGTGTCCTGACACCTTTCTATCATAGCCAGCAGTGGTCAGGGGTCAGCATGGGAGCTCTGACCCCTCTGTGACTACACCCCCCATACACAGCGAGCTGCCATGTCCTGTGTGTCCTGACACCTTTCTATCATAGCCAGCAGTGGTCAGGGGTCAGCATGGGCACTCTGACCTCTCTGTGACTACACCCCCCATACACAGCGAGCTGCCATGTCCTGTGTGTCCTGACACCATTCTATCATAGCCAGCAGTGGTCAGGGATCAGCATGGGTGCTCTGACCCCTCTGTGACTACACCCCCCCCCATACACAGCGAGCTGCCATGTCCTGTGTGTCCTGACACCTTTGTATCATAGCCAGCAGAGGTCAGGGGTCAGCATGGGTGCTCTGACCCCTCTGTGACTACACCCCCCATACACAGCGAGCTGCCATGTCCTGTGTGTCCTGACACCTTTCTATCATAGCCAGCAGTGGTCAGGGGTCAGCATGGGCGCTCTGACCCCTCTGTGACTACATCCCCCCATACACAGCGAGCTTTCATGTCCTGTGTGTCCTGACACCTTTCTATCATAGCCAGCAGTGGTCAGGGGTCAGCATGGGCGCTCTGACCCCTCTGTGACTACACCCCCCCATACACAGCGAGCTGCCATGTCCTGTGTGTCCTGATACCTTTCTATCATATCCAGCAGTGGTCAGGGGTCAGCACGGGCGCTCTGACCCCTCTGTGACTACACCCTCCATACACAGTGAGCTGCCATGTCCTGTGTGTCCTGACACCCTGACACCTTTCTTTCATAGCCAGCAGTGGTCAGGGAGTCAGCATGGGCGCTCTGACCCCTCTGTGACTACACCCTCCATACACAGCGAGCTGCCATGTCCTGTGTGTCCTGACACCTTTCTATCATAGCCAGCAGTGGTCAGCATGGACGCTCTGACCCCTCTGTGACTACACCCCCCATACACAGCGAGCTGCAATGTCCCGTGTGTCCTGACTCCTTTCTATCATAGCCAGCAGTGGTCAGGGGTCAGCATGGGCGCTCTGACCCCTCTGTGATTACACCCCCCATACACAGCGAGCTGCCATGTCCTGTGTGTCCTGACACCTTTCTATCATAGCCAGCAGTGGTCAGGGGTCAGCATGGGCGCTCTGACCTCTCTGTGACTACACCCCCCATACACAGCGAGCTGCCATGTCCTGTGTGTCCTGACACCTTTCTATCATAGCCAGCAGTGGTCAGGGGTCAGCATGGGCGCTCTGACCTCTCTGTGACTACACCTCCCATACACAGCGAGCTGCCATGTCCTGTGTGTCCTGACACCTTTCTATCATAGCCAGTAGTGGTCAGGGGTCAGCATGGGCGCTCTGACCTCTCTGTAACTACACACCCCATACACAGCGAGCTGCCATGTCCTGTGTGTCCTGACACCTTTCTATCATAGCCAGCAGTGGTCAGGGGTCAGCATGGGCGCTCTGACCCCTCTGTGACTACACCCCCATACACAGCGAGCTGCCATGTCCTGTGTGTCCTGACACCTTTCTATCATAGCCAGCAGTGGTCCGGGGTCAGCATGGGTGCTCTGACCCCTCTGTGACTACACTCCCCATACACAGCGAGCTGCCATGTCCTGTGTGTCCTGACACCTTTCTATCATAGCCAGCAGTGGTCCGGGGTCAGCATGGGCGCTCTGACCCCTCTGTGACTACACTCCCCATACACAGCGAGCTGCCATGTCCTGTGTGTCCTGACACCTTTCTATCATAGCCAGCAGTGGTCAGGGGTCAGCATGGGCGCTCTGACCCCTCTGTGACTACACCCCCCATACACAGCGAGCTGCCATGTCCTGTGTGTCCTGACACCTTTCTATCATAGCCAGCAGTGGTCAGGGGTCAGCATGGGCACTCTGACCTCTCTGTGACTACACCCCCCATACACAGCGAGCTGCCATGTCCTGTGTGTCCTGACACCATTCTATCATAGCCAGCAGTGGTCAGGGATCAGCATGGGTGCTCTGACCCCTCTGTGACTACACCCCCCCCCCCATACACAGCGAGCTGCCATGTCCTGTGTGTCCTGACACCTTTGTATCATAGCCAGCAGAGGTCAGGGGTCAGCATGGGTGCTCTGACCCCTCTGTGACTACACCCCCCATACACAGCCAGCTGCCATGTCCTGTGTGTCCTGACACCTTTCTATCATAGCCAGCAGTGGTCAGGGGTCAGCATGGGCGCTCTGACCCCTCTGTGACTACATCCCCCCATACACAGCGAGCTGCCATGTCCTGTGTGTCCTGACACCTTTCTATCATAGCCAGCAGTGGTCAGGGGTCAGCATGGGCGCTCTGACCCCTCTGTGACTACACCCCCCCATACACAGCGAGCTGCCATGTCCTGTGTGTCCTGATACCTTTCTATCATATCCAGCAGTGGTCAGGGGTCAGCACGGGCGGTCTGACCCCTCTGTGACTACACCCTCCATACACAGTGAGCTGCCATGTCCTGTGTGTCCTGACACCCTGACACCTTTCTTTCATAGCCAGCAGTGGTCAGGGAGTCAGCATGGGCGCTCTGACCCCTCTGTGACTACACCCTCCATACACAGCGAGCTGCCATGTCCTGTGTGTCCTGACACCTTTCTATCATAGCCAGCAGTGGTCAGCATGGACGCTCTGACCCCTCTGTGACTACACCCCCCATACACAGCGAGCTGCAATGTCCCGTGTGTCCTGACTCCTTTCTATCATAGCCAGCAGTGGTCAGGGGTCAGCATGGGCGCTCTGACCCCTCTGTGATTACACCCCCCATACACAGCGAGCTGCCATGTCCTGTGTGTCCTGACACCTTTCTATCATAGCCAGCAGTGGTCAGGGGTCAGCATGGGCGCTCTGACCTCTCTGTGACTACACCCCCCATACACAGCGAGCTGCCATGTCCTGTGTGTCCTGACACCTTTCTATCATAGCCAGCAGTGGTCAGGGGTCAGCATGGGCGCTCTGACCTCTCTGTGACTACACCTCCCATACACAGCGAGCTGCCATGTCCTGTGTGTCCTGACACCTTTCTATCATAGCCAGTAGTGGTCAGGGGTCTGCATGGGCGCTCTGACCTCTCTGTAACTACACACCCCATACACAGCGAGCTGCCATGTCCTGTGTGTCCTGACACCTTTCTATCATAGCCAGCAGTGGTCAGGGGTCAGCATGGGCGCTCTGACCCCTCTGTGACTACACCCCCATACACAGCGAGCTGCCATGTCCTGTGTGTCCTGACACCTTTCTATCATAGCCAGCAGAGGTCCGGGGTCAGCATGGGTGCTCTGACCCCTCTGTGACTACACTCCCCATACACAGCGAGCTGCCATGTCCTGTGTGTCCTGACACCTTTCTATCATAGCCAGCAGTGGTCAGGGGTCAGCATGGGCGCTCTGACCTCTCTGTGACTACACCCCCCATACACAGCGAGCTGCCATGTCTTGTGTGTCCTGACACCTTTCTATCATAGCCAGCAGTGGTCAGGGGTCAGCATGGGCGCTCTGACCTCTCTGTGACTACATCTCCCATACACAGCGAGCTTCCATGTCCTGTGTGTCCTGACACCTTTCTCTCATAGCCAGTAATGGTCAGGGGTCAGCATGGGCGCTCTGACCTCTCTGTAACTACACACCCCATACACAGCGAGCTGCCATGTCCTGTGTGTCCTGACACCTTTCTATCATAGCCAGCAGTGGTCAGGGGTCAGCATGGGCGCTCTGACCACTCTGTGACTACACCCCCTATACACAGTGAGCTGCCATGACTTGGGTGTCCTGACACCTTTCTATCATAGCCAGCAGTGATCATGGGTCAGCATGGGCGCTCTGACCCCTCTGTGACTACACCCCCATACACAGCGAGCTGCCATGTCCTGTGTGTCCTGACACCTTTCTATCATAGCCAGCAGTGGTCAGGGGTCAGCATGGGAGCTCTGACCCCTCTGTGACTACACCTCCCATACACAGCGAGCTGCCATGTCCTGTGTGTCCTGACACCTTTCTATCATAGCCAGCAGTGGTCAGGGGTCAGCATGGGCACTCTGACCTCTCTGTGACTACACCCCCCATACACAGCGAGCTGCCATGTCCTGTGTGTCCTGACACCATTCTATCATAGCCAGCAGTGGTCAGGGATCAGCATGGGTGCTCTGACCCCTCTGTGACTACACCCCCCCCCCCATACACAGCGAGCTGCCATGTCCTGTGTGTCCTGACACCTTTGTATCATAGCCAGCAGAGGTCAGGGGTCAGCATGGGTGCTCTGACCCCTCTGTGACTACACCCCCCATACACAGCGAGCTGCCATGTCCTGTGTGTCCTGACACCTTTCTATCATAGCCAGCAGTGGTCAGGGGTCAGCATGGGCGCTCTGACCCCTCTGTGACTACATCCCCCCATACACAGCGAGCTGCCATGTCCTGTGTGTCCTGACACCTTTCTATCATAGCCAGCAGTGGTCAGGGGTCAGCATGGGCGCTCTGACCCCTCTGTGACTACACCCCCCATACACAGCGAGCTGCCATGTCCTGTGTGTCCTGATACCTTTCTATCATATCCAGCAGTGGTCAGGGGTCAGCACGGGCGCTCTGACCCCTCTGTGACTACACCCTCCATACACAGTGAGCTGCCATGTCCTGTGTGTCCTGACACCCTGACACCTTTCTTTCATAGCCAGCAGTGGTCAGGGGTCAGCATGGGCGCTCTGACCCCTCTGTGACTACACCCTCCATACACAGCGAGCTGCCATGTCCTGTGTGTCCTGACACCTTTCTATCATAGCCAGCAGTGGTCAGCATGGACGCTCTGACCCCTCTGTGACTACACCCCCCATACACAGCGAGCTGCAATGTCCCGTGTGTCCTGACACCTTTCTATCATAGCCAGCAGTGGTCAGGGGTCAGCATGGGCGCTCTGACCCCTCTGTGATTACACCCCCCATACACAGCGAGCTGCCATGTCCTGTGTGTCCTGACACCTTTCTATCATAGCCAGCAGTGGTCAGGGGTCAGCATGGGCGCTCTGACCTCTCTGTGACTACACCCCCCATACACAGCGAGCTGCCATGTCCTGTGTGTCCTGACACCTTTCTATCATAGCCAGCAGTGGTCAGGGGTCAGCATGGCTGCTCTGACCTCTCTGTGACTACACCTCCCATACACAGCGAGCTGCCATGTCCTGTGTGTCCTGACACCTTTCTATCATAGCCAGTAGTGGTCAGGGGTCAGCATGGGCGCTCTGACCTCTCTGTAACTACACACCCCATACACAGCGAGCTGCCATGTCCTGTGTGTCCTGACACCTTTCTATCATAGCCAGCAGTGGTCAGGGGTCAGCATGGGCGCTCTGACCCCTCTGTGACTACACCCCCATACACAGCGAGCTGCCATGTCCTGTGTGTCCTGACACCTTTCTATCATAGCCAGCAGTGGTCCGGGGTCAGCATGGGTGCTCTGACCCCTCTGTGACTACACTCCCCATACACAGCGAGCTGCCATGTCCTGTGTGTCCAGACACCTTTCTATCATAGCCAGCAGTGGTCAGGGGTCAGCATGGGCGCTCTGACCTCTCTGTGACTACACCCCCCATACACAGCGAGCTGCCATGTCCTGTGTGTCCTGACACCTTTCTATCATAGCCAGCAGTGGTCAGGGGTCAGCATGGGCGCTCTGACCTCTCTGTGACTACACCTCCCATACACAGCGAGCTTCCATGTCCTGTGTGTCCTGACACCTTTCTATCATAGCCAGTAATGGTCAGGGGTCAGCATGGGCGCTCTGACCTCTCTGTAACTACACACCCCATACACAGCGAGCTGCAATGTCCTGTGTGTCCTGACACCTTTCTATCATAGCCAGCAGTGGTCAGGGGTCAGCATGGGCGCTCTGACCCCTCTGTGACTATACCCCCATACACAGCGAGCTGCCATGTCCTGTGTGTCCTGACACCTTTCTATCATAGCCAGCAGTGGTCAGGGGTCAGCATGGGTGCTCTGACCCCACTGTGACTAAACCCCTATACACAGCGAGCTGCCATGTCCTGTGTGTCCTGACACCTTTCTATCATAGCCAGCAGTGGTCAGGGGTCAGCATGGGCGCTCTGACCCCTCTGTGACTACACTCCCCATACACAGCGAGCTGCCATGTCCTGTGTGTCCTGACACCTTTCTATCATAGCCAGCAGTGGTCAGGGGTCAGCATGGGCGCTCTGACCTCTCTGTGACCTCGTAAAACTTCTAATAACCACATGCAGGAATATTTTTTCATCTATTATAAGTTTCTTTGTAAATTGATTTTCGAGACTCTGTGTAATGAGTTCCTTGTGCAGCCAGACATCACGAACAATCGGCATCCGCAGAGAATTTTATAATTACATCTTTCAAGAATTTTTCTGAGAGATTTTGATGACAGTTTCCGCAGAATAAAGACCATTTAATGTCGGTGTAATGAGGAGATTAGTGTATATACATGTTTTTTCAGAGAAATAATAATCAGTGTTATGTCGGAGTTAATCCATGCTGTGCAACCGAGGGAAATAGTCAGTGACTTAAAGGATGATCCGCCTGCTCATAGCAATTTACACCGGACGCCAACACACTGGGGCTCATTTACTAAGGGCCCGAATTGCTCATTTTCGTCGGGTTTCCCGAAAATTACCGGTTTGCGCGGAATTGGCAAAGGATTTTGGCGCACGCGATCAGATTGTGTTGCATCGGCGCCGGGTTGCACGCAAGGGAAATGGGGGGGGCGTGGCCATCGGAAAACCTGACGGTTTCGGAAAAAACGCTGTA
Source organism: Engystomops pustulosus (assembly GCF_040894005.1). Classification (NCBI taxonomy): domain Eukaryota; kingdom Metazoa; phylum Chordata; class Amphibia; order Anura; family Leptodactylidae; genus Engystomops; species Engystomops pustulosus. Next base: position 11,448,529 of record NC_092415.1, on the reverse strand, counting down.
TTTAAAAAAAATGTGTCGCTTGACACACACTTACATGCACCCGGAATAGAATAGTGAACTACGGTGGACCTCAGCGCAACAGCGACACCTGGTGGACATCGGGCACACGACCCTTGTGAATCGCCGGAAGACCCGAATCCTCGTCGGAGAAAAATGCGCCGCTGGATCGCGAAAGGACCGGGTAAGTAAATGTAGAGTACAGGTGGTCCTCTATTTAAGGACACCCGACTTACAGACGACCCCTAGTTACAGACGGACCCCTCTGCCCACTGTGACTTCTGGTGACCTCTCTGGATGTTACTATAGTCCCAGACTGCAATGATCAGCTGTAAAGTGTCTGTAATGAAGCTTTATTGATAATCCTTGGTCCAATTACAGCAAAAACTTTTGAAACTCCAATTTTCACTGGGGCAAAAAAAATTTTTGTATGGATCTACAATTATAAAATATACAGTTTCAACTTACATACAAATTTAACTGAAGAAGAAATCTAAGGAACCTATCTTGTATGTAACCCGGGGACTGCCTGTATATGGTTACACATAGATACAAATGATGTCATGTAATACTGCATTTCCCCGGTAGTGGCCGCCACGGAGTAGAAGTCGTGACTTGTCCCAGTTAGGTTTCCACTGGGGTGACTTCTATAGAAGTTTCCTTCATCAGCCTCCCGATAATAGGCACATTCGCATAGGTATATGTTGTAGAGATGAGCAGGTTTTCAAAAAAAAAAAACATCATTCCCTTTCCGTGTCTGAATATGGTGCCACTTACCCTATTGACTTAAAAATGTGGGTTCCAATAGGTAGGAGGGAAAAAGTAACACAGACCCAGACCAGGAACTATGGGGGAGATTTACTTACCCGGTCCAATCGCGATCCAGCGGTGCGTTCTCTGCGGTGGATTCGGGTCTTCCGGCGATTCACTAAGGCTGTTCCTCCGATGTCCACCAGGTGTCGCTGCTGCGCTGAATTCCATCGGAGTGCACTGAAGTTCACCAAACTACGCTGGGTGCAGGTAAGCAACACTTTTTTTTTTTTAAGCCCCCTGATTTCCGTCGCGTGCATGCCGGCGCCGATGCGCCACAATCCGATTGTGTGTGCCAAAAACCCAAGGCAATTCAGAGAAAATCGGCGCAAAACGGAAAATTGGGGTAACCCGCCCTAAAAATGCGATTCGGCCGCTTAGTAAATGACCCCCTATATGTGACTCTACAAGAAGAGTCCAACCTGATGTGATGCCTAAATCTTCACAGGACTGGGCTCCTTCCAGTCATCATCACACACTTCTGGGGAGCGTCCTCACACTGCTGTGCTCATTACTTTCTGTGTTTAACTGCTCACAACCCCATCCATCTGCTTTAACTGTAGCAAACTAAAGATTACTGACACTATAGTTGTTAGCCAAGAGGGAGGGGCTCTGCAGCAGAAATCCATATATCACAGTCCTGCTGCAACTAACAACATGCACAAATATTTGATTACACATCTCTGCATGGCCAGTACCCAACACTGCCTCCAGAGAGCACAGAACACAGTAGTGTGAGGACAGTCCCCAATCCAAGATTATAAATGTATTATTCACAGCCCTGCTGCTACTAACAGCATACACAAATGTATGGTTACACATCTTTCTAGGAACAAAACCTAACACTGCCTGCAGAGAGCACAGCAGTGTGAGGACACGCCTCCAGTGCGCTTGAAGAAGCATTCCTGGAATATAAATCCATATTTCACAGTCCTGCTGCTACTAACAAGATACACAAAGCTCTGATTACACATCTCTCCAGGGACAATACATAACACTGGCTGCACAGAGCATGTGCACATCTGCTGACATTTAGCTGAGCTGTAGTAAAACTGCTACATGTCAGTGACATTCATTATAACAATTCCTTCATATATCTGTCTTCCCAGTGATGTTTGGGATCCTCTTCCAGCGCTGATGGCATTTTATGATGAAGAGCATCAGAGGCTTTTTAGAAAATCGATGCCGATGCTGAAGCTAAAGACGGATCATTTAAGCTCTTGTTAACATCCATAAGACGACGATTTGCTCCGACGCCAGATAACAATAAGATCATTTGTAAGTCAGGAGCTCAATCAATACTTTTCAAGGTTTTTTAGTAAATGAGGGATGGGAACGATAAGATCTCCGAGCGGCGCCGAGATCCTTAACTTTCAAGGCTGAAGCCTCCTCCACCAACGCGACGTCTCAAGGTCTTCCAGATCTGGAAGATAATTTCCTTAGTCTCGGAATAGACAAAGTATTTTCTGTCTTTCCGGATTTTTTTTAAATTCCAAGTTTGTTCTTCATAATTCGGGATTTGTATAGACCCACATCTGATGTCACTGGGGGGTCATAATGTCCGCCCGGGGGTCATCATGGCCGCACCAAGAAATTAACGGGCTGAGGTCATGGATCTAGGAGACAACTTCTTCCACGTCAATGTCATAGCTTCTCGGAGTTCACTGCTCCGGGAGGGGGGATTGTCGTATCACAGGGGAGAAGGGTCTTTCAATTGTAGGAAATATTAACCCCTCGGTAGCTTTAGATATGACTTTTCATCATCCTCATCAGAATGAATTCCCGCTATTTTGATTCTTTTTTTTACCTAAATTTGAGTTACCTCGCCGGTCGCTGCCTGTAGATGTCCTCCTGAGTTATCCATGTTATATCAGATGATGGCCAACTGAGGGGGCAACTATTGAACCATATTTATGAGCAGGAAGTACAGGACCTCTTTGTACCCAAGGGTCACTTCATGTTTTTTCGGGTTAACTGGAAGCCCGAGTGGTTGTTGATAGGGGGGAACCTACCTCTTGAGCTTTAGTGATGAGGCTTTGGTGAAACACCATTGCTGTCCCTGAGGTGCCCACCAACTCCAGTACTCCAGTACAATCACTGGCTAGGGCGGGTCATCACTGCCCCCAATGACTGGTGCATTTCCTATACGTCAAAAGATAACGAAAGTAAAGACCATCAGGGACCTGGAAATTGTCTACACATTAGGGGGTACTTTGCCAAGTGTTGGGGAGCATGTGGATCCACCAAATGTATGGAGCAGCAGATCGAGCATGTACTCCATTCTAGGACTCCTACATAACCATGTTTTCATACATGGGGAACAGGACTATTTGGATCACCACCGGTCCGCCCCAGGATAACCAGAATACTTACTGGTGGCTACAAGTCCTGGAATTGGTGGGCACCTGGGGCCAGCAATGGTGTTTTACCAAAGCCTCATCACTGAAGCTCAAGAGGTCCCTCCTACCAACAACCACTGGGGCTTCCAGTTAACCCCAAAAACCAAACATGGTTACAACTGAACAATCAGGAACTGACCCGGAGGTCCTGTACTTCCTGCTCATCAATATGGGTAAAAAGTTGACCCCTCAGTTGGCCATCATCTGATATAACATAGATAACTGGGGTCCACCAGGGTGGCAGGACTGATAGAGGAGGATCCTTTCGGCTAAGATGTCTCATTATAAAACCATCAGTTCTGGGGTCTCAGGAGCCTTTTTTACTGTTATTTGGTGCAATTTTACTATTTTACATTGTTTATACCAAGGAGCTACACGTAAGACTCTTCCCCTTCGCTATCTGTCTGACATTTCGCTGTGTAATCCATCAGCGCTCGGGACATGTTCCTTTAATCCGGATGGCGAATGCCTTGAATGGATGATTGACGGATCTAGCGGTGACTTTCGGTGTCTTTCTCTTGCCGTCTATTGCGGGGGTCACCACATTGCCCTCCCTTTGTCACGCAGCCCATGAAATTGCCGTAACAAATCCTGACATCCAATGTCATGCGGTCACCTGGGACGACAGTCCGCGACAATGTTTCCATCAGTGCCAAGGTCCTGCGCCGCCTCGGCTGCCGGATCTGGGTATTAATGATGGCAGCGGGACACGTCCTTCTCTGAAGATTGTCCTCCCCTTTATGGGCTTTGAAGACAGAGATTTCATTGGCAGCTGGGGGATTAAGGTGTCTGAGAAGTCACCTTCTGGATGTGATCATTGTCCATCACTATCAAATATTCTCTCTGCGTAAACGCTGCTGTGGGGAGACGCTGAAAAAAGAATTTATATTGAAAAAATTACAATGTAACAGGATGGAACCTGATGACATCACATCCTCCTGCTGAGAGTAAGAGCTCACCTTCCCTATAGCACCCCCGCAGGATAAATGTGGTATTACACACTGTTCATACATGCTATAGCGGTTGTAGCTCCTCCAAGTGCACTGGTTGTCCTAACACTGCTGTGCTCTATAATCTGCGTAGTAAATTGATCCATAATAATAATAATCTTTATTTATATATCGCCATCAAATTCCGTAGCGCTTTACAAATCAATAGTCCTTGTCTTCTGTTTTTAATATTCAATCAGAGGTATCACAGGGGAGAAGGGTCTTTCAATTGTAGGAAATATTAACCCCTCGGTAGCTTTAGATATGACTTTTCATCATCCTCATCAGAATGAATTCCCGCTATTTTGATTCTTTTTTTTACCTAAATTTGAGTTACCTCGCCGGTCGCTGCCTGTAGATGTCCTCCTGAGTTATCCATGTTATATCAGATGATGGCCAACTGAGGGGGCAACTATTGAACCATATTTATGAGCAGGAAGTACAGGACCTCTTTGTACCCAAGGGTCACTTCATGTTTTTTCGGGTTAACTGGAAGCCCGAGTGGTTGTTGATAGGGGGGAACCTACCTCTTGAGCTTTAGTGATGAGGCTTTGGTGAAACACCATTGCTGTCCCTGAGGTGCCCACCAACTCCAGTACTCCAGTACAATCACTGGCTAGGGCGGGTCATCACTGCCCCCAATGACTGGTGCATTTCCTATACGTCAAAAGATAACGAAAGTAAAGACCATCAGGGACCTGGAAATTGTCTACACATTAGGGGGTACTTTGCCAAGTGTTGGGGAGCATGTGGATCCACCAAATGTATGGAGCAGCAGATCAAGCATGTACTCCATTCTAGGACTCCTACATAACCATGTTTTCATACATGGGGAACAGGACTATTTGGATCACCACCGGTCCGCCCCAGGATAACCAGAATACTTACTGGTGGCTACAAGTCCTGGAATTGGTGGGCACCTGGGGCCAGCAATGGTGTTTTACCAAAGCCTCATCACTGAAGCTCAAGAGGTCCCTCCTACCAACAACCACTGGGGCTTCCAGTTAACCCCAAAAACCAAACATGGTTACAACTGAACAATCAGGAACTGACCCGGAGGTCCTGTACTTCCTGCTCATCAATATGGGTAAAAAGTTGACCCCTCAGTTGGCCATCATCTGATATAACATAGATAACTGGGGTCCACCAGGGTGGCAGGACTGATAGAGGAGGATCCTTTCGGCTAAGATGTCTCATTATAAAACCATCAGTTCTGGGGTCTCAGGAGCCTTTTTTTTTACTGTTATTTGGTGCAATTTTACTATTTTTAATTGTTTATACCAAGGAGCTACACGTAAGACTCTTCCCCTTCGCTATCTGTCTGACATTTCGCTGTGTAATCCATCAGCGCTCGGGACATGTTCCTTTAATCCGGATGGCGAATGCCTTGAATGGATGATTGACGGATCTAGCGGTGACTTTCGGTGTCTTTCTCTTGCCGTCTATTGCGGGGGTCACCACATTGCCCTCCCTTTGTCACGCAGCCCATGAAATTGCCGTAACAAATCCTGACATCCAATGTCATGCGGTCACCTGGGACGACAGTCCGCGACAATGTTTCCATCAGTGCCAAGGTCCTGCGCCGCCTCGGCTGCCGGATCTGGGTATTAATGATGGCAGCGGGACACGTCCTTCTCTGAAGATTGTCCTCCCCTTTATGGGCTTTGAAGACAGAGATTTCATTGGCAGCTGGGGGATTAAGGTGTCTGAGAAGTCACCTTCTGGATGTGATCATTGTCCATCACTATCAAATATTCTCTCTGCGTAAACGCTGCTGTGGGGAGACGCTGAAAAAAGAATTTATATTGAAAAAATTACAATGTAACAGGATGGAACCTGATGACATCACATCCTCCTGCTGAGAGTAAGAGCTCACCTTCCCTATAGCACCCCCGCAGGATAAATGTGGTATTACACACTGTTCATACATGCTATAGCGGTTGTAGCTCCTCCAAGTGCACTGGTTGTCCTAACACTGCTGTGCTCTATAATCTGCGTAGTAAATTGATCCATAATAATAATAATCTTTATTTATATATCGCCATCAAATTCCGTAGCGCTTTACAAATCAATAGTCCTTGTCTTCTGTTTTTAATATTCAATCAGAGGTATCACAGGGGAGAAGGGTCTTTCAATTGTAGGAAATATTAACCCCTCGGTAGCTTTAGATATGACTTTTCATCATCCTCATCAGAATGAATTCCCGCTATTTTGATTCTTTTTTTTACCTAAATTTGAGTTACCTCGCCGGTCGCTGCCTGTAGATGTCCTCCTGAGTTATCCATGTTATATCAGATGATGGCCAACTGAGGGGGCAACTATTGAACCATATTTATGAGCAGGAAGTACAGGACCTCTTTGTACCCAAGGGTCACTTCATGTTTTTTCGGGTTAACTGGAAGCCCGAGTGGTTGTTGATAGGGGGGAACCTACCTCTTGAGCTTTAGTGATGAGGCTTTGGTGAAACACCATTGCTGTCCCTGAGGTGCCCACCAACTCCAGTACTCCAGTACAATCACTGGCTAGGGCGGGTCATCACTGCCCCCAATGACTGGTGCATTTCCTATACGTCAAAAGATAACGAAAGTAAAGACCATCAGGGACCTGGAAATTGTCTACACATTAGGGGGTACTTTGCCAAGTGTTGGGGAGCATGTGGATCCACCAAATGTATGGAGCAGCAGATCGAGCATGTACTCCATTCTAGGACTCCTACATAACCATGTTTTCATACATGGGGAACAGGACTATTTGGATCACCACCGGTCCGCCCCAGGATAACCAGAATACTTACTGGTGGCTACAAGTCCTGGAATTGGTGGGCACCTGGGGCCAGCAATGGTGTTTTACCAAAGCCTCATCACTGAAGCTCAAGAGGTTCCTCCTACCAACAACCACTGGGGCTTCCAGTTAACCCCAAAAACCAAACATGGTTACAACTGAACAATCAGGAACTGACCCGGAGGTCCTGTACTTCCTGCTCATCAATATGGGTAAAAAGTTGACCCCTCAGTTGGCCATCATCTGATATAACATAGATAACTGGGGTCCACCAGGGTGGCAGGACTGATAGAGGAGGATCCTTTCGGCTAAGATGTCTCATTATAAAACCATCAGTTCTGGGGTCTCAGGAGCCTTTTTTACTGTTATTTGGTGCAATTTTACTATTTTACATTGTTTATACCAAGGAGCTACACGTAAGACTCTTCCCCTTCGCTATCTGTCTGACATTTCGCTGTGTAATCCATCAGCGCTCGGGACATGTTCCTTTAATCCGGATGGCGAATGCCTTGAATGGATGATTGACGGATCTAGCGGTGACTTTCGGTGTCTTTCTCTTGCCGTCTATTGCGGGGGTCACCACATTGCCCTCCCTTTGTCACGCAGCCCATGAAATTGCCGTAACAAATCCTGACATCCAATGTCATGCGGTCACCTGGGACGACAGTCCGCGACAATGTTTCCATCAGTGCCAAGGTCCTGCGCCGCCTCGGCTGCCGGATCTGGGTATTAATGATGGCAGCGGGACACGTCCTTCTCTGAAGATTGTCCTCCCCTTTATGGGCTTTGAAGACAGAGATTTCATTGGCAGCTGGGGGATTAAGGTGTCTGAGAAGTCACCTTCTGGATGTGATCATTGTCCATCACTATCAAATATTCTCTCTGCGTAAACGCTGCTGTGGGGAGACGCTGAAAAAAGAATTTATATTGAAAAAATTACAATGTAACAGGATGGAACCTGATGACATCACATCCTCCTGCTGAGAGTAAGAGCTCACCTTCCCTATAGCACCCCCGCAGGATAAATGTGGTATTACACACTGTTCATACATGCTATAGCGGTTGTAGCTCCTCCAAGTGCACTGGTTGTCCTAACACTGCTGTGCTCTATAATCTGCGTAGTAAATTGATCCATAATAATAATAATCTTTATTTATATATCGCCATCAAATTCCGTAGCGCTTTACAAATCAATAGTCCTTGTCTTCTGTTTTTAATATTCAATCAGAGGTATTTTACAGATTAATGTCAAATTTCAGAGAATGAGCTGGGGACCGGCTCAATGTACAAAGGTAAGAGCACAGCAGGGTTAGCACACTCCCTCAGTGCATTTGGAAAGCTACAATCTTGGAAAATAAATCCATATATCACAGTCCTGCTGCTACTAACAACATAAACAAAGGTCTGATTACACAGCTCTTCATGGAAAATATGAAACACTTGCTGCAGAGAACACAGAGCACAGCAGTGTGAGGAAACTCCCTTGGTGCATTTAGAGAGCTACAATACTGGAACATAAATCCATGCATCACAGTCATAACACTGGCAGCAGAGAGCACAGAGCACAGCAGTGTGAGAACAAGCCCCCATTGCACTTGAAGAAACTACAATCCTGCAATAAATCCATATATCACAGTCCTGCTGCTACTAAAAACATGCACAAAGGTCTGATTACACATCTCTCTAGGGATAATATGCACCACTTGCTGCAGAGAGCAAAGAAGTGTGAGGAAACTCCCTCAGGGCACTTGGAGAAACTACAATCCTGAAATCTAAATCCATAAATCACAATCCAGCTGCTACTAACAACATACACAAAGGTCTGATTACACATCTCTCCAGGGACAATACATAACACTGGCTGTAGTCTGATCAGACCTGATCCTATGTTACTGGGTGGGATGTTACTCAATTTAAAATTCTTATCACGCAACTTTATGACACGTGTGATGCTATAACACCATACAAGTTACACATTGGGGGTCATTTACTAAGGGCCCGAATCGCGTTTTTCCGACGGGTTATCCGAAAATTTCCGATTTGCGACGATTTCCCCTGAATTGCCCCGGGATTTTGGCGCATGCGATCGGATTGTGGCGCATCGGCGCCGGCATGCACGCGACAGAAATCGGGGGAATGGCCGTGTGCGAAAATCCGAAGGATTCGGAAAAACCGCCGCATTTAAAAAAAAAAGTGTCGCTTGACACGCACTTACCTTCACCCGGCCCGGCTTGGTGAACTTCAGTGCTTTCTGATGAACTTCAGCACAGCAGCGTCACCTGGTGGACGTCGGAGGAACTACCTTAGTGAGTCCTGACAGAACCCGAATCCACCGCAGAGAATGCGCCGCTGGATGGTGACAGGACCGGGTAAGTAAATCTGCCCCACTATGCTCTACATTCTCATAGACCACGGCCCATCCTACTCCAGGGGAAGCCTCATCACCCTCCGCTATATAGAAGATACACATCCACGTCTACCGCTATAATCAGAGCGTCTAATACAGAGTGAGATATATAGATATTACCAAACCTGGAGATGATAATGGAGATCCGAGAGACCAACATAAAGCAGTTCTTAAATTAATGCCGACATCATCCGACCTCATTACAGGACGAATATTCCAAACTTCTCATTTCAAGAGACAGAATCACTTAACAATGAAATACGTCAAATTCAAGCTGCAACTTACAGGAAGTGCAAATAATAAGCGGGAAAAAGATTTTTGGCAAAAAAAGGGGTTAACCTTGAAATATGCCCAGGTTATACCATATTATAAACTGTACATATATCATTATATACAGGAGATCCCCAGGTTATACCGGCTGTACATATATCATTATATACAGGAGATCCCCAGGTTATACCGGCTGTACATATATCATTATATACAGGAGATCCCCAGGTTATACCAGCTGTACATATATCATTATATACAGGAGATCCCCAGGTTATACCAGCTGTACATATATCATTATATACAGGAGATCCCCAGGTTATACCGGCTGTACATATATCATTATATACAGGAGATCCCCAGGTTATACCAGCTGTACATATATCATTATATACAGGAGATCCCTAGGTTATACCGGCTGTACATATATCATTATATACAGGAGATCCCCAGGTTATACCAGCTGTACATATATCATTATATACAGGAGATCCCCAGGTTATACCGGCTGTACATATATCATTATATACAGGAGATCCCCAGGTTATACCAGCTGTACATATATCATTATATACAGGGGATCCCCAGGTTATACCAGCTGTACATATATCATTATATACAGGAGATCCCCAGGTTATACCGGCTGTACATATATCATTATATACAGGAGATCCCCAGGTTATACCGGCTGTACATATATCATTATATACAGGGGATCCCCAGGTTATACCAGCTGTACATATATCATTATATACAGGAGATCCCCAGGTTATACCGGCTGTACATATATCATTATATACAGGAGATCCCCAGGTTATACCAGCTGTACATATATCATTATATACAGGAGATCCCTAGGTTATACCGGCTGTACATATATCATTATATACAGGAGATCCCCAGGTTATACCAGCTGTACATATATCATTATATACAGGAGATCCCCAGGTTATACCGGCTGTACATATATCATTATATACAGGAGATCCCCAGGTTATACCAGCTGTACATATATCATTATATACAGGAGATCCCCAGGTTATACCAGCTGTACATATATCATTATATACAGGAGATCCCCAGGTTATACCAGCTGTACATATATTATTATATACAGGAGATCCCCAGGTTATACCAGCTGTACATATATCATTATATACAGGATATCCCCAGGTTATACCGGCTGTACATATATCATTATATACAGGAGATCCCCAGGTTATACCAGCTGTACATATATCATTATATACAGGAGATCCCCAGATTATACCAGCTGTACATATATCATTATATACAGGAGATCCCCAGGTTATACCGGCTGTACATATATCATTATATACAGGAGATCCCCAGGTTATACCGGCTGTACATATATCATTATATACAGGAGATCTCCAGGTTATACCAGCTGTACATATATTATTATATACAGGAGATCCCCAGGTTATACCAGCTGTACATATATCATTATATACAGGAGATCCCCAGGTTATACCAGCTGTACATATATCATTATATACAGGAGATCCCCAGGTTATACCGGCTGTACATATATCATTATATACAGGAGATCCCCAGGTTATACCGGCTGTACATATATCATTATATACAGGAGATCCCCAGGTTATACCGGCTGTACATATATCATTATATACAGGAGATCCCCAGGTTATACCGGCTGTACATATACCATTATATACAGGAGATCCCCAGGTTATACCGGCTGTACATATATCATTATATACAGGAGATCCCCAGGTTATACCGGCTGTACATATATCATTATATACAGGGGATCCCCAGGTTATACCGGCTGTACATATATCATTATATGCAGGAGATCCCCAGGTTATACCGGCTGTTCATATATCACTATATACAGGAGATCCCCAGGTTATACCAGCTGTACATATATCATTATATACAGGAGATCCCCAGGTTATACCGGCTGTACATATATCATTATATACAGGAGATCCCCAGGTTATACCGGCTGTACATATATCATTATATACAGGAGATCCCCAGGTTATAGCGGCTGTACATATATCATTATATACAGGAGATCCCCAGGTTATACCGGCTGTACATATATCATTATATACAGGAGATCCCCAGGTTATACCAGCTGTACATATATCATTATATACAGGAGATCCCCAGGTTATACCGGCTGTACATATATCATTATGTACAGGAGATCTCCAGGTTATACCGGCTGTACATATATCATTATATACAGGAGATCCCCAGGTTATACCAGCTGTACATATATCATTATATACAGGAGATCTCCAGGTTATACCGGCTGTACATATATCATTATATACAGGACATCCCCAGGTTATACCGGCTGTACATATATCATTATATACAGGAGATCCCCAGGTTATACCGGCTGTACATATATCATTATATACAGGAGATCCCCAGGTTATACCAGCTGTACATATATCATTATATACAGGAGATCTCCAGGTTATACCGGCTGTACATATATCATTATATACAGGAGATCCCCAGGTTATACCAGCTGTACATATATCATTATATACAGGAGATCCCCAGGTTATACCGGCTGTACATATATCATTATATACAGGAGATCCCCAGGTTATACCAGCTGTACATATATCATTATATACAGGAGATCCCCAGGTTATACCGGCTGTACATATATCATTATATACAGGAGATCTCCAGGTTATACCGGCTGTACATATATCATTATATACAGGAGATCCCCAGGTTATACCAGCTGTACATATATCATTATATACAGGGGATCCCCAGGTTATAGCGGCTGTACATATATCATTATATACAGGAGATCCCCAGGTTATAGCGGCTGTACATATATCATTATATACAGGAGATCCCCAGGTTATAGCGGCTGTACATATATCATTATATACAGGAGATCCCCAGGTTATAGCGGCTGTACATATATCATTATATACAGGAGATCCCCAGGTTATACCGGCTGTACATATATCATTATATACAGGAGATCCCCAGGTTATACCAGCTGTACATATATCATTATATACAGGAGATCCCCAGGTTATACCGGCTGTACATATATCATTATGTACAGGAGATCTCCAGGTTATACCGGCTGTACATATATCATTATATACAGGAGATCCCCAGGTTATACCAGCTGTACATATATCATTATATACAGGAGATCTCCAGGTTATACCGGCTGTACATATATCATTATATACAGGAGATCCCCAGGTTATACCGGCTGTACATATATCATTATATACAGGAGATCCCCAGGTTATACCGGCTGTACATATATCATTATATACAGGAGATCCCCAGGTTATACCAGCTGTACATATATCATTATATACAGGAGATCTCCAGGTTATACCGGCTGTACATATATCATTATATACAGGAGATCCCCAGGTTATACCAGCTGTACATATATCATTATATACAGGAGATCCCCCAGGTTATATCGGCTGTACATATATCATTATATACAGGAGATCCCCAGGTTATACCGGCTGTACATATATCATTATATACAGGAGATCCCCAGGTTATACCGGCTGTACATATATCATTATATACAGGAGATCCCCAGGTTATACCGGCTGTACATATATCATTATATACAGGAGATCCCCAGGTTATACCAGCTGTACATATATCATTATATACAGGAGATCCCCAGGTTTTACCGGCTGTACATATATCATTATATACAGGAGATCCCCAGGTTATACCGGCTGTACATATATCATTATATACAGGAGATCCCCAGGTTATACCGGCTGTACATATATCATTATATACAGGAGATCCCCAGGTTATACCGGCTGTACATATATCATTATATACAGGAGATCCCCAGGTTATACCGGCTGTACATATATCAGTATATACAGGAGATCCCCAGGTTATACCGGCTGTACATATATCATTATATACAGGAGATCCCCAGGTTATACCGGCTGTACATATATCATTATATACAGGAGATCCCCAGGTTATACCGGCTGTACATTTATCATTATATACAGGAGATCCCCAGGTTATACCGGCTGTACATATATCAGTATATACAGGAGATCCCCAGGTTATACCGGCTGTACATATATCATTATATACAGGAGATCCCCAGGTTATACCGGCTGTACATATATCATTATATACAGGAGATCCCCAGGTTATACCAGCTGTACATATATCATTATATACAGGAGATCCCCAGGTTATACCGGCTGTACATATATCATTATATACAGGAGATCCCCAGGTTATACCGGCTGTACATATATCATTATATACAGGAGATCCCCAGGTTATAGCGGCTGTACATATATCATTATATACAGGAGATCCCCAGGTTATACCGGCTGTACATATATCATTATATACAGGAGATCCCCAGGTTATACCAGCTGTACATATATCATTATATACAGGAGATCCCCAGGTTATACCGGCTGTACATATATCATTATGTACAGGAGATCTCCAGGTTATACCGGCTGTACATATATCATTATATACAGGAGATCCCCAGGTTATACCAGCTGTACATATATCATTATATACAGGAGATCTCCAGGTTATACCGGCTGTACATATATCATTATATACAGGACATCCCCAGGTTATACCGGCTGTACATATATCATTATATACAGGAGATCCCCAGGTTATACCGGCTGTACATATATCATTATATACAGGAGATCCCCAGGTTATACCAGCTGTACATATATCATTATATACAGGAGATCTCCAGGTTATACCGGCTGTACATATATCATTATATACAGGAGATCCCCAGGTTATACCAGCTGTACATATATCATTATATACAGGAGATCCCCAGGTTATACCGGCTGTACATATATCATTATATACAGGAGATCCCCAGGTTATACCAGCTGTACATATATCATTATATACAGGAGATCCCCAGGTTATACCGGCTGTACATATATCATTATATACAGGAGATCTCCAGGTTATACCGGCTGTACATATATCATTATATACAGGAGATCCCCAGGTTATACCAGCTGTACATATATCATTATATACAGGGGATCCCCAGGTTATAGCGGCTGTACATATATCATTATATACAGGAGATCCCCAGGTTATAGCGGCTGTACATATATCATTATATACAGGAGATCCCCAGGTTATAGCGGCTGTACATATATCATTATATACAGGAGATCCCCAGGTTATAGCGGCTGTACATATATCATTATATACAGGAGATCCCCAGGTTATACCGGCTGTACATATATCATTATATACAGGAGATCCCCAGGTTATACCAGCTGTACATATATCATTATATACAGGAGATCCCCAGGTTATACCGGCTGTACATATATCATTATGTACAGGAGATCTCCAGGTTATACCGGCTGTACATATATCATTATATACAGGAGATCCCCAGGTTATACCAGCTGTACATATATCATTATATACAGGAGATCTCCAGGTTATACCGGCTGTACATATATCATTATATACAGGAGATCCCCAGGTTATACCGGCTGTACATATATCATTATATACAGGAGATCCCCAGGTTATACCGGCTGTACATATATCATTATATACAGGAGATCCCCAGGTTATACCAGCTGTACATATATCATTATATACAGGAGATCTCCAGGTTATACCGGCTGTACATATATCATTATATACAGGAGATCCCCAGGTTATACCAGCTGTACATATATCATTATATACAGGAGATCCCCCAGGTTATATCGGCTGTACATATATCATTATATACAGGAGATCCCCAGGTTATACCGGCTGTACATATATCATTATATACAGGAGATCCCCAGGTTATACCGGCTGTACATATATCATTATATACAGGAGATCCCCAGGTTATACCGGCTGTACATATATCATTATATACAGGAGATCCCCAGGTTATACCAGCTGTACATATATCATTATATACAGGAGATCCCCAGGTTTTACCGGCTGTACATATATCATTATATACAGGAGATCCCCAGGTTATACCGGCTGTACATATATCATTATATACAGGAGATCCCCAGGTTATACCGGCTGTACATATATCATTATATACAGGAGATCCCCAGGTTATACCGGCTGTACATATATCATTATATACAGGAGATCCCCAGGTTATACCGGCTGTACATATATCAGTATATACAGGAGATCCCCAGGTTATACCGGCTGTACATATATCATTATATACAGGAGATCCCCAGGTTATACCGGCTGTACATATATCATTATATACAGGAGATCCCCAGGTTATACCGGCTGTACATTTATCATTATATACAGGAGATCCCCAGGTTATACCGGCTGTACATATATCAGTATATACAGGAGATCCCCAGGTTATACCGGCTGTACATATATCATTATATACAGGAGATCCCCAGGTTATACCGGCTGTACATATATCATTATATACAGGAGATCCCCAGGTTATACCAGCTGTACATATATCATTATATACAGGAGATCTCCAGGTTATACCGGCTGTACATATATCATTATATACAGGAGATCTCCAGGTTATACCGGCTGTACATATATCATTATATACAGGAGATCCCCAGGTTATACCAGCTGTACATATATCATTATATACAGGAGATCCCCAGGTTATACCGGCTGTACATATATCATTATATACAGGAGATCCCCAGGTTATACCGGCTGTACATATATCATTATATACAGGAGATCCCCAGGTTATACCGGCTGTACATAAATCATTATATACAGGAGATCCCCAGGTTATACCGGCTGTACATATATCATTATATACAGGAGATCCCCAGGTTATACCGGCTGTACATATATCATTATA
The DNA here is from genome assembly GCF_040894005.1 of Engystomops pustulosus. Taxonomy (NCBI): domain Eukaryota; kingdom Metazoa; phylum Chordata; class Amphibia; order Anura; family Leptodactylidae; genus Engystomops; species Engystomops pustulosus. Next base: position 11,432,002 of record NC_092415.1, on the reverse strand, counting down.
TACAGGAGATCCCCAGGTTATACCGGCTGTACATATATCATTATATACAGGATATCCCCAGGGTATACCGGCTGTACATATATCATTATATACAGGAGATCTCCAGGTTATACCGGCTGTACATATATCATTATATACAGGACATCCCCAGGTTATACCGGCTGTACATATATCATTATATACAGGAGATCCCCAGGTTATACCGGCTGTACATATATCATTATATACAGGAGATCCCCAGGTTATACCGGCTGTACATATATCAGTATATACAGGAGATCCCCAGGTTATACCGGCTGTACATATATCATTATATACAGGAGATCCCCAGGTTATACCGGCTGTACATATATCATTATAAACAGGAGATCCCCAGGTTATACCGGCTGTACATTTATCATTATATACAGGAGATCCCCAGGTTATACCGGCTGTACATATATCAGTATATACAGGAGATCCCCAGGTTATACCGGCTGTACATATATCATTATATACAGGAGATCCCCAGGTTATACCGGCTGTACATATATCATTATATACAGGAGATCCCCAGGTTATACCAGCTGTACATATATCATTATATACAGGAGATCTCCAGGTTATACCGGCTGTACATATATCATTATATACAGGAGATCCCCAGGTTATACCAGCTGTACATATATCATTATATACAGGAGATCCCCAGGTTATACCGGCTGTACATATATCATTATATACAGGAGATCCCCAGGTTATACCGGCTGTACATATATCATTATATACAGGAGATCCCCAGGTTATACCGGCTGTACATATATCATTATATACAGGAGATCCCCAGGTTATACCGGCTGTACATATATCATTATATACAGGAGATCCCCAGGTTATACCGGCTGTACATATATCAGTTAATACAGGAGATCCCCAGGTTATACCGGCTGTACATATATCATTATATACAGGAGATCCCCAGGTTATACCGGCTGTACATATATCATTATATACAGGATATCCCCAGGGTATACCGGCTGTACATATATCATTATATACAGGAGATCTCCAGGTTATACCGGCTGTACATATATCATTATATACAGGAGATCCCCAGGTTATACCAGCTGTACATATATCATTATATACAGGAGATCCCCAGGTTATACCGGCTGTACATATATCATTATATACAGGAGATCCCCAGGTTATACCGGCTGTACATATATCATTATATACAGGAGATCCCCAGGTTATACCGGCTGTACATATATCATTATATACAGGAGATCCCCAGGTTATACCGGCTGTACATATATCATTATATACAGGAGATCCCCAGGTTATACCGGCTGTACATATATCATTATATACAGGAGATCCCCAGGTTATACCGGCTGTACATATATCATTATATACAGGATATCCCCAGGGTATACCGGCTGTACATATATCATTATATACAGGAGATCTCCAGGTTATACCGGCTGTACATATATCATTATATACAGGACATCCCCAGGTTATACCGGCTGTACATATATCATTATATACAGGAGATCCCCAGGTTATACCAGCTGTACATATATCATTATATACAGGAGATCCCCAGGTTATACCGGCTGTACATATATCATTATATACAGGAGATCCCCAGGTTATACCGGCTGTACATATATCATTATATACAGGAGATCCCCAGGTTATACCGGCTGTACATATATCATTATATACAGGAGATCTCCAGGTTATACCGGCTGTACATATATCATTATATACAGGAGATCCCCAGGTTATACCGGCTGTACATATATCATTATATACAGGATATCCCCAGGTTATACCGGCTGTACATATATCATTATATACAGGAGATCTCCAGGTTATACCGGCTGTACATATATCATTATATACAGGAGATCCCCAGGTTATACCGGCTGTACATATATCATTATATACAGGAGATCCCCAGGTTATACCGGCTGTACATATATCATTATATACAGGAGATCCCCAGGTTATACCAGCTGTACATATATCATTATATACAGGAGATCCCCAGGTTATACCGGCTGTACATATATCATTATATATGCCAGACACTGGACCCACTGGAGATCAGCTGGACACTGGACTCACTAGAGATCAGCCGGACACTGGACCCACTGGAGATCAGCCGGACACTGGACTCACTGGAGATCAGCCGGACACTGGACTCACTGGAGATCAGCCGGACACTGGACCCACTGTAGATCAGCCGGACACTGGACTCACTGGAGATCAGCCGGACACTGGACCCACTGGAGATCAGCTGGACACTGGACACACTGGAGATAAGCCGGACACTGGACTCACTGGAGATCAGCCGGACACTAGACTCACTGGAGATCACCAGTAGAGTATAACATAGGCGGTTTGGGCGGTAGCCCGGGGCCCAAGCCTTCTAGGGGGCCCATGGCCACCCAACCTCCCACCAAATTTTATACTGAGAAGGACCTTTACTAATGAAATCCTTGTACATCTGTTCCTGCTCTCAATGCACAAAAGAGCCATTTCAGGACCTTTGAAGGTCCTCCAAAGGTCCTGAAACCGCAGTTTGAAAGCAGCAGAAGGGACGGATCCTCCACTCCCCAAAAATCTGATTCTAGGACCAGATGTAGGAAGTGATTCCAGACTTGTAGGGGCCATAATATCCATACAGCCCCGGCCCTGGTGGTCTTATCCCCCCCCCCCCCCCCCCCCGGTGGAGATGACAGTGCCCCGATGTAGCAGAGCAGAACCAGTGATGACACAGCAGATATCAAAGCTTTTTCATCACATATAGAACTTTTTATTTCAGAACTTTTTTTTTTAAGAGCACCCGGCGCCTTGTAACCTCTTCTATGCGGCGGGGACGTGATTATTGGGTTGGAGCTTTCAGCCCGAAATCACAGGAAAGTTCAATCAGATTCCGGCGCTGTATCCAGGTCAATTGCTGCTCTTAGCAGACGGAGATTTCATCAGATGCCGGGGAACGGAATTGCTCTCATCTCGGAGGCTGACGATCCCTCCCTGAGGTTTAGACGCTGCGCTCGGAGCTTTCACACATTCGCTTAATACTATCAGGTAGTGAAATATTTGTGGGGTGGGGGAGGGGAGTTGGTTTTGGGAAATAATTGTTTAAAAAAAATTGTATTTAAAGTGAAAAATGCAGATGAAGCAGTGCTGAGAGTGTGGACATATATGCTACATCTGGAGAGATGTGTAATCAAAGCTTTGGGTATATTTTTAGTAGCAGCAGGACTGTGATATATGTTTTTTCTATTCCAGGATTGGAGCTTCTCAAAGTGCACTCAGGGCATGTCCTCACACTGTTGTGCTCTGTGCTCTCTACAGCCAATGTTAGGCATTGTCCCTGGACAGATGTGTAATTATAATTAGAGCTTTGTGTATGAGGTTAGTAGCAGCAGGACTGTGAAATATAGATTTCTATTCCAGACTTGTAGCTTCTCCAAGTGCATTGGGGTTTGTCCTTTCACTGCTCCTGTATTGTCCCTGGAGAGATGTGTTATCACACCTTTGTGTATGTTGTTATTAGCAGCAGGACTGTGAAATATGGATTTATATTCCAGGATTGTAGCTTCTCCAAGTGCAATTGGGTAGGTGTCCTCACACTGCTGTCCTCTGTACAGACAGTGTTAGTTATTGTCCCTGGAGAGATGTCTATTTATACCTTTGTGTATGTTGATAGTAGCAGCAGGACTGTGATATATGGATTTATATCAAAGATCTTAGCTTCTCCAAGTGCACTGGGACATGTTCTCACACTGCTGTGCTCTGTGCTCTCTGCCAAAAGTGTTGTTTGAATATATAATAGATCCAGCTCACTTCCCTCTATGTGAGGACTCCACTAGCACAGAATGCCAAGCTGTCAGGGGGGGTCCAGCCAAGGAGTCCAAAGTCTTACAGCATTAGGCAAGACATCCAGAAATAACAAGCGAAAGCTCAACGCGTTTCAGACATTTTCATGTCCTTAGTGCTGTGTATTGTCCCTGGAGAGCTGCATAACCTTTGTGTATTTTGTTAGTAGCAGCAGGACTGTGAAATATGTATTTATATTCCAGGATTGTAGCTTCTCCAAGTACACTGGGGGTGTGTCCTCACACTGCTGTGCTCTGTAATCTCTGCAGTCATACCCCTCCGTAATCATACCCCTGTGTGTGTTGTTAGTAGCAGCAGAACTGTGAAATGTGGATTTATGTATCAGGATTTTAACTTCTCCAGTGTGCACTGTGGCGTGTCCTCAAACTGCGGTGCTCTTTATTAAACTTCTCGGTGATTCCTCCCCACTGCTCTGAGTTACTGCTGTAGAATTCAATCAGGCGTCTTTTATTCAGAGCAGAGGGGAGGAGCTGAGAAGTGCACCTTAGCTTTTCCATTATAAAGCCAATCTCGGCCGAGGGAGAGGGGGATTTAGTAATAATAGTAACGATCTGAATCTCTAATGGGTTGAAGGGCATCACTTGTTTCTCTCTTTCGTGCAGGATCCTTGTGTAAGGGACTCGCTGAGACGGTTCAGTAAATTGGTCTCCAACTATGAAGGGCGAGGATTGGGGACTCCTATCATTTCTACTCCCAACTGGTCGGGACGTCAACTTTACTTTGTCACCAAATTGGTTTGTCTTGAGACGACACCTTCTCTATTCTCTGGGCTCCCCAGTTCTTACTCTCTTAGGGATCCACCAGGTCGCTACCTCTTGGAGAAGTCGCAATGCTGTAGAAAGGGAATCCATAGAGGTCGATAGACACCAGCGAGAAGCAAAAGAGGGACAAACAGGGACAATTTATACTCAATGTACAGGTAAAGGTAAGTGGAGGTCATGGACAATCACAGATCAAGGGGAGGTCAGGACAGGGTCAGATAAAAGGGCAAAGGTCAAATAAGGAACAGATGCCAATATTACAAACCAGTCTCACAAAAAAACAAGCCCTCGTACAAAGCTACGAAACATTGAATAACTAAGGCTCCTCCAATCCAATAACAAAGCAGACTTGTACACAGAGGGGCCGTGCAATAGAAACAGCAGGGGGCGCTATTCTAATATTATTCCGGGAATATCTACAGCTAAAAGATTTTTTAAATGAAGCATAAAAATGTAAAAAAAAAAAAAAAAAGATTTAATTATAGGTAAGATTTAACCCCTTAATTTAGCACAGTTTATAATAAACCTTAGCTGAATAATATAACCCATGTCTTGGTCTTTCCTCTCCCTGTAATTTTATAAATATTTTACCTCTGGAATGTAATATTTTGGTGCAGCTAATAACCGCTTCCCGCTGTGCGGTTACACATCACGGAGATACACGATCATTATCCGACTATTCCATTAATAGAGAAATAATAAGAGGCTCCAATCAGCCGGATGCCTGGAGAGCCCTCCCGCCGCCGCCTCTACGGGGTTATAAGGATAAGCAGCGTGATCACATAAATACATAAACACCCTGAGATGGAGGGTCCGCACACAGGAGGATGGGAAATTATGTGACAGGCAAGAGGAGTTTATTGGACATCACCTATAGGAGGTGAAGGAAAATGTATATTCCAGTATTTGCTTTGGGCTTAGGATCAATATCATATTTGAGGGGTCTGACATCCAAGACCCAAATCTTTGCAGCTCAGCCCCATTGAAGTGATTTAGGCCAATAACTGCAATACCGAGCTCAGCCACTATACAATGTGTGGCACTGTGCTTGGTAAAAGGTTGCAGCTGTCATTTGATTGCTGCAGTTATGGTAGGGTATGCATCCAGTGAATGGCACAAAATGCCATGAAGTGTTGTCATGGGTACATAACAAACAGTTTATAAATCTATATATTTTATATTAATTGTAAATGAAATGTAAATATAAAAACACATGACCCCTTTGAGAAGATTCCCTCCCTAAAATACCGTTTTTTTTCAAATTCAAATTTTTACTTCCCTAGACTTTCAGCCACCCTATGAGTAGACCACCCCTTTAAAAGATCTGTCAGGCTTCTGGGGTAGTGTACCCACTGGACCACCGCGGATGATGACACAAGCCAACACCAGGGACCGGAATCTAAGTAGCACCCGGTCTTCACCAGAGCCCGCAGCACAAAGCGGGTTGGACTTGCTGTGGCGTGGTACCACCAGGTCATTCCACAGGTGCAACTTTGTCCACAGCGGAAGCCGAGGCGAGGTGCAGAGTTGGAAGGCAAAAGCGTGGACGGGGACAGGCAGGAGGTGACAATGGGAAATAAAATCACAGGCACAAGGCAAAGATACAAGCTTTTTCAACGGCATAGAGTACGAAGATCCGACAGGGAATGCTGGGAGAGGTCGGCTTTTAACCGTTTCTTGAAAAGGGCCAGCACCAATCAGCGGTGTGCTGACTGCTGAAGCCGGCACGCGTGCGCCCTAGGAGACAGGGACATGCCGGACAGTAGTCGGTTACGGGGACAGGTGAGTGATGGTATCGGGGAGATGGGGCACACGGAGGATCACTGGTGAGCCACCCACGTGGGTCGTGGGAGCACCCGTGACAAGATCAATTTTATTTGCAGAGGTTTCACTGTATAAGGCTGCATTCACACACATGTATGGGGGACATATATACAGACGACGTATATACGGCCGATATACGTCCACCCTTACACTTCTATGGGCTCACGGCCCTGCACGTGCGGCACCGTACCGCTCCGTAGCCCGTAGAAAGATAAGACATGTCCTATCTTTCTACGTGATACGGCTCCGTGCACTGTATATGCCTATGGAGAGGGGCGGGGGGTGAGATGCGCTCATCCCCTGCTCCTCTCCGCAGCGCCGATGTATGCCCGCCATACTACGGTACAGTGGGCATACATCATCTGAAGGTAGGCTAAGATAAATGTATATGCATATATACATGCAAGCACACAAAAATAAAATATACACAGTAATATATATATTTATATAGGATAATAAAATGAAGATTTGTACGACAATTTATAAATGAAATCATAATTTTCAAAAATTCTTATAATATTAACAATAATTTACCAAATAAAAAAAATTATATGAAGAACATACAATAATATCAATTGCAAAAAATGATCAATTACATTGTGGGATATAATAATCAATATTAGTAAAATAAGAAAAAGTTGAACTGAATAATTAATGTATATTATTATTATAAATATTCAGTAACGCCCGGACGTCTCCCTCTAGTGGTGGCTGCAGGGAGAGACAATTTTAACATTTCTCTCGGTTACTCTCGGATAATCTGTATTAGGAATATGATCATCATATTAGGAACCGATGACTATAAAAATAAAAAATGCACATAAAGTTGTATCAGTACATAAAGGAATAGCTAAAAAAATTGTAAAAATAGAAATCTCCTTTAAATGTGCTGCGTATCAGATCACAGAGAGGTTGTTGCTGTACTCAATGCTGTGATGTGCGTGAGAGAGGGACAGAGAGCGATGTCTTCCAGGTGATGACCACAAGTGACTGCCAGAGCGTGAACAAAGGGAGTGAGAGTGAAAATCCAAGATGTGACCCAGAGCAGCCGCCCCGGGCACACGGAGAGATCCGGATATTATACATGATGATTGCCAAGTGAAGCAGAAATGATACAAGAGAAGCTCTATCTATGTTCTGTCTTATGCAGCGTGGGGGGCGTGGAAGAGACGGCTGAAGGGCCACAGAGGTGACAGATCACAAGACGAGTGTCGTCAGATATCAGAAGGAAACACAGAAGAGAAAATGATCCCAGACTCCAGGTATAGAAGGAGACTTCACATTCATACGGAATTGTTATTGCATCTGGACTCCACATTTCTGCCCTGACCTCGGCCTATCTGTGGCTGTTCCTTGCCTAACCCCCAGGTGCGTTTCAGTGACTTCTCTCAACCTGCTTGGACCAGCTGCTACCAGTATTGGGGCTTCAATCCTACCATGACAAAGTGTGAGGGGTTAAAGGGTGGAAACCGATCTTGAAATTAGCACTAAGCCAAACCGATCAGGTTACACAATGGGGGTGAATTTATTATTGCCCCTAAGCCTGATTTCAGGCAGATTTGGGCCAAAAAACATTCTAAAAGACCTTCACATTTATCATGGCTTTTAGACATTTTGGCACTTTTCCGACATTTTGGCCTTTCAAAGGAGGCGTGGTCTCAAGAAAGGGAGTGGTCAACCGGGAAATACTAATAGCTAATGGCAGGTCTAAAAGTAAGACTCGAAAACCTTTTGCTGCGCCAAATTCATCATTGTGATGTGCAAAGTAATTTGATACAATTCACTTAGTATCAGTCAATCAAATGCCAGGATAATATAAAGCTACTCCTGTAGCTGCATGCCCCTCCTCACCATAAACCAGTTACTATTTTACACTAGATGTATTTTTTGGAGGCCGTTATCTGAACACGTACAAAAAAACCTGAAACAAGAGGAGGAAAATTATGGGCTACTGCATATGATGGTGACGAAAATATCTCAGTCATAGTGGCCTCAACAACATGCAAACTCAATGGGGCAGATTTACTTACCCAGTCCAATTCCGCGGTTTAGCTGAAACCATCCGGTGGTCCAACGGCCACGCCCCCTGATTTCTGTCGCGTGAAAGCCGGCAACGAAGCGCCAAAATCCGATCATGTGGCAATTCGGCGCAAAATGGAAATCGCCGGGAAACCCAACGAAAGTGCGCAATTCGGACCCTTAGTAAATGAGCCCTATAGCATCCACAAACCTCTCTCTTCCCTTGATGGCTTCTGGGTTACTCACAAGCTCTTCTCCTAGTACTTACACCTTCTGTGTGTTCCTTGGTGTTACCTGGTTATCAAATGCACATAAGAAGGTGCCTAAGGATAATCAGTTCCTTGCCCGTTAATGCCTTTAAAAAGCGTTTTGTGATCTCCTACTGTCTAGTCTCTGTGTTTCTGACACCTCTGGCATGACCTCGAATCTGTCCTGCCTGCACTGGACCTAGACTCTACTACAATTCCACCTGCCTAGACCTCGGCTTGTTCTTTTCCATTCTCTGCCTGACCCCTGGTGCACTCGTATCTCCGTATACGTCTGGGTCATCTGATACATGAGAGATGGAGTGGTCTTGTAAAGTCCAGATACCGATCTATCACTTGGATCAAACCAATTAGGAAACACAATGGGGGAGGTTTATTATTCCTTCTCCCCCAAGTTTCTGGATGGAGCCTCATAGTAGATCCGGGATTCCCCGTCTGTCCACATCCCAATAAAGTCTCCAAACTTGACAAATCACTTGATCACTATTTCATCTTCCTCCTCTCTTTCCAATCCAGTTCCTCTCTTCCCGTAGCCCGTGCCTTAACCTCATACGACTTGTCTGCTTTATTCTCCTTCTCAGCTGTGTTCCAGTAACTGAATTAATAACTAAGCAGTACAAAAAAAAAATTCTACTGAATGATGAGATCAGCATTGGGACCGAGGAAAGCTCGACGGAAAATTTGTATCCAGACGTCGGAACAATGAAAAATGTTCTATAAATGAGCGCGACGCCTCGGTATTCGAAGCCTTTACACTTATTAGGAAAACAAAGTGCGTAAACCGTAATACCGGATCACCGAGACGCCGTGATTGGAATTGCACTTGTCGTTTGTCGTCTCCACCTCCCGCTCCTCCAATTTTTCGTATTCTGGGGTTGAGCGTGTGAAGATAAATAATTGATTAGGCCTTACCTTGTTTCACCTTCTTCCTTGATACTGCAGGATTCCGAGAGCGTATGTAGCGCACATTAATACCGGATCACAATGGGAGCGACGCCGATACTGATAACTTATTTACTCACTTGAAAAATAATGCATGACCTCATCGCGCCCAGCTCTTTGCTTCTGGATTCAGACATTTATGACTAAAGAAGTTTCGGCTTAAAGGGAACCTGGAAACAAGTCCCCGGGCTTGGCTGTATTCCTCTATTTCTTTCATTTTCTTGATCATTTATATCGTTTTTGTGATTTTCAAGCAAGATGGGCATGAAAAGGGACTAAGCGGAGAAAAACAGCAATAAATAACATTGAAGGAGGCGTCGGAGACTCCCGGGGTCGTATTATTAGGTTTTTTACAGTCATAATTTTCCTATTCTCCTTGGTGTACTATGTCGTTGGCTGTAGAGGCAGCTGCCTGGGATTGAGCACAACTTATGGAAAAGATGGGACCTGGCACAAGAAGTAAAACTCAAACTGCACAAACCTTTGGAAAGAACCAAAAAATAGATCAAACCAATGGAGTTTACTAAAACACTGTGTGGCCTGAGCCCTAAGAAAGAGGAACTTTTCGATTCAAACATTTGGGTATCGTCTTACAGTTTCCGACCCAAGGTTGGGATTTATTAGGTGAAACCTCAACCAATTGACCAGTGATTCAAAGATTTTATATGAAGTTATGAAGGAGAAGCCTTGACTAGTGTTGAGTTAATACATCACAGTTCTGGTTCAATGAGTTTGGCAGAACTTTGAACAAAAGTTTGCATTGGGCACCCCAACTTGACCTGAAACAGAATCATATTGAAATTAATGATGACCCAAACTTTGTGACCCCAAAATGGATGGAAAATAAGGAAGGTGGCCGTGCAAACCCTTAATTTCGAGGTGGTGCCAATGCTCCTGCAGCATTGGTGACTTATATTCTATCATTTTCCATCACATTCTAGTGGTGGAATGAAGCATGTATCTTCTCACTGCCCCTCCAACAGCCTACTCTCCTTACCTACCTGCCCTGAAAAGGGCAATTTTACATTTTTCTATTTCCCTGACTGTCCCTATCTCCTACCTGTAGCCTTTCTAGCTGGGAAAACATGTCAGCAGGGTAACATGGCCCGCCAGGACAATCACAGCCATATCCATACTGGGCAAGGCTGTGACTACTAGGGGCTAAAAGATGGTTGATGGGCTTCTCACCCGCTCATCAACCAGCTTTTCCAAATGAGCCAAACACCAATCTGAACCCACAAAGTTGGCACAGACCCAAACAGTGCAGTTCGGGTCTGCTAGTCACTAGCCTTTACACAAGTCCAGGACATTCGCCAACAATGTTTGTCAGTTGGTGGTGCAGTGTTGGGTAGAACCGACTTTATAGATACACAGTATTGGGTTTGTCTGTTGAGGATAGATATTCTGCGATACATTGCACTTCAATTAATTTGGTAAGTCAGCCAGATGTCCCCACCCATGTGGAAATCAGGACGGCAGGACTATGTCATCTACACCACGTCTGGTTGTACAAACCATTCATTGTCAACCAATATGTCTTCCACCCAAATCTCCTGAAGGACAAGGGTTTCTTCTAAATCTTGGATAAAATACAGTGAAAATTACTGCTATGTTGTCCAATGTGCATGTGCCCATGCTCTCTTTTCATAGTCTGCAATTCACTTCTATCTCATAGGAGCAGCATGGTAGTGGGCAGGAACGCAAAAAGAGACAACTAACTTAGAGAACGTGGTCCCAATGTTTGAAAAACATCTAGATAATCAGTAATATGACGGCCATAACCCCAAGATGGGGGCCATAGAGAGGAGTCCTATAAATTACAGACCTTCAGGTGTTCAATTTGCATAATGAATACTATAACCAAAAGTGGGAGTATAAGAAAGTGGAACAAGTTTGCAAGAAGAGGTCCAAGAATTTGAGCATTGGTGACATTGGCATCACAGCCAGTCCCGAGCCGTCTATGAACCTTATCCAACCATAGTAGATGGAACCAACGAGAGTTACGGATGATGTTCTCCATCAAATAAATTGATGTAGGATTTATCCATTTCATATAACATTTGGTTAAAGAGTCACTGACTCCTCATTGTGTGCAGGAACGTGGAGCACACAACGTTTTACGGCAATATATAGTCAACGATGGAGACAATCAATCGCAATGTACTCGGAGGTAAAACCAGAGACAACATAATGGATCCATTCATCCTACTTCATCCTGTAATGACCTCTCATGTCAGTTTTGAAGACTCATCATATAAAGACTGAAAACCCCCTCGATGACCCTCTTACGTTCCGGTCATGTCATTCAGGGTTGTCTTATTACATCCAATCAATGCAGATAATGTCTCATGGGATTTAATGAAGTAATATAAAGGGGATTTGATAAGTTCACACTCCTCTCTACCAGGTCACAGTCACACAGCGAACGGAATCGAAACTTGCAGTAGATGTAGGAGGAGGATTCACTGGTGGGACTTGGGTTTACCCCCAAAATGGTCCTCAAAAACCCAGTATAAGACATCCAATATGAGAAATGTGGAAGTTTATGGATGGCGAAGACCCAAAACAGTTAATTTGATGGGTCTGACACACACGCAAGGCCAAAAGTGACCACCTACCCACTCCCGTACCTCAATTCTACAACGAGGTCAACTACTACACCAACGTACTGTACTGCTCTAACGAGGGACAGTCACATACAGAAATATAACAGTTAATAATTCAGAAATTTTTTTCGGCTTCTCGCCTTCTAATGAAATTCTACGCTTCAATTTTTAATAGGAAATTAAAAAAAAGTAAAAAGTAAGTCTTAATAATAGATATTTATCATAATATCTGCAGCTCTCATTAAAAAGAATCCTAAATGAAGACTAATTACCAGGAATATTAAGCAAGAGGCGCAGTGGTAGAAGTATCTAAAAGTTTTGAGAAGACTCTCTAGTACAGTCTACATTTTGATGTTTGTAGATGGGATGGGAGAGAAATGAATGACCATGGGGGACTCCACCACCAGGACCCCCAGAATCTGGAGAATACTGAATGTATCAGGAGTCAAACCTGCCCACTGCTCCCTCATGTAGAGTCTATGAGGATGATAGAGATGGCCAAGTACAATGTTTCGCTATCTTCGTCAGTCTCATAGACATTGGGGGGGGCAATGGGACAGTAAGGCCACTGCTCTATTCGAACTCCAAAAAATCTTACATTAGAAAATGGAGTCCTAAAAATTAGAGCAGTTGACCACACCTCCAAAATTTTGGAATTTGCGAGAGACATTGCAATGCACGTAGCCAAATCACCTAACCCTACCTAACATTTTTTTTGCCCACACAGATTTCCCACTGTAATGGCCACAGCTCTGTATAATGTCCCCTTCCTGTGGGCCCCACTATATAATGCCCCTGGTTCTGGACTAACCACTGTTTATAATGTCCTAACCCCCCCACACTTTTAATGCCACCTTTTTGCGTAGCCCACACTGATAAACCCCCTGTTTATAATCTGTGTAGCCCCCCACGTATAATAACATCCCTGCCAGTGTCTTCTTCTGTCTGCAGAAGGCGGCTTAAAATGCGTTGGCTTGTTTATTTTGCTTGATATTCCAGTGTGAACTGTGGCTAATGTTGCTGGCTGTATTAAACTGATTGCTCCACCACAAGTTCATCTGCAGCTCATCTCTGGCCCAGTTAACTCGCGGTCACTGGGCCAACTATAAAGATTCCATTCACAGCTAGTCCCCAGCTGGCTATATTTCTAATTTTGTCTATCCCTTTTGACTTTGATTTTGTGCCGTACTCGCAATCTTCGTTGTGACTCAGCCCTTGCTTTTGGCTTGTGAGTCTTGTTTTGTCTCCTCACTTTGGTGTAGGGAGGGACTGTCTTCAAGTTGTCCTGTATCACATTGGATATGCAGAAGCATGGAGGCAGGTGACAGTTTGGGGGCTCAGTTTAGGGCTCATTGTCCCGTGAGTTCAGAGTCAGCATTACAGAAGTCTTTTGTTGGCCCCAGACTTTTAGTACCACTTTCTCTGTATCGAAAAATCCTCATTTTCTGTAGCAACTCCCCACTGACTTCTAACACCCCATAAAGATATTTACACGTTACCTAATGCTTGTTGAGTATCATAGCATTTTACTGCTTTTTACAATCACCTTGTTTCAGGGGTGACTTCAAGGTCCCACGTGTTGTGAGAACCCATGCCTATTGTCCTCAACTAAACCCTTCGGCCCCGGGTTATGAAGGGCATTTTCCCGCACAGGACTCATACATTGTGAAATCCTGTAGGGGTATTCGCTGTTCCTTTTATGTGAACTGGTGGTAACTCCAGGACCAATGTTTTTACTGCAATTTTCGCTTGACAAATAAAGAAGATCCATGGGGCAGACATTATGGAAACAACGTTGAAGGCTTGTGATGGATTATTCTTTTTTGCTATTCTGTGTTCCTGTCTGCTAAATGTTTCCAGAGATCTTGACTTTGGCTTGTACACAACTCTGCTTCAGTTTCTCAATGGATCTGCTGTGTCAGCTCTGACTTGTTTCTGACCCAGAGTATGACCTGACCTGACCCCTGCAAGAACTGCAACTGCCCTGACCTCAGCCTATACCCGACTACTCTTTGCCTAACCCCTGGTGCTTTGCACTGTGTAACTTGGTCCTTGGCTGCCAATCACCAATCCAGGGACCAGTCCAACTTTGGAATAAAACTGTGGTATTGGATCGGTGAGTGCTGCCACAAAGCCCTGGTCACTCACAGGTCTAATGCATATCTTTTTTATACAGAGAGCGTGACCTGGTGACCTTCCTCCAGGGAAGTCATTTTCCCTGTAAAAGGTTTAAGTGATAAAAAACCTTTGAGGTTTCTGGTAGAACGTCCTTTGGATTATCCAAAAGTCAAAAACTTTGGTGGCACACTTCGTCCCTTAAGACTTTGCACCTTTGGTATAAAACCAGTGCTCGAATTTTGGGTTTAAGATGACAATGAGAACAGAGCCACCATATTTGGTGGACTTGACCCGACTCCATATCACGTGGTTAGCGGTGTCCATCAATATCAGGTGATTGTCAGAGGTTTTCAGAATCAGAACCTGAAGTTGCCATGAGACAACCCTTTCCAATTGTCAACGATATTCCCCATAGCCAGAACATGAAGTCCGGTTAGTGAATGGTCTTCATAGCTCTGACCATCTTGTGGTCCATCATCGATACATTGGAGATAATTCCAGCCATCCCTGCGCCTCTTCTGCTCCGCTGAACTCACAATGAGAAAATTCTGGTGTCCAATTTTAAGGCGGATAATTCCTTTATTATTAGCAGCTTAATCCAAGCAGAAAAAAATCCTGTTCTGTTCTAACGTCTTGATTACAGGAGCCGCCGCGCGATAATGAAGCACATTGTTACTTGTCTGCCGTTACTCCGGGCTACCGATCCCTCATGTTGACCACTGACAGGCACGAAACTGGAGATTTCGGCATTCAATTATTTGCTTCTTTAATTTCAGAGACTTTCTCAGATGATGTAGCGGCGCTGAGTAGCAGCGTGTGGGTGTGCAGCGTAATTGCCAGGAGCATTAAGAGAATTGTTAACTTTTCATACAAGTTTTTTTTAAAAAAAAATATATGAAATTCAACTTTACATAATAAGAAAATGTACCGGAGGAAGAAAACCCGGATAATTACATTTATATAACACGGCTGCTGCACTCATCGACCTCCATGGCGAATCGCCTGGTTATTGGTCATTAAAGTATGATGAGCTATGAAGATTTTAGTGGTTTATCTATAATAAATTTGTTATGTTCTGCTCCGTTTCCGCTTCCTATATTTGGTCTTTATGTAACGTGCTGAGATTCGCAGAAAAGTCCATATTGTAGAAACCACTGGGCCGTGTTCTGTTCTGTCTCCGGTGTGGAGCTGATAGATGAAGAAATACTTTAAAAGATTCTATTTCTGTAGGATACATTCCCAATTATTCTTATGTGAGGAGTGTGAGAATAAGCAGAAGGTATCACATAGCGCTGTGCTCAGTATCACTCAGTAGGGGGCGCCCAACATCACTCAGGGCAGTAAGGGATGGATAATAGGGAGGGTAATTCGGTTCTGCTGCAGCTGAGATGTCTATGAAGAGGTTCTGCAGCAGCGGAGGTGTCTATGAAGAGGTTCTGTGGCAGAGGAGGTGTCTATGAAGAAATTCTGCAGCAGCAGAGGTGTCTATGAGTAGGTTCTGCGGCAGCAGAGGTGTCTATGAAGAGGTTCTGCAGCAGCAGAGGTGTCTATGAAGAGGTTCTGCAGCAGCAGAGGTGTCTATGAAGAGGTTCTGCGGCAGCTAAGGTGTCTATGAAGAGGTTCTGTGGCAGCTGAGATGTCTATGGAGAAGTTCTGGGGCAGCTGAGATGTCTATGAATAGGTTCTGTGGCAGCTGACGTGTCTATGAGTAGGTTCTGCGGCAGTGGAGGTGTCTATGAGTAGGTTCTGCGGCAGTGGAGGTGTCTATGAAGAGGTTCTGCGTCAGCAGAGGTGTCTATGAAGAGGTTCTGCAGCAGCAGAGGTGTCTATGAAGAGGTTCTGCGGCAGCTAAGGTGTCTATGAAGAGGTTCTGTGGTAGCGGAGATGTCTACGGAGAAGTTCTGCGGCAGCTGAGGTGTCTATGAGTAGGTTCTGCGGCAGCAGAGGTGTCTGTGAAGAGGTTCTGTGGCAGCTGAGATGTCTATGAAGAGGTTCTGCGGCAGCGGAGGTGTCTATGAAGAGGTTCTGTGTCAGCTGAAGTGTCTATGAAGAGGTTCTGCGGTAGCGGAGGTGTCTATAAAGAGGTTCTGCGGTAGCGGAGGTGTCTATAAAGAGGTTCTGCGGTAGAGGAGGTGACTATAAAGAGGTTCTGCAGCAGCGGAGGTGACTATAAAGAGGTTCTGCGGCAGCAGAGGTGTCTGTGAAGAGGTTCTGTGGCAGCTGAGATGTCTATGAAGAGGTTCTGCGGCAGCGGAGGTGTCTATGAAGAGGTTCTGTGTCAGCTGAAGTGTCTATGAAGAGGTTCTGCGGTAGCAGAGGTGTCTATAAAGAGGTTCTGCGGCAGCGGAGGTGACTATAAAGAGGTTCTGCGGCAGCTGAGCTGTCTACTCACTGAGAAGGTTCTGTGGCAGCAAAGGTGTCTATCAAGAGGTTCTGCGGCAGCGGAGGTGTCTATTAAGGGGTTCTGCAGCAGAGGAGGTGTCTATGAAGAGGTTCTGCGGCAGCGGAGGTGTCTATGAAGGGGTTCTGCAGCAGAGGAGGTGTCTATGAAGAGGTTCTGTGGCAGCTAAGGTGTCTATGAAGAGGTTCTGCGGCTGCGGAGGTGTCTATGAAGAGGTTCCGCGGCTGCGGAGGTGTCTATGAAGAGGTTATGCGGCAGCGGAGGTGTCTATGAAGAGGTTCTGCAGCAGTGGAGGTGTCTATGAAGAGGTTCTGCAGAAGTTGATGTGTCTAATGTGGCAATAAAGAAGATTTAAGGGCACCTGTCAGGGCAATAAAACGCTCTGGCAGGGCTTACTTAAGGTAGATTTAATCTCTTTCTCTATTGGAATATACCGTAAAGCTTAGAAACATTGACGTACTTCGAGGTCCAATCGATGGACCAAGCTTTCGGCAGTCCGGCTTATTCATGAGGGGGCCGTCCGAGGCACTCCCCTGTCTTCAGCTTCTCTTGGGGGCCACCCCTACCATACCAGATGCCGGTGGTGACTGCCTGGTTTGATGCTGCAGTCACCTCCTTCTCAGACCCCTCCTCATGAATCGGAAGCTTGGCCGCAGTGGTCACATGACCAACAAATGCAGCCCAGCTGGAGAAGTCATCATGGCACACCAGAGGAACAGGGTGTTTTTCCTTTGTCTCCAGTTCCTTCGGGCCATCGCAATCACTGTTGAACATCCAATAACCGTCATGGCCACTGATTGGCCGCAGTGGTCACGTGAGCAACACCTGAGGCCCTGCTGTAGAAGTCATCATGGCACCAGAGGAACATGGTGCTAGAGAATGCCGAGCACCTTTTCCCCAGTCTCCGGTTCCTGCAGGCCACAAGTTAACTGGAAAACACTGCAAACTCCACGTAAATTTTCCTGCAGAGCGTCCCTTCCCTGGACTGATGTCTTCCCCCATCACTGTCCATCTATTGTCACCCCCTCCTCCGCTCCCTAATACACAGCGCCATCAAAGACGACGGCCTGACGTCTCACGGATCACAGTCACCATTAGCTACAGCAATTTGTGGCCTGACTGGCTCTCATTAGGTCTCCGGAGCCGCGATCCTGCAGACTGTACAGTAAATTGCCACCCGGCTCAGCGTCCGTTGTGCATCTCAATGAGATTAAATAGAGAAGTAATGTAATTAGGAAACGTCTCAAAGAAAAAGATTTCATTATTCTCCGATGGGGAGAAGTCGCCGTAATGATGCAGACAGTGTCTTTTATATCTCTGCGCAATAATGATTGTTTCCCAACTAAGGGGTTTTCGGAGGGATTAATTCTGCGTTGTCTCATTACCGGAAATCAGGTCGTTTATTGGATGCTGGAAGATTATGGGATTGATGGGCGACTACGGAACATATTGGGCTCAAATAACCAAGATCTGGTTACAAAAATATGGCTTGAAAAGAATGAACAGCGCCATCTCTGACCATGGCTGTGTCAGGTATTACAGGTTGGTATCATTCAGGATAAATATCCGTTCTAGGGTTGAGATAAGTACTGCAGCTCAGTACCTAAGGTCCAAGCTGTAATACCATAGACAACCTGTGGACAAGCATGATGTTGTTTAAGCAAGAAAGCAGCCAAATTTCTTTAAAAAGTAAATTTCCTTTTCTCCACACTGAACCCCTAAAAATATCACATGTATGTGCACATGACCGTGTACATGGGGTATTGAGCTTGGCACACAATTTGCGGCTAGCTCATAGACCCAATAGAGGTCTATTGTGAAAGGTCATGTTGTCGTGAGCACGCCATATCTCACTGTACCATGACCACGCTGCGTGGCCTCTCTGCATTATGGACAGGAAAAGGGCCTGCTCTATCATTTGCAGTAGCCACTCATCTCCTATGGGACCCCATCCATCTCTAACCGCCCAAAACGGGCTGCAAACATTACTCTGTTTATAGTATTATGTTACCGGGTAACAATCACACTGTGCTCCTAAATAATATATATCCCAAAAATATACCAATGTATAAAAAATATACTATGTCCCTTTAATAGATTTAATATACAAATTATTTACATACGGTGCCCACTACTGCACAAGTCCCTAAATTAGTTGGAATTTTATTACTCTAATTTTATTATTCTGCTGGAATTTATTTATTTACCAGCTGGATTCTGAGGCAAGGGTCCCTGTGGTGCCCCCATAGGGCAATTGAAGCTTCATAAAGTGTCCATTCATATGAATGGAAGACAGGACAGCTGAGGTCCTCCAATGCGAGAAATGCTCTTTATGACCCTTCTTCACTATGGCCACAAAATTAGGAACCTGAACAGGGGGACATTTCCCAGTGGGTTGTATGAATGCACAGTCCCTTTAGATTTTCTTCTATATGTTTTTCCATATCTTTTATCTCAAGATATGCGGAGATGAGATCAGAAAACATACTTGGTGCTCTCTGCTGTTTGTCCATCCTGGTGCCTTGTTTGTGCGATTCAAAATGGCAGCCATGAGCTCTACCTTCTTTAAAAGACTAAGATTTGCCACCCCGATAGATGTTAAAGGACCTTGGAAGATGTCATGACCATGTAATCCAGAAAACGAGTTAGAATATGTCTTGGGTTTTCACACTGTGCATATTCTAAACCTGAGGAAGCCATTTTGTACTATGAAACGGGACTACAGAATGGACAGAGGCAGCAGCTTTCGTAAAGAGGATGCCAAGTATTTGGGCTGGAGAATAACTTTAAGACTCTTCACACACAACCCAAATTTAGGTGTTAGATGTCAAGTCCTTTAAAGTATCCGGAAACTTAGCAGACGACGCAATGTCTGACAATTTCCAATTTCAACTTTTTCCTTCATCTGCATCATTGATCTTCTCATTCCGTGAGCAGAAAGTCAAGAAAGATGAATAGACGCCATTAACTTCATTCTCATTTCCAAGATGGATAGTACGAGGAGGAATATTAACCTATTCCATTATCTCAATATCTTAGCGGATGTGAACGTCTTCATATTCAATATAGAATCAGATGCGGAGAGCTGGAGGATCAAGTCGGGTAATGAGGTGGTTGATGAAGATGCGGAAATACTGGATTTACATCGATATCAGTGGAGACTAAGTAATAAATTGGACTTTTTGATTGAATATTCATATCTCTGAAGACGTGTTGGTGAATTTAGTATCGGAGGTCTAAAATTCATTCGAGGGGATCTACATCAATGCTTATGGTTCTGAGCAACGGCTCCCAAATACGAGGCCGAAAAGGCAAAGATCAAAACGGTCATAAACACACCTGGAGTTCTGCTGGTTGGATGATACAATACTGAGTGTAGTTTTCGGTGGGAGATCTGGGCGTTTCACCTTCCAAAACCAGCTTGGCTTCTACATCTGGTGTCCTCAACTCACCTGCCCCACCTGTAACCACGGTTCTGCTAAATATTACATTCAGTGTGAACCATCGCCTACTGGATTCCAGACTGAAGAACCTTTAGGCATTCTAGAAAGAGGAGTCATGCAAAGCTTCTCCCTTATTAGGGCCAGATATTCCGGAATGACCGCTCGAGGTTCGTACAATCTTGATTCTGAGGTAGTCTTCTGAAATCAAATTAAAATTCTAGGATGCAAAACCTAAGAGATACAGGTAGAAGAGTACAATAGATACTGTAAAAAACTAACACTCAGTAATAAGGTAGTAATAATGTAGGATAAAATAAGAACTGAAGACAATGGAATATGGAAAAGAGCAGGAAGTCAAGGAGAACTGGATACTAGACCAAATCATAACCAGATCTTCCACTGGTGGCACTAATCAGACCAGTTAGAAATCGTTTCCAGTTGCAAACATGAAAATATTGATTGTCGAAGAAGAAAATTTTGGTCATAAACACATGAGAAGGTAAATGGACACAATCATAGAAAGCAGAAGACAGACCAGTGCAGCCATTAAAGATCTTTGTTCTGAGGGAGTCATTGAAAATGACCTAGACTTGTACCCAACTTTCTAGTACAGACTTACGTGGTCACACTGAAAAGGAGGGGGACACAAGAGGAAAATATTCTAAAACCAGTGCCCAATAGCCATAACGACAATGAGGTATGATAGAACGTGTACTAACAACAATGAAATAAGTTGAAGACCAAAAAGAAATTGATTCTTGATCATGTAAAAGATGGTCCACTTGTAGACAGGAGGGACACTGTATCCAATTGTGGACAATGAAAATACGACGTGAAGGTGAGGTGGACCACAACAAGATGGATCGAGACATGCAAAAACCCAACCACTGAAGAGCCTGGAAGACAAAACGGGAGACAGTGGTAAAGTCCTCCAACTATTAACTGTTTAAACAATCCTTTCCCATTCTTACTTTAGGAAGAAAAACTCTTAAAGACCATTCTACGACCTCCACCAGCTTCAAACGTTCTGCATCCTATATTATGTTTCACCGATTCCAGCAAAGGTAGAATTAGTTCTCCAGTACTCAACATTTCCGGGAAATCAGCACAGTTTCAGCACTGTGGGAATATGGTCAGAATTTAATGTTTGAAGTCCTCCTTCAGCTCGTAATTACATTTAGAATCAGAATTGGGACAGATGTCAGCCATAAACCTAGGAAGACCAGCACATCAGGAGGCCCAACCACCAAAGCTTGCAAATCAGATAAATGTACACATACTCCTAGGGATGTGCAAACTTAACAGCATAGCAAGGATGAAAGAGATATGCTAATCGAAATTCGGGGGAGCCTGTCCTAAACTAGGATGAAGAAATCACCAAACACAGGCAAATTACATATTTCTTACTAATTTGGGCATAACCTGGAGTTATGAGCCCCCTGCTAATAGGATAAGATCAGGAGGTATTGACCCACATTCCTTTCAAATCTTAGGATTGTATCTTTCCGTGCACCGCACTAGAGTACATACCCTCCCTGATTTTAGGTGTACCACCCCCAAGTATGGGGTGATATAGAACTGTGTACCCAGTGAATTGAAGATGGCTGCATCACTGTTACCATTTTTGTGAGTTTTATAACAATTCATTACAAACGTACCTCATTGAAGGGCAGCACAGTTCACATTAACATATGAACATCCCTCAGTCAGTGATGTCCCAAACTGGGTGGTGGGTGGGCGGAAAATCCAGAAGCTGAATAACTACTACTATTATTTTATTTTCATAACTTTTTATGTATGTATTGTATGTATGTTCTTGCAACTATTTTTTAAATCTAAGTTTTATGTTTGCACTGCACATCAGTGTATTAAATCTTGAAAATTTAATAAATCTCCGCTCGTTGACTTAAAGAGCTTTAGTTTACAAAGAGATAATGTTGCCAATATCAATTTTAATTGATCTTACAGCTAATTGGGTATGCTGTAATTTGGATTTCTAAATTGTTGAGGGATTTATGTAGACAGGTGCCTATTTGCCTTCTAACTATAGTTTGATAAAAAAAAAAGTATAGGTGGTGGCAGTGAAAGATTTGAGTGAGTGTCAGGGCTAAGAGAGTAGATTTTAGCATAAAGGCCCCATCTTGCATAGATGGGACGGGCTTTATATACTAAATTGTGAGGCTCGCTACTGTAAGTGGGGCCAATGACGTGACCTGAGAGTGGGGAATCATCACAACACTTTATACCTCTTTGCCTTTCTACTGTCAAGAGGGCTTTAATGGATTAGAATAGATAACTTGAGACCGCCTATGTGACAGTAAAGATCCTAATTAGCATATAAGGTGTTAAAAGTAAAAATACTGATTTCTCGGTAACGGCAGAGGCTAGAGAAAAAATTCCAACTGCACCAAAATCAGTTGAGTTCATAGGTGAAGGATAAATATAGAGATTAACGCAGTTCATCACCTCTGATGTGTCTTGTGTAGGACTCATTTCTCGACATCTTCCTGGAAAGCTTAATACCAGTATTTTATGTCCTATTGATTCCGTGCAGAGGTGAAGGAGACGTGGGGCTGTATATCCCATTACCATCCGTAATAACCACTAATAATAATAATAATACATTATAAAGGCATCTGCCGCACGTCTGATACCTGCTGATAACCCGAGTCTGTCCTTCAGGATGATGAAGTCTGGGCTACAATGTAATCATTACATGTAGATTATTAGAATCTGCGCTAAACGACCATCTGGACGTGAAGAGAATCACCAAGAAATTCATGAGGGTGAAGATGAAATATAATAATATTCAAATTACTTCTATATAGGAGACATACATGTAAAAATAAAGGTCATATACAGAATCTGAATATTAAAGTGAGGGGAATACTGCTACAAGTATTTGAAAGGGAACCTGTCAGCAGGTGTGAACATACACACAGCAGCCAGTGTTAGGTAAGTGCAAGGGGGAGGGGGTTTCCTCACACTGCTGAGCTCTGTGTTCTCTGCAGACAGTGTCGAGTATTATCCCAGAGAGATGTGTAATCATACATTTGTGTATGTTGTTAGTAGCAGCAGGACTGTGAAATATGGATTAATATTCCAGAAATGTAACACGTCCTGCTGTGTTCTCTGCAGCAAGTGTTATGAAGAGCTGTGTAACCTTTGAGTTAGTAGCAGCAGAACTGTTATATATGGTTTATATTCCAGGATTGTTAGGTATTCTCCCTGGAGACATCTATAACATTTGTTAATTTTGATAATAGCAGCAGAACTGTGAAATATGGATTTATATTCCAGGATTGTAGCTTCTCTAAATGCAATGGGAGAGTGTCCTCACAATTCTATCCTCTTCGCAGCAAGTGTTATGTATTGTCCCTGGAGAGATGTGGAACAAGACCTTAGTGTACATTGGCAGCAGGACTGTGATATATGGATTTATATTCCAGGATTGTTAGGTATTCTCCCTGAAGAGATGTATAGCCTTTGTTAATGTTGTTAGTAGCAGCAGGACTGTGAAATAAGAATTTCTATACCAGGATTGTAGCTTCTCCAAGTGCACTGGGGGCGTGTCCTCACAATTTTATTCTCTGTGCAGCCAGTGTTATGTATTGTCCCTGGAGAGATGTTGCTCAGTGCACAGGAATAAAAGTACAGGAGTGAGGACATGCCCCCAATGCACTTGAAGAAGCTACATTATCACAGTCCTCCTGCTACTACTTATAACTTAAAACGTAGATATTTCTCACATGTGAAGATAAATCTGGAAATAAGAAAAGTACAGAAGTAGCAGTAGACCATCCATTCATGAAGTCCAGGACTCCAGGCCAATCGCCACAGAGTTTATTCTATATAAACATTCCTCAGGATCAACTCCAGCTAAAAACAGTTTGTACAATTATTGCTCAAAATTATAAAATTAAAAAAAAAAATGTATTTCCAATGTGGATCTTTGGGGCAGTCATTGAGTAGCCGCTGGCGGCCATGATGTCTGGCGACCACATATTGGGATGGCGGGATGGAGTCCGGGTTAGATCTCCTGCAGGATGTGCTCCATGGTCCCGTCGGTCCCAGGCTGCATGGCTTCCTGGACGTATACAATGAACTCCGAGGTCTCCTCTCCTTGTGTATACACGGTGACTGTTTCGATCCCCTCTACGTCATCGGAGGAGACCACCAGGTGATGCTGCTCCCCCAACCCCACTGTGGCTTGTTGTAGAGCCTCCTGTATCATCACCGCGTGATTGGTAGAGCGCTCTTCTTCCGTCACCTGATAATGACATCACAACATTACATCATAGATTTGTGCGGCAGAGTGAAGAAAT
Source organism: Engystomops pustulosus (assembly GCF_040894005.1). NCBI lineage: Eukaryota > Metazoa > Chordata > Amphibia > Anura > Leptodactylidae > Engystomops > Engystomops pustulosus. The sequence goes on along the minus strand of NC_092415.1, from coordinate 11,407,397 downwards.
GATACAAAGACTCTACCAAATACAACAATCCCAGGAGCGCAGCAGTCTTGTACCCTAATTTTCAGCATGACCCTGTCCTGCCCCTCCCAGATGTCGGCATGACCCTGGGCCGCCCCCCAGGCGTCGGCGTCTCACCCTCCCCCTCATGCGTCCACGTGCCCCCCCCCCCCAAGGGGCCGGTGTGTCCCTCGTCTCACCCTCCCCAGGTGCCGTTGTGTCCCTGTCTCGCCCTCCCCAGGTGCCGTTGTGTCCCTGTCTCGCCCTCCCCAGGTGCCGGCGTGTGCTTGTCTCGCCCCCCAGACGGCGGCGTGTGCCTGTCTGGCCACCCAGGCGTCGGGGTGTACACAACTTCCCTAATATCTTTTATATGTTATATAAATCGTTAAACCAATGGAGGTTCCAATTCACACTGCCAACTATATTCAAGAAAAAAAAAATAAGATATGAAATTTAAGTGAAACTGGACATGCAACAAACTAATATTCTGCAAAAACCTTTTCCCGAAACGTTCCAAAATGTCATCTATTAGTAAATGTGGCTCTTGGTTTCCATCAGTGAAAGCCTTCCAAACCAAGAGAAAAGAATATCCACTACTTTATTGTCCAAGTAACATCGCAACGTTTTAATAAGAATCTACAGTCATGGTTAGTGGCAGCCATGAAGTATAAGTACATAATGGGGAATATTCCCCTAAACTAAACAAGTGAAACAGTTATTTTGTATAAAGACTCGTGTAAAATACAAAAGAGCAAATGCTATACAATAATTTAAAACCAAACACAATGGGGGGAAACAGAAAACGTTAAAGGACACCTACCAACAGGATGAAGGATTGTAAACCAAGCACACTGACATACTGGTGTGCGCCCCCCCCCCCCTGACAGCATCTTCTTTTAGCTTCTTATGCCCTTGTTTTTAAGAAAAAAGGCTTTAAAAATCATGCAAATAAGCCTGAGAGGCCCCAGGCTCCATAGATTTTAAGCCCCTTAGGCTTATTTGTATAATTTTAAGCCTTTTATTTTTGTTAGAACAAGGGCATAAGATGATAAAAGAAGAGCAGATCCTGTCAGAGGGGGCACACACCAGTATGTCAGTTTGCTGGGTTTACAATCCTTCATCCTGGTGGTAGATGCCCTTTGAATCTAAAGGGGTCAATACCGCAAGCTTTAGTTAGTATGGAAAAGCAATGAGACTCCCCCATTCACAAATCACAATCAGCTGTTGATGTCCATGTGACATGTAGCAGCCAATGAATGACTTCAGTGTTTTAAAAGGCCACATGGTGGACCCTGTTCCTTTGTCAAAATGGTGAAGACAAAGCTTTTGGAGGACATTGAAACTGCTATTATTAGCAAACACAGCCTTATACTCTTTGGAAGACTCATCTCCGAAGACCTTGGTATCTCAGTTTCAACATTGCACAATGTTATTAAAAAGGTCGACAAGCATGGAATGGTCAAGAACCTCCCTGGATGTGGGAGAAAGAGAGAGGTCTTCCAAGGTGCGAATGATGGAAAATATACCACATCAAACATCTAAAGACCTGAAGGTCAACCTGGAACTGTCTGGGTTCCTGGTCTGACAAGACCCATATGCCGCACACTCAACCAAGCAGAGCTTTATGGGTGAAGGCAAAGGAAGAAACCATTGCTGAAGAAAAGACCTCAAAAGTTACAAATGATCTTTACCAAAGGGACTTCTCGGGCCTTCGCCCTGGAGATCACAGAAGCTACTCCAGGCCTTGAGTAGCCTCTTCAGGCAAATAGCATAACGATTATAACAGATAAGTTAGGTTTTAGAAAATAGTAAAATTTGTTTAGATTAGCGGAATCTACAGTTGGGATCTACTAAATAAGTAGATTCCTGGCGGTAGGTTATTACTGCAGCCCACCATCAGGAACCCATGGGGGAGTCTCTTAGAAAGATGCTTATATCCTTTCAGTAGAGCTTGCTCCAATAAATGACTTTCTTCATGCTTAAAAGGGTCATCCAAAATCGTAGCATGAGACGAGGAAGACGTGCTCTCCAAAGAGCCTTGGTAACCTAAAGTGGCCAACGGTGGGGTGCGCATTGTTTGCCGGTCCGCAATGTCAAATGGACCATCTATCCTAAAGCCAGACAAATCATCAGTACAGATAACCATCTATAGCCGCCATCTTTCTGTAGCCTTAGATTCTTTTCACAAGGAACCGAAAACCATTCTCCATTTACACAATTTTCTAAATGCCCAGGTCACTGTGTGTCCTATGTGACTATATCCTAACATAAGTAAAATATGAGTAAAATATCACTATTTTAAGCTTATTTCATACATAGGGTCAGATTTACTTACCCGGTACTGTTGTGAAGGGGAATATCTGTACATGAGCTTTATAGTTTTATACATAAAGGGGAATATTTGTATATGAGCTTATAGTTTTATATTTTTATACTTTTATATAGCTGGCAAATACTAAAGTTTTTCCTCCTCAGCAATATGCTCAGATATATTACTTAAGATGGCGCCGGCATCCACTGATACTACCCAGCCAACACCCTATTCCTGGAAGTAGATCAACATGCTCAATTCCAAGAAGGCTTCATCACTCATATCGAAACTTAAGGTTTTGACAACGCCCAGGACATTATCTGCCCAGATACTGGAACTGACCAATTGGAGTGCACCAGATGTTAGACTGAATTTGCTTAACCCTTGCCCACTATGATGCTATATGATGTATAACCACACCTTTCTCTCTTCTGTATAAATCTGCTAACACGGAAATAAAGTCAGTCTTGTTGTCATGAGAGCAGTAGTACGGAGCTTGTTTGAGATTGAGACTGAATAACCTTATATCAGATTCCATCTTGAAAACGTGCACACTTGCTCTGTCTAATTTGAGGTGACTGACCGGACCGGTTAATTGTTGATTACGACCTCGACACTGTCGCGATGCGAGGTGCGTTGTCCGACGTGGATTTGGGTCTGCCGTGATTCACCAAGGTCGTGCGTGTCTTGCGACACAATTCTAAATGTTAAATCTTGTGCGTTGTCCGAATCCGTCAGGTTGTCCGATGGCCACACCCCCCCGATATCTGTCGCGTGCAAGCCACCGCCGTGAAACCCCACTTAAATGCGCTCCGCGGACCCTTAGTAAATGAGCCCCAATGTATCTATTCTAAAGCAAAGTACACAAATGTAAATTATATTATTGTAAAAGACACTGATCAGAATTAGAGAACACTTTCTGGTACGTTATTGGTGCTATTTTGGCACCTGTTGCTAAATTCCTTAATTATCTGACAAACCTGATGTGACTGGTACCCAACCACATTTTGCCAACTTTGCATAAATGTTGCGCCGTTGCAAAGTGACTAAAACCCTACGGCAGCAGGTTGTCCAAATGAAGGCCAAAGGGGTGACCCTGTCAGCCATAGCAGGAGAAGTTGGTCGTTTCAATTCTGTGATATCTAGACTATTGAATCTTTACAACATTAAATCTCATCCAAGTCCCCCAAGCAGGCGGGTCGCCCATAAAAGACAAATACAAAAGAGGACAGGATAATGCGGATAATCTCCATGGGTAATTGTTTCATCACTGCAGCTGGAATTGCTCATCAGTTCAGCTCTGAACTGTGGAAGGATCTTTCTCATCATACAGGTGTCTCAAAGTTTAGGAGCATTTGGACTGAAAGCCGACTCTGCACTGACCAAACCTCTTATTAGCAGAACGAATCAAAAGGCAAGACTCGCCTCTGCTGAGGAGCATGTTGTGTGGACAGAAGAGAAGTGTCCACAGTTTATTTTAGTAATGAAAGTAAGTTAAATGAGAAACATTAATGTTCACCGAAAACTGGGGAAAAACTGAATCCGAAGTGTGTAAAGAAGTCAGTGAAAGGTGGTGGAGGAAGTGTCATGGTTTGGAAAATGTTTTCCACAGCAGGAGATAGAGTGCATGCAAATGTGCATCAGAACCGTCTTCAAGAACATGCACTCATCATAAAATCAGCAGCTACTTTCATGCAGTAGAATGCCCCCCCTGTCACACAGCAAAATGAGTAAAGCAGTTCCTCGAGAACAGAAAACACAAACAGCCACAGCCTCATCTAAACCCAATAGAAGACCCCAGGAAAGTCCTTGGTGACAAAGATATGACTAAGAAACCCATAACAGGAAACCGGAAGAGTGGAGCAGATCCCAGCAGAGCCGTGTGAGACACTAGTGATGTCCTGTGGCCGGTGCGGAGGTCCTGTGCTCTCCCTACTGATTGGGGACTGCTAGGACCTTTTGTCTCACCAGACGGACCGTACCTAGGGTGACGTCACCGGTACCTTGTTAGTCAGATACAGCGAAGCCACCGGCCGGGGCTCGCGTGCTGATCTGCATTTTGTGGATTACTACTTGGCTTGGAAACGCTATCCGAAGTGAAATACACCTCACGAAAAGATTATTGCTCTACATGAGATTTACGAGACCTATGGGACAAAACCTCACTAAACGGAAGGAATCAAACTTCCCACACAGGAGGGGTGCCACTTACAGGTTAGTGCATCGTGCACACTGATGTTTAAATCATTGTAGATCCGTTTATCCGAACCTAATAGTCCTAATTTTATAGCCAGCGCAGGTATCCTTGTTTTTTACTTAAGGACTGCTAGGACCTGCAGAAAATATCATAATAATCTTTCCCAGTGCTCCAGTCATTGCTGTTCTCTAATTATGATCATCACGTTTATTTGCAAAATTAAGGTTTTATGTTGATACTTTGGTATTTTAGTAAAGCCCTGTTCTAGTGGCCGGGAGACCCCTTACACTGATCCATCAAATGGCCCTCAATGCAGATGACATTACAGGCAGTCCCCGGGTTACATACAAGATAGGGTCTGTAGGTTTGTTCTTAAGTTGAATTTGTATGTAAGTCGGAACTGTATATTTTATCATTGTAATCCCAGCCAGAACTTTTTTGGTCTCTGTGACAATTGGATTTTAAAAATGTTGGGTTGTCATAAGAACCAGGATTAACAATAAAGTTTCATTACAGACGCCTGTGATATCTGTTACAGCTGATTATTGTAGCCTAGGACTAAGTACAGGAAATTACCAACATCCAGAGGTCCGTTTGTAACTAGGGGTCCTATGTAAGTCGAGTGTTCTTAAGTAGGGGACCGCCTGTACTTCTAAAAAAAAACCTTGTTCTCTAATTTTGCTCTCCAGCGTATATTATAAATACCGTATATACGTATTACAGACGCCTTATTCCAGGTCACGGATATATAAATCACTCGCGCCTATTTATGTTCCCCTGCATTTCGCGCGCATGAAATGTCAGCTCTGCCGCGACGATCCATATTTTCTGCTCGCGGAGTATGATAAATCACAATCCTGGCGGAGGATTTGCATTTCAAAGTCGCTGTTTACATCATCTCACTTCTGAACGTCCTCATTTACATTCTTATAGAAGAGCCGTGGGGCCGCGTCCCCTCCGCTGGATAACACGGGGAGCCCCTCCCAGCCGCTAAACGAGTGACGGCGCCGGCTTCAATTCCCTGAGTCGGCATCTGGGCTCCGGTCTGATAGCAGCCTTGCGTTTAGATGAATATATGAAAGCGTCTGCTGAGGATCGCACCCTCCGGGTTAGCGCAGCACGCGGCTGCCGGTGCACTGGGAGTTCAGTGGGTGCAAGAGAAAAGAGGACGACAAAACCTTGTGAAGAACAAAGCGGAAACCGGAGATGAAATACAAAATATCTCACGTTCATTAAGACTCAATTATTTAGAGGGGATGTTGAGCCAAAACAGCTCAGAACGTTATAATTACCGGATCCTCAGAGGTGCCGATCCGACGTGACGGTCAGACGTGAGGACATGTGATCACAGCAGCAAGGACGCAAATCTGAGACGCAATGTTCTTCCAGTTCAGCGCATTCCATTTAAGAACCCAAATTTGTGACCTTTCCTCCCCAGTATTCAATATCCAGGGCAAGCAGCTACATCTTTACTCTTTGAACCCACTAATGTCAACAGTTTTATTTGGTAGCCACCGAGGGGACTCTTAAGGGTTCATTCACTTACAGCAAATAATTCTTATTGATTCTATAATGAAACATTATACAATTTTCCAATATACTTTCTGTATCAATTTCTCACGGTTTTCAAGATCTTCGCTTGCTGTCCCGCCATAGGAAGCTTCATTGCTTACTTCCTGTGAATAAACAGCCATCTATAGTCATGTGAAGTCACACAGGTGCACAGCGCGTTATATCCCTGGTCATGTGATGTCTCACAGGGGCACGTCACGCCTCATCTCTCAGGTCATGCGATGTCACACAGGTGTCACACTCTTTATCTCCCTGGTCATGTAATGTCATACCGATGAGCCGTGCACCTGTGTGATGTCACTGGTCATAAATGTCACAAAGATATGCGACTCACTATATCGCTGGTCATGTGATGTCACACAGGTGCACGGCTCATAATATCCCTGGTCATGTGATGTCACACAGGTGCACGGCTCATAATATCCCTGGTCATGTGATGTCACACAGGTGCACGGCTCATAATATCCCTGGTCATGTGATGTCACACAGGTGCACGGCTCATAATATCCCTGGTCATGTGATGTCACACAGGTGCACGGCTCATAATATCCCTGGTCATGTGATGTCACACAGGTGCACGGCTCATAATATCCCTGGTCATGTGATGTCACACAGGTGCACGGCTCATAATATCCCTGGTCATGTGATGTCACACAGGTGCACGGCTCATAATATCCCTGGTCATGTGATGTCACACAGGTGCACGGCTCATAATATCCCTGGTCATGTGATGTCACACAGGTGCACGGCTCATAATATACCTGGTCATGTGATGTCACACAGGTGCACGGCTCATAATATACCTGGGTCATGTGAAGTCACACAAATGCATGGCTTGTTATATCGCTGGTAAAGTGATGTAAAACAGATTGCACAGGCTGTGTGACATCATGGGTGACATCACATGATCAGGGATATAACAAGCGATGCACCTGTGTGACGTCACATGACCATAGGCCAGTTCTATCCACAGGAACTTTTCATTATACAAACGATATCAATTATTTGCGGAAAGTGGCTGGACAGTTATTATGCATTTATCACAAATGATGAGAAGCCTTTAAAAAAAATAAAGGTTAAAAAGTGCACAAATTTATATTAATCATCTGTTATACAAAAAAAAAAAATTATAAAATTATCATAGAAGCAAAAAACAAAAAAACAAAAACACTTTGCTGAAATAAAAGCACAGATCTTTTAAATTTATTCTTATTTATGTAGAGCATGTGACCAGCTGCTCGGAAGTAAAACAAAACCATCCGGGACTAAAAAGACCAAAAACTACCAAAAAGTACCAAAAACTAAAATAAGAGTGGCAGTAGAATTGGAGCGACACCGGTATCAATGGGCGAGTGTGGTGGTGATTATTTTGCTACATCATATAAATATTATCCATAATTCTCTGTACCTGCAGCCTGGGAGGTTCTGGCTCTATAAAGGGTGACATACATTACAGGGTAGGTACCTATAGGTTCCATTAGAGAGACAGTCTGCTTCCTTCTGGAGGAGAGCTAATTTGCATGCTACCTTTAAAAAGACCCTGTCAGGACACTTGCACATAAGCAGCCAGTGACAGGTTGCTATAGAGCTATTAACTGATTGACCCCCTTCTTTTAGCTAAAAATAGAAGGTGATTTATGTGAAGTGAAACTATCTTAGATTACCCGGCATCAGAGGGGGCGTGTCCTGCTTGGCCAGACCCTCCCATCCAGTACTCCCCATGCCTTATGCCTCTTTACTGGTCACAGTTCATGTCATGTGACCAGAGCAACATCTCAGGTCCTTAAGCCTCTTAAAAATAGCAATCTGTAACCCATGTATGTATCTGATCACATGAAATCACAACAGCCTCCATGGACTTCTAATCCTCCTCATCCTCCATGGAGGCTGCTGTGATCTCATGTAATCACATACATGGTGTACAGTTTGCTATTGTTAGAAGGCTAAAGGACCTGCAATGATGTCACTGGTCACATTCCATGAATGTAACACAAGGCACAGTGAAAAAAAAAATTGACACAATATTTCCTATCTGTACATAGAGCTTTATACGTCTGTAGCTGAATATCAGCAGATTGTCCCTAAGTGCAAGGAGGCAGAACACAGATTAGAAGAGACACTGAGCTGTCAGTCAGAATAATGGGGCGTGGCTCACTGCCAGCCTGAGAGAGAGAAGAGTCACAAACACCAGACATGAGTCAGAAGAGCTAATTTGTATATCAGAAAAACGTCTGTAATTAAGGTACAGGGCCTCACTGGCAGCTAATTCTAGGTGATATGAGGAGGACTTGTAACCCTTTATCAGCCGGCATTGTTACTCAGGGGGGGCAAAATCTGGTGACAGGTCCTCATTAAGCTTCCCTCCCAGACGGATCTTTACGTCTACACTTATGTAGCATCACTTGTAGCGTTGTGTTTGTTGTAGACAGTCCATTGCTGTGAAATCTTGTGCAACTCATGTACAAATGTCATCCAAGACGTTATATACCGGCGCCCACAGGAGATCGGCCATTACTGACGCTACAGCGACAGAGGTTACAGTGTCAGTCTGACCGCCGCCGCACTGTTATTACATTATTCCAGCAATTTCCTCATTCACAGTGACAAGAGCGAGACATGACGGGGGCCTAATAATAAAGATGGACGTTACAAGGAGCTCAGAACACATCGAGATGGTACAAGAGGAGGAGAACATAGAAGGTCAACTACACGAGGCAGAAGTACAGGGAGCAAGGGAGTAATCTATGTATCACAGATGTCGTGTATTACTTCTATCACATGTCACCCCAGGAACACCATTTAGCAGTAGAGTCACAATGTATTATACTCCAGAGCTGCACTCACTATTCTGCTGCTGGTGCAGTCACTGTGTACATACATGACATTATTTATCCTGTACTGATCCTGAGTTACATCCTGTATTATACTCCGGAGCTGCACTCACTATTCTGCTGCTGGTGCAGTCACTGTGTACATACATGACATTACTTATCCTGTACTGATCCTGAGTTACATCCTGTATTATACTCCGGAGCTGCACTCACTATTCTGCTGCTGGTGCAGTCGCTGTGTACATACATGACATTACTTATCCTGTACTGATCCTGAGTTACATCCTGTATTATACTCCGGAGCTGCACTCACTATTCTGCTGCTGGTGCAGTCACTGTGTACATACATGACATTACTTATCCTGTACTGATCCTGAGTTACATCCTGTATTATACTCCAGAGCTGTACTCACTATTCTGCTGCTGGTGCAGTCACTGTGTACATACATGACATTACTTATCCTGTACTGATCCTGAGTTACATCCTGTATTATACTCCAGAGCTGCACTCACTATTCTGCTGCTGGAGCAGTCGCTGTGTACATACATGACATTACTTATCCTGTACTGACCCTGAGTTACATCCTGTATTATACTCCAGAGCTGCACTCACTATTCTGCTGCAGGTGCAGTCACTGTGTACATACATGACATTACTTATTCTGTACTGATCCTGAGTTACATCCTGTATTATACTCCAGAGCTGCACTCACTATTCTTCTGCAGGTGCAGTCACTGTGTACATACATGACATTACTTATTCTGTACTGATCCTGAGTTACATCCTGTATTATACTCCAGAGCTGCACTCACTATTCTGCTGCAGGTGCAGTCACTGTGTACATACATGACATTACTTATCCTGTACTGATCCTGAGTTACGTCCTGTATTATACTCCAGAGCTGCACTCACTATTCTGCTGCAGGTGCAGTCACTGTGTACATACATGACATTACTTATCCTGTACTGATCCTGAGTTACGTCCTGTATTATACTCCAGAGCTGCACTCACTATTCTGCTGCTGGAGCAGTCACTGTGCACATACATGACATTACTTATCCCGTACTGATCCCGAGTTACTTCCTGTATTATAACCCGGAGCTGCACTCACTATTCTGCTGCTGGTACAGTCACTGTGTACATACGTGACATTACTTATCCTGTACTGATCCTGAGTTACATCCTGTATTATACCCCAGAGCTGCACTCACTATTCTGCTGCTGGTGCAGTCACTGTGTACATACATGACATTACTTATCCTGTACTGATCCTGAGTTACATCCTGTATTATACTCCAGAGCTGCACTCACTATTCTGCTGCTGGTGCAGTCACTGTGTACATACATGACATTACTTATCCTGTACTGATCCTGAGTTACATCCTGTATTATACTCCAGAGCTGCACTCACTATTCTGCTGCAGGTGCAGTCACTGTGTACATACATGACATTACTTATCCTGTACTGATCCTGAGTTACATCCTGTATTATACTCCAGAGCTGCACTCACTATTCTGCTGCTGGTGCAGTCGCTGTGTACATACATGACATTACTTATCCTGTACTGACCCTGAGTTACATCCTGTATTATACTCCAGAGCTGCACTCACTATTCTGCTGCAGGTGCAGTCACTGTGTACATACATGACATTACTTATTCTGTACTGATCCTGAGTTACATCCTGTATTATACTCCAGAGCTGCACTCACTATTCTGCTGCTGGTGCAGTCACTGTGTACATACATGACATTACTTATCCTGTACTGATCCTGAGTTACATCCTGTATTATACCCCAGAGCTGCACTCACTATTCTGCTGCTGGTGCAGTCACTGTGTACATACATGACATTACTTATCCTGTACTGATCCTGAGTTACATCCTGTATTATACCCCAGAGCTGCACTCACTATTCTGCTGCTGGTGCAGTCACTGTGCACATACATGACATTACTTATCCCGTACTGATCCCGAGTTACTTCCTGTATTATAACCCAGAGCTGCACTCACTATTCTGCTGCTGGTGCAGTCACTGTGTACATACATGACATTACTTATCCTGTACTGATCCTGAGTTACATCCTGTATTATACTCCAGAGCTGCACTCACTATTCTGCTGCTGGTGCAGTCACTGTGTACATACATGACATTACTTATCCTGTACTGATCCTGAGTTACATCTTGTATTATACTCCAGAGCTGCACTCACTATTCTGCTGCTGGTGCAGTCATTGTGTACATACATGACATTACTTATCCTGTACTGATCCTGAGTTACATCCTGTATTATACTCCAGAGCTGCACTCACTATTCTGCTGCTGGAGCAGTCACTGTGCACATACATGACATTACTTATCCTGTAAAACATATTATATTATCCTTGAGAGTTGCAGCAAAGATTTTCTTCTATTTTCAGTCTACGAGGGGTTTTCCTGTTTCCAGTGTGGACAGGGCATCAATATCAGATCAGTGAGAGGCCCAACACTTTGGACAACCAATCAGTGAGAATTTAGCACATTCAGCAGCAACAATATTTCCCTCCTGCATCACTCTGTTATATCTTGTGAGTTGTGCAGCAACTAAAAAGCTATATCAGCAGCTAAAAAACTGTATCAGCTCTGCTGCATCTAAATAAACTCATGATAACTGGAATAGCTGTGAATAGAGAAATGTTCTGAACAATCCGATATCAGGAGACTCGGGTGACGTAGTCCACGCCTAGGATGCAAATTGATCCTGATGGCACAGAGACTGACGTCTCAATATGGGAGTCTCTTCCTTAGATGTTATGGAATAGTAACAAGAGGTGAGGAATGGCAGGGAGCGCTCAGCACTTCCCTCAGGCACACCTACCACACTGACCCCGCACCAGCAGAGTATACAGTGGGAGGAAGACAGACTCCGTCACTGCCTGAAGGAGACTCCAAGGGTGTGAAGAATGAGCTCTTAAGAGAATCAGATCAAAACCTTAAAAAGCAGAGAAGAAGAGAGGCCCCGGAGCTGCGGATACGGCACATGTAATGCGGAGAGCGACAACATGCAGAGCATGTACAATGTGCAATACACTAGCTACGTGTGTGTATATTATTATTCTTTATATATTTTATCTTCTAGTATTTGTTTCAACCTAAAAAATTAATTCACAAGCTTAATGTGCTGAAATACAAAGTACCTGCTACCTGAGAGTGCCAGCATGAAGGCTACCGGCATCCCTTATACATCCTCACTCACACTCTGGTCATAATATAGTTAAAAAAAAAAAAGTCTCCTTAGTTTGCGCACTGCAAAGCAGCCCCCCCCCCCCTATTCATTGTCGTTTGTGAAGGCAATCCATGTTTCTTTAGTGTGTTTGTCTATGAAGGCCGAATATGACTTAGATTGAATCTCCCTACAATTGTTTATAAAGCTCTGACCGGTGAGCCTTACATCTTTCTGCTCTATGCCCTGCTATAGTACACTATAAGCACTATCTTCTAACAGAACACCTTTCGGGTCTCTGCTCAGCACAGAAAAGAAGTGCTGAGCAGAGACACGAAAGGTGTTCTGTTAGAACATTGTGCTTATAGTGTACTACAGCAGGGCGTAGAGCAGAAAGATGTAAGGCTCACCGGAATCTGATAAACTGTTATGTTAGAAGATGATGCCAATACTATAGACAAGCAAGGAGCAGAAAAAGCAGCTCCAAGACGTATTCAGAATGCATACACACGCTCCTTGAAGACTCGAATATAGGATTAGCTTCACAATAGACTGTTAATGTGTTACCAAAGACTGATGTTCCAAAAAAAAAAAAGTTTAAGAAAATGTACACAGAACTCACGGCCTACACAATATTAAAACTTTACTGAAACAATAGCACCACGAACAGCCCCAACAGGTTCTATTCAACATTGTATGTAATCATAAATTTTGTAACCACCATCACCTATAAATATATATTTTTCAAAAATACACTCTGGTTTTACTTATTGAATTTTTTCCCACCACAGTTACTAAGCTACAAACGAGGCATAATGCCTAATGAATGCAGAGCACTAAAGCTACTGCGTCATCATCGGGTGTAAGTAGCGGTCTCACCTGTTCCACCACGGTTACAGTTCCGGGGGCCATGGCAACGACAGAAGCAACGGCATCGTGGGATTCCGTCCCCAATTCAATGATCTGCTGGAGTATGTTCACAGCCGTGGGGTCAAGCTTGTCACCTGAAGAGAAAAATCAATAAGTACAGGTTATCTGGAGGCGCGGTAAGAAGGTCTGGTCATGTTCTCGACGTCTTCTTACAACTTTTACGGAAATTCAGGCAGCTCGATGGAAAATATTAGATATACATAATTAATGAGCAGGAAATTAAACAAGTTGACTTTACTTTCAATCGTTGTGTACGGAGGAGCTTTATTATGTTGTCTTTTCTCTCCTTTTTTTGTTAGCGCTGTGAACGCTTCCTCTAAAGCCGCCATCTGTACGACCATCTGCAGCACTTCTGATACACAAAGCAAAGCTTCTGCAGAGATGAAGCTGAATAATGTTCCGAAATTAGGCTGCTTCTCCGTATACATTATAAGGGGATGAATCAAGATGGGAGAGGCCTGAAGAGCTAGTGGCACTTTTGTATGGACCTGCAAATATCTAACCACCATAGTTCTGTGGAACGTGTGGAACACATCATACGATCCTATACCTGTGAGCCCCATTGGGGATAGGGTCCGATTTGGCAAGCTCTGTGTAATCTGTGTGCGCTATATAAAGGAATTATAAATATACAGTTAAATGACAACATCTGCACTCCTCCATCTCCAAGACCTACATTGGCACAACCTCGGGGATGTAAAGCGGAGATGACGGGCAACTGCAAATGCCCACTTTCTGTATGATGGGGGAGGTTACATATGCATGGGTGAGACTTACCGCAGCACCAAAAACACCTCACTATATGGATGATCTAAATTTGTAAACATATTGCTTTAATTGGAGATTTTATTATTTTTTTTTTTTAGCTCTCTCTGTCCCTCTCCAAGCGGTAAATCTCAGCATATACTCAAGAATTTATGTCCCATGCTAAGAACTTACTGGTTGGCTTTAGTTTTTATGTTTCTAAATGAGTGGCGAACAAATGTGGTAACACATGTCTTTCCTTCTTCTACAGTTCTCTCTACCCCTCTCGCAGCAGTAAATCCAAGCATTTATTTCAGGAATTCCATTTAGTCTGAAGATCTGGAATGTCACCCCTTAAAGCCACCACCACAACTTAAAAATGATAGGATGACTTTAATTTGTAAAAAACTATAAAAGATGTGATCCCAAGGATTTATTCAGGTCTCTTTTTCCCCTCTCCCAGCACAAAATCCAAGCATAAACTCATGATTTGCAGAAGCCCTGGATAATCTTTGTGGCTCATTGTTACTGAGCTCTGCTCAGGTTTTTGGAGAGATCAGTGTATGGATTCAGTCCATTCCTGTTTTTAACGCAGACGGGAGGAGCTGTAATCAGCAGATTGGCCAGAAACTTCTCCTGCAGCATCTGCTGCAATGGAAATACACTATTACGCATGGGTGAGCCGAGTCCACCAAAACGCCAGATGCTTTTATAGGGTGTTTTTTTCTCTGATCTGGATCATACAATCTCTCGAAGACATCCATATGGACAGAAATAAGGCATCTGCCATCAGCTGACAATTGGCCACATCTCTGCTTGCCAAGTGATCAATAAGGAACAAATATGACCCCTCTTAAAGCCAACTTGACTCACAATGGATACGAGAAGCAAGTTTTTGGGCACCTTCCCAAAATTTTTAGTTTTAGAATTTTGCTTCCAGACTATATGGCTCATAAAGGATTTCATTGGTCAATGGATTTGGGGTGTAAGAGGAGGATTTACCCTATCATTGACAAAGCAAATAAATTCTCAGGTCCTAACCCACCCCCCCAACCGACTCCCCCCCCCCCCCCACATGGAAGAAGCATAACACCCGGCGACATTATTATTTACTCGCTGGCTCTTTAGTATTCATCCATCTTCCTGGGAAGACAGAACTTCACGCTCCACTTACTGGTTTCCGAGGTATAGCGGAGATCCTGGAGAGCGGCAACAGCTGTCTGCGTTCCCTCAACATCTGCTTCGGCTTCAGTGATATGAAGGAACTGGGTAGAGACCTCCTCGCTCACATCCGACTGCTACACCAAAGAGAACGAGAGAAGAGAAGGATGAGATGTGCTGCGGAGAGGACAAATGTGAAGTGTCTGCAGGGGAGGAAGACTCGTTTGTTCTGTATGTTATGGGACAGCGGGTCTTAGAGTATCGTCAAGTACTGCGGCTATTTTGATACAATGTATCCAGAAGTTTCCTTGATTCTGATTCTTTAAAGGGGCTTTCCAAGGATTACTCTGAAGCTATAGACCTCCATAACTAAATCCCTCCCCCTCACAGAGTACATGGAGCAGGAATCTCCATGTTCCTGTAGTGGCCAGATGTCATCATGGCAGCCATGACTCCTACAGAAGTGTATAGGAGCCAGAACTGTAGCTACAGCACCCGACCACTATGGAGGACAGAGAGCTACTCGCTTTCTGATCCGTTCACTCTTCTTACATGCGTGGCCATGATACAATTAATTATTGCTGATTAATAGTAATTTCTAGAAATTTCCTGTAAAGTGAATGGGAATGCTAATAATTACCCATTACCCATCCATGGGGTAGGTCATAATAGGTGATCAGACCCACAGATGTAGTCCCGATGTACATGATCTGCGGCATCAACTCTCCATACTGGCTGAGAGAAGAGATAAGTACTGGGAATACTCAAGTTCCCCAGGGGAGGGGCAGCGGGGAAAGTGAACGCTTATTGTCAGGATTCTCCACTAAGAGTGTTCACGGCTAATTGCTCCTGCAGGGGGGCGGGGGCGTTGGTCCCTGCGACTACTGGCTCCTGCGGGGAGGGGCCCTGCGACTACTGGCTCCTGCGGGGGGTCCCTGCGACTACTGGCTCCTGCGGGGGGGTCCCTGCGACTACTGGCTCCTGCGGGGGGGTCCCTGCGACTACTGGCTCCTGCGGGGGGGTCCCTGCGACTACTGGCTCCTGCGGGGGGGTCCCTGCGACTACTGGCTCCTGCGGGGGGGGGGTCCCTGCGACTACTGGCTCCTGCGGGGGGTCCCTGCGACTACTGGCTCCTGCGGGGGGGTCCCTGCGACTACTGGCTCCTGCGGGGGGGTCCCTGCGACTACTGGCTCCTGCGGGGGGGTCCCTGCGACTACTGGCTCCTGCGGGGGGGTCCCTGCGACTACTGGCTCCTGCGGGGGGGTCCCTGCGACTACTGGCTCCTGCGGGGGGTCCCTGCGACTACTGGCTCCTGCGGGGGGTCCCTGCGACTACTGGCTCCTGCGGGGGGCCCCTGCGACTACTGGCTCCTGCGGGGGGCCCCTGCGACTACTGGCTCCTGCGGGGGGCCCCTGCGACTACTGGCTCCTGCGGGGGGCCCCTGCGACTACTGGCTCCTACCACATTGTAGAAGTGAAAACAGTCTGTAATGTCTCGCTTCTGTCCGGAGATGGGATCCTTTAAAGTTGTGAGTATTTGGCTGCACTACAGAGACTACCAGATATATATCTGCCTCATTCCTCTATCAGGACCTCTCAGTAGTGCAGCCAGAGGCTTCGGGCCTGTAGCTTGGAGGACTCGTATCTCAGTACAATAAGAAGATATTGAGAAAACGTTTTCACATTTCTACTCCGGGGTATTTTGTAACATCAGATCAGGTTGGTTTGTGCTCCGGTCTTGAGCCAACTGTGTGTATAGGCAGCAGACGAAAGCCTTATCCCGAATGATCTTGGGAAATCCAGGCAAACGTTCCGTCAATATCCGCCGCCACTGGGAAGGGAATGAGATGAAAGGCACAGAAGGCAGCGGACGCTCTATTTACTCCTGGCATTGTCTGCGCATTAATCACTGTTCTCAGATAGCGCGGAGCAGCGGGGGCTTATCTGACAACCCCCTGACAAGTCGTACATTCATCACCTGCCCCCGTCCTGCCCGTCCGCCAGCACCGGGGACGCGCCTCCATCTACGACGACTCATTATACCTGCAGACGTTTAGGAATGGAGAGTCGCGCTGCTTGTTCATCAGATAACAAGGCGGAATCCATCCCCAAAGGCCAACGGCACTTCAATAAATCAGCAGGGCCAACAAACCCCAAATGTCGCTTTCCCCGGGATGGGCGATGCCCCTCATCTCATCTGCATTTTTCATCGGTGACAATCACAATGTAACCAGCGGCTGCAGGGATTATAATGATTTTCAGATTGCGAGATGGAAGGGAGAGGAGAGAAATCAATGTGCGAGTGTCTGATGTGCAGCTCCGACTGTGAAAAATGACCGGAGAAGAGGCGCAAATGTAACGGGAGGAGGGGGGGGCGGCGCGTCTCAGGGCACAAATATATTCCCTACAGATAGAATGCAGAATAAAAGGGCATAAAAGGAGAACTCTAGAATCTTTTATGGTATATACCACGTATTTTATACAATATGACGCCTGAATGTGCTGCCATGAGGATTTATAGTAATTTAACTATTTTTTATTCGCTTTAAAAGGAAATTTACCATCAAAATCCATCACGATAAACCAGCTACACTTACTTATAGATCCAGGCACCGGGACAAACTTCTTATATTGGTTATCCATGGCCACCTTCCTTCTAAAATCAACTTTTAAAATTATGCTAATGAGCTAGAAGGGCTCCAGAGCCGCTCCATGCTGTAGAGTCACAGGCTGTTATATGGTCTTGATCTCCCCCTTCAACATCAACACTTTCCATACAGCAGGGGAAGGGAGAAGTGCTCCTGCCCAGTGTTACAGCCTGTGAAGCGGAGGGGCTCCGGTAATGCATGATCAATTGGCATAATTTTCAAAGTTGATTTTAAAAGGAACAAATCCATGGATAACAAGTAGAAAAAGATTACCAGTGACATGAGGCCTGGATCTATGAGTAATGCCCCTGAGTAAGTTTATCATCATGAATTTCGATGGTAGATTTCCCCTTGAAACGCAGTCACTGTCATAGTCGGGATCCTCCTCCCCTAGGCGACACGACCCGAGGTCAGAAATGTCACCGTCCCTATAGATAATCATTATAAATTACGGTTATTTGGCTTCAATCAGGTCCATTCATGTTGGAATAAAGACAATTTCTGCCTAATTTATCACACTTTGTGCCCCTGTATTACTCCCCCCCCCCCGCACGCTCTTACCTCCCACCCCGCGTCCTTGTCACTTTCCACCAGTTTCAGGCCGTGCTTGCTCTTCAGATGTCTGTTGAATTCCCATTTGGTTCCATAGACGAAGCTGCACACGGGGCACTTTATCCCTCCTAAAACCGAGAGAAACAGAACAGAACGATCCCACATGAGAGTACACGGAGATGATGGTGAACATGCGCTCACCTACGTGATGTCAGCGCAGGACACAAGACTCCAGATAATGAGATGCGCTAATTACATCTGGAAGCCGCAAATATGCAAAAAATATTAATAATATGTACAAAAACCTAAGGTGGAACTGAACAGGGAGAAGGGCGGAACTCAATGTGAGTCACATGACTGTTACACAACAGATACAATGTATCAACAGATTTTAAATCTTAGCTGTGATTTTCTTCTTGCAAAATCTCAGGGCGATAGTTTTGTACATTGAAGGGTTTGTTATAACGGGTAGTCATAGAAGGTCCAAGTGTCCACAAGGCTACGCTCAGGTCCTGCCGATACTAGAGGTAAGTGAAGCCTCTGAACCGCAATGACAGGATAAGACTTACTAAAACTTCATAAAAGTCACAATTTCTGCATCAAACATTGTTGATTGCAAAAGTGCTTTGACCTTTCGCCATTTCTATCAACTCAACCAGACAGTAAGAGAGACGTGTAATTAGCATATTTGGTATAGAAACTAACGCAAAGTCATGTTAATTAGGCTCTAATGATAGATGGGAGGAGCCGGGGAAGAGGACACACCCTGAGACGTGTCAGCTGACAGATGAGAAAATATTTCAATGCTCAGAGACAGTTATGTCTACAGGAATTATTCCTCCTGTGATCGAATCAGTGCAATAACAACTATAAAAACAGCAAGGGAAAAATAAAACCTTCATCCCAAAGGACAAATACTACCATGATGAAGAATTATAGTAGTTATATTCCTGTACATAGGGGGCAGTATTATAGTAGTTATATTCTTGTACATAGGGGGCAGTATTATAGTAGTTATATTCTTGTACATAGGGGGCAGTATTATAGTAGTTATATTCTTGTACATAGGGGGCAGTATTATAGTAGTTATATTCCTGTACATAGGGGGCAGTATTATAGCAGTTATATTCTTGTACATAGGGGACAGTATTATAGTAGTTATATTCTTGTACATAGGGGGCAGTATTATAGTAGTTATATTCCTGTACATAGGGGGCAGTATTATAGTAGTTATATTCTTGTACATAGGGGACAGTATTATAGTAGTTATATTCCTGTACATAAGGGGCAGTATTATAGTAGTTATATTCCTGTACATAGGGGGCAGTATTATAGCAGTTATATTCCTGTACATAGGGGGCAGTATTATAGTAGTTATATTCCTGTACATAAGGGGCAGTATTATAGTAGTTATATTCTTGTACATAGGGGCAGTATTATAGTAGTTATATTCCTGTACATAAGGGGCAGTATTATAGTAGTTATATTCCTGTACATAGGGGGCAGCATTATAGTAGTTATATTCCTGTACATAAGGGGCAGTATTATAGTAGTTATATTCCTGTACATAAGGGGCAGCATTATAGTAGTTATATTCCTGTACATAGGGGGCAGCATTATAGTAGTTATATTCCTGTACATAGGGGGCAGTATTATAGCAGTTATATTCTTGTACATAGGGGGCAGTATTATAGTAGTTATAGTCTTGTACATAGGGGGCAGTATTATAGTAGTTATAGTCTTGTACATAAGGGGCAGTATTATAGTAGTTATATTCTTGTACATAGGGGACAGTATTATAGCAGTTATATTCTTGTACATAGGGGGGCAGTATTATAGTAGTTATATTCCTGTACATAGGGGGCAGTATTATAGTAGTTATATTCTTGTACATAGGGGGGCAGTATTATAGTAGTTATATTCTTGTACATAGGGGCAGTATTATAGTAGGTATATTCTTGTACATAGGGGGCAGTATTATAGTAGTTATATTCTTGTACATAGGGGGCAGTATTATAGTAGTTATATTCTTGTACATAGGGGGCAGTATTATAGTAGTTATATTCCTGTACATAGGGGGCAGTATTATAGTAGTTATATTCTTGTACATAGGGGGCAGTATTATAGTAATATTCTTGTACATAGGGGGCAGTATTATAGCAGTTATATTCCTGTACATAGGGGGCAGTATTATAGCAGTTATATTCCTGTACATAGGGGGCAGTATTATAGTAGTTATATTCCTGTACATAGGGGGCAGTATTATAGTAGTTATATTCTTGTACATAGGGGGCAGTATTATAGTAGTTATATTCTTGTACATAGGGGGGCAGTATTATAGTAGTTATATTCTTGTACATAGGGGGCAGTATTATAGTAGTTATATTCCTGTACATAGGGGGAAGTATTATAGTAGTTATATTCTTGTACATAGGGGTGCAGTATTATAGTAGTTATATTCTTGTACATAGGGGGCAGTATTATAGTAGTTATATTCCTGTACATAGGGGGAAGTATTATAGTAGTTATATTCTTGTACATAGGGGTGCAGTATTATAGTAGTTATATTCCTGTACATAGGGGGCAGTATTATAGTAGTTATATTCTTGTACATAGGGGGCAGTATTATAGTAGTTATATTCTTGTACATAGGGGGAAGTATTATAGTAGTTATATTCTTGTACATAGGGGGCAGTATTATAGTAGTTATCTTCTTGTACATAGGGGCAGTATTATAGTAGTTATATTCTTGTACATAGGGGGCAGTATTATAGTAGTTATAGTACTTAGTGGCAGTTTTGCAGTAGCGCCAGTGACTAAGGTACATGCTTGAAGCTTGAGAACAGCTTGGTTTGCTTTTTATTCATTTATAGACCAACTCAGACCCCGCACACTCCCACAGTAAAGCAAGTCTCGGTATTTACAAAGTTACTTGGCTGTTCAGTCTCGCTGTGAAATGTTGTTTATGGTAGAATTATACTTTACCACCTCTTCCCTTTGTGAGTACGGATATAAAGAGTCAAGCAGAGAGCATGCTGGGTAACTGCGCATTTACCAAATTATTGCTAATTATAAAACTTTGTCTCTATTATCAGCCTCTGCAGAGCGTTAACCTTTTCAATTCTGCGCAGAGACCCTCTTTATATAGGAACGCGGCGGCAGGGATAAGTTACATCTACTAACAATAAACAGGTTTTAACGCCAAAGCAAATACGCGCTCTTCAGCGTCCTCAAGTGATTGCGCATAATCAGACTCAGAACATTCAGGCTGATTTCATGCACTTGAGCTGCCGGATAATAATGCCGGGTCTTTTCATGAAAATCCCATCCACAACTCTCTACCCTGATTAATTACAGACTTATTAACCAGATGATTCTTTTGAGGATCATTTCGATTGTTAAAGTTCTCACAGAAGTGAAAAACAAAAGTTTTACAAACACAAGGCCGACCGCCATATTGTTCTCTGGAGAAAAACGGATTATTGCTAAGTAACTTGGAGCAATGGTCCAAGAGTCTCACCTAAAATGTTCCGAAAAGCAGTATTATAGTAGTTATATTCTTGTACATAGGGGGCAGTATTATAGTAGTTATATTCTTGTACATAGGGGGCAGTATTATAGTAGTTATATTCTTGTACATAGGGGGCAGTATTATAGTAGTTATATTCTTGTACATAGGGGGCAGTATTATAGTAGTTATATTCCTGTACATAGGGGGCAGTATTATAGTAGTTATATTCTTGTACATAGGGGGCAGTATTATAGTAGTTATATTCTTGTTCATAGGGGGCAGTATTATAGTAGTTATATTCTTGTACATAGGGGGCAGCATTATAGTAGTTATATCCATGTACATAGGGGGCAGTATTATAGTAGTTATATTCTTGTACATAGGGGGCAGTATTATAGTAGTTATATTCCTGTACATAGGGGGCAGTATTATAGTAGTTATATTCTTGTACATAGGGGGCAGTATTATAGTAGTTATATTCTTGTACATAGGGGGCAGTATTCTAGCAGTTATATTTCTGTACATAGGGGGCAGTATTCTAGTAGTTATATTTCTGTACATAGGGGGCAGTATTCTAGTAGTTATATTCCTGTACATAGGAGGCAGTATTATAGTAGTTATATTCTTGTACATAGGGGGCAGTATTCTAGTAGTTATATTCTTGTACATAGGGGGCAGTATTATAGTAGTTATATTCTTGTACATAGGGGGCAGTATTATAGTAGTTATATTCTTGTACATAGGAGGCAGTATTATAGTAGTTATATTCCTGTACATAGGGGGCAGTATTATAGTAGTTATATTCCTGTACATAGGGGGCAGTATTATAGTAGTTATATTCTTGTACATAGGGGGCAGTATTATAGTAGTTATATTCTTGTACATAGGGGGCAGTATTATAGTAGTTATATTCTTGTACATAGGGGGCAGTATTATAGTAGTTATATTCTTGTACATAGGGGGCAGTATTATAGTAGTTATATTCTTGTACATAGGGGGCAGTATTATAGTAGTTATATTCTTGTACATAGGGGGCAGTATTATAGTAGTTATATTCTTGTACATAGGGGGCAGTATTATAGTAGTTATATTCTTGTACATAGGGGGCAGTATTATAGTAGTTATATTCTTGTACATAGGGGGCAGTATTATAGTAGTTATATTCTTGTACATAGGGGGCAGTATTATAGTAGTTATATTCTTGTACATAGGGGGCAGTATTATAGTAGTTATATTCCTGTACATAGGGGGCAGTATTATAGTAGTTATATTCTTGTACATAGGGGGCAGTATTATAGTAGTTATATTTTTGTATATAGGGGGCAGTATTATAGTAGTTATATTCCTGTACATAGTGGGCAGTATTATAGTAGTTATATTCCTGTACATAGTGGGCAGTATTATAGTAGTTATATTCTTGTACATAGGGGGCAGTATTATAGTAGTTATATTCTTGTACATAGGGGGCAGTATTATAGTAGTTATATTCTTGTACATAGGGGGCAGTATTATAGTAGTTATATTCTTGTACATAGGGGGCAGTATTATAGTAGTTATATTCTTGTACATAGGAGGCAGTATTATAGTAGTTATATTCCTGTACATAGGGGGCAGTATTATAGTAGTTATATTCTTGTACATAGGGGGCAGTATTATAATAGTTATATTCCTGTACATAGGGGGCAGTATTATAGTAGTTATATTCTTGTACATAGGGGGCAGTATTATAGTAGTTATATTCCTGTACATAGGGAGCAGTATTATAGTAGTTATATTCTTGTACATAGGGGAAGTAGTGTATTAGTTATAGTCTTGTACATAAAAGTAATATAATGACATATATTCATGAAAATAGAATACATAATATCTGTTAGCGATTAATGATATCTATACCCAGGACATAAACCTAAGAAAACTACATTAATATATACAGAAAATAAAGAATAACGATATGTATTGATATGACCCCAAGACAGCCTGGAAATAAGCTACTGTTCATGAAGAGCAGATAACCTTTAGTGTACTAAAATGTCATGAAAACCATAATACATATTGATTCAGTGACATTTCGAGGAGGCGATGAAGATAACGCGCTGTATAAATTTCTCCACACCAAAAAACGACAGATCTGTCAAAGGGGCTTTTAATGTAGTGTTGATGTGATAGGAAGGCTGTCATTACTGCTGTGCTGCCTTAATGTAACGTGTAATTGACTTCTCGGAGCGCGGTACATGAGTAATGTACAATTTTATGGCTATCTGGTAGATGGAGGGGGTCCTGCTATAAATACAGAGGAATCTTGTGCTGCTAAAAACTAGAAAAAGTAGGGTAAAGTGGACTAAAGAAAGTTTCTAAGCCTTAGCTTCACATTGTTGTCCTCAGAAGTTCCCTGGTTTACTTTTTTGTTCATATCCTTCCCTTTTGCTGATACTCAGAGTCACTAAAAATAAGGCTACACCAAGTGGAGGGAGCAAAGAAACCAAACTGGTTACAGAATACAGAAAAGTACATTGTTGGAAAGAGGGTGGAGGTGGTGGAACTTGGCAGAAAACAAGCACTGAACTCTAAACTTGCAGCTCCACAAGCAAACATTTCAGAACTGGATACAAAAATATGATACCTAAAGATTGTGTTCCGCAAACATAAAAGTAAATAGAAATCCTTAAAGGGAACCTTTCATCAGAAACCTCATTTTCACTAAAAAGACAGCTTGCAAAAGCCCATTATAGCTGTATTGCACATCTGCCTTCTCTAAGCATTTGCATTACAATATAATTGTGTGTTATAACTTACTTTGAACATGGACAGAATCCTCTGTGTAGTCCCAGGGGTTGGGCTTTGGTTTGGCTGCATTTCTAAAAACATGTGACTTGTCTGTGCTGCTCACTCCTCAGCTCTCAGCCCCCAACTTTGTGCTCCTGTACAGCTCCTCCCTCTCCCACTGATTTCAGCTCACCATGCAGTGAGCTCTGAGAAGGAGCAGGAGGGAGGAGCTGTACAGGAACACAAAAGGTGGGAGGCCAAGAGCAGCACCGACAAGTCACATGTTTTTTGAAATGCATCCAAACCAAAGCCCAACCCCTGGGACTACACAGAGGATTATGTCCGGGTTCAAGGTAAGTTATAACACAAAATTATATTGTAATGCAAATGCTTATGGAGAGCAGAAAGATATATTTGCAATACAGCTGTAATGGGCTTCTGTAACCTGTCTTTAGTTATAATGAGGTCCCTGGTGACAGGTTCCCTTTAAAGGGAAATCTGTCAGTTAAAATAACCCACACTATCCAAACATCTTTGAAAACTGGCATTATACAGCAGTACAACTATCCCTATATTGTTCCTCTCCTTGCCTGAAAAGTTCCACTGTCCATTTGTAAAGTTGACTCACCATCTATGAAGATTCATGTTCTTCTAGCTCAGCCATGCCTCCAGCTTTCTGACTGACAAGAGGCCCACTTTCTCTTCACTTGAGTCACCTCTGCTCTTCTACAGAGAAATCAGCTACCTCTCCCTCAGGAATTCTCTTCAGTGAAAGGAACTGGAGGCACAGCTGAGCAGATAGGTCAAGAATGTGCAAGACACAGCTCAGAGAAGATATAATGATTGGACTCACATGGAGTCATTTGCATAAATGGGGAGTCAACTTTATGAACGGACTGTGGAACTTTACAGGCATGGGGAGGAACAATATAGGGATAGTTGAACTGCTGTCTTATAGCAGTTCTCAAAGATATCTTTAGTAAGTGTGGGTTAAAATGACCGCCTCCCTTTAAGGGTGTCCGGTTTCAGCCAATAATGGATATTATGTGTATTATGAAGAGTTATGTAATTTTCCAATACACTTTTGTACCATCACTTGATTTCAAGTGCAGAGGCGTAGGCAAGGTATAAATCCTATAATAGTGTAGCCAGTTGGCTATCAGTTATCTGATTACCCAGTTATAAAGCTGTTTTTGGGGCTGGAGTTCTCTGGCAGTGATTTTGGTTGTTCCTCTTTCGCTAGACCTGGACCATAGTACTTGACCTACTCCTACATTTTAAGGCCACCCCTTCCTCCCAGTACAGCGCTTTGACACCTACACAATCTTCCCCATTGTAAACCTTTCAACTTTATCGGCACAATAAGGTCAAGGACCCAAACTATCAACTTTATTAACCCTTTAATGTCATTATCAGAAGTAACTAACTCTATTGTAACCTGAAGCTATAGAGAAATATGAAGCTGCGGTGGTGACCGTCGTTTATAAAAGTCTCACAACATTCGGAGAAGACGTCGCCCGGAAATAACCGGGGCAGAATCACTTATCACTGACATATCTTCCATTTGACAAGCATCTACTGTACATAGAGATGAGCGGTAGTATACAAGCTGCCATGGCACAACCCAGAGTCAGGTGTGGCTCTGTTTTTGGAAGAAATCGGCCATGTTTTTCAACCTCTGGACAATCCCTTTAAATGGAGATGAGCTGCTGCTTTGAAGCTGCCTTAATAAAGAAGATGTATTATTGATATTCTGTGTCAAAGTATGGATTATTTTTGGGACAGTAAGGGGGGGGTGGGCTATGACAAAAAAGCAGGACATAAGATAAACTTTTCCTCCTGTTAGTCAACATCTTATTTTTGGATATTCTGAGCCAAGGTAACACTAGATATATTAAGGGAAGGCTGACATGGGGCTCACGTAGGGTATAAGTATGCGATCTTGGCAGTTTTAGGAGATTTTTTTACATCAGTAAAATTCGCCAGTGACAGATGAAAGGAATGAATTGCGCTCTTCAATGTCATTAAGATCTTTTCCTCGCGGCACGAGGCCTCGGGCTCCTCCGCAGCCGCTAATGATACTGTAACGGCCTCCACTCACTCAGGCAACAAGAAGAATGGGATAATGTATGCAACGCCGCCCATTATTAATAAATGGATTCCCTCAGAGTCCAATTTCTAAATGTGTTCATTGCAAAAGGTCTTTGAGAGAAGCTGCCAATGGGCAGAAGAAAATCTCATTTGTACGAAGGTTTTTGGCCATTTAAAATCCCCGGAGCCATAAACACTGGGCAGCGGACACGGATTTCAGCTCCAGAGAGACAATAAAACTTCACTCAAAGCCATTTCCGATATAAGGTTCACAAACAAAATGCAGGAGAGGAGCAAAAGATTCTACCTCCACCGCCCAGTACCCAAATTCCTGGACTAAGACCCCTTATACACGCATCATGTGGGGACATATATCCGGCTGCAAGTTGGCGGACGGATATACATCCCCATAGACTGTTATGGCGACCCGAACCTGCGTTTGTGGCTGTGCTGCACCGTTTTCTATGGATAGGGGAGGGGGGAGCAGAGCTACGGGCTATGGCTTGGGCTATGGCCGAGGGAGCACACGTTTGTGTAAATGCAGCCTAAGGCTGGCAACGATCGTTGTGGAATTTGGACCGTACGTTGGCAATGAACACTGTGTGGGGATCCAAACTACCAGCCGCCCTCTTCAAATCATATCATATAGTTGTACAGATTGCAATCCAAACTCTGCACAGTTCTATAGCATACAGAGCCACACGCCTGGTCCGATTCGAAAGAAGAGATTCTCATCTTTAAACTGACACCAGACTCATGGTTCTGGCTGCTACAGAGGCCGTTAGCCTCTCAAAATGAGACATCTCGAGGGAAATGTGACTCTTCTCAGCTCATTTGCATATCATTTTGGAGGGGATTTATTTTATTTAATATAAAAGAGGAAAATCTTGAAAGGCCGTTTCCTCACCTACGTCCTAGTGTAGCAGTTATAATGGGGCTAGTAGTATAATGGGTTAAAAATCTAACAACAGGACCTATTGAAGAATCTCTGTGATTCAGGGTAACCCTCATCCCCTTTAATAATTGGGTTACTATACAGTCGTTGTGTCATGGGCTTCCCTCCAGGCACGGTAACCAATCTGGGTCTTCTCTGGAATGGTTGTCCCTTAGATGTAATTCACACTTCAGCCTGTGTCTGCCTCACTACAATCCGCCCCCTGTGCACCAACCATTCCAGATGCATATCCAGAAAAGATGATTGATGCCTCATTGTTTGAGTGCAACAAAGGTAAGTTTTTGTTGCTATTAAAGGCATTTTGGACCGGACACATTCCCTTTAAAGGGTTTTTTTTTTAACCAAGGCAGCAAGTTATCCCCTATTCACAAGCTAAAGCATCCGACTGCTGGATCCCCCACAATCACGAGAACGGGAACCCCCAGCCACCTGGAGAATGGGAACCCCATTCTCAGATGGGTGGAGCAGCAGATCGAGCGTGTATTCATTACTATGGGAGTGTTGAAAATTGTGGAGCGCAGAACTCCTATTCACCAAGTGCTGGAGATAGGAGAGAGTGTTGTGCTCCACACTTCCATACTACTGACTAGGAAGCGTCCGGCCGCACCTATTAGCCAGAACCAGATCCCACTCTCTGGTTTGGTGGGGGTCCTGTGTTAGTCAAGGGTGGGGGTCCCAGCAGTTGGATCAGCACAGATTGGATTGTTATCCCTATCCTGTGGATTGGATATAACTTCCCAGCTTGTCAAAACCCCTTTAAATTTACAACTAGACAATGTCTTTAAAAGTGGTCTGATTTTGTCTTCTCTAAGGGTTTCCAGTAATATTATGTGTCTCCAATCTGGGGTCTCCAGTGACACTATGCGCGTCTAATCTGGGGTCTCCAGTGACACTATGCGCGTCTAATCTGGGGTCTCCAGTGACACTATGCGCGTCTAATCTGGGGTCTCCAGTGACACTATGCGCGTCTAATCTGGGGTCTCCAGTGACACTATGCGCGTCTAATCTGGGGTCTCCAGTGACACTATGCGCGTCTAATCTGGGGTCTCCAGTGACACTATGCGCGTCTAATCTGGGGTCTCCAGTGACACTATGCGCGTCTAATCTGGGGTCTCCAGTGACACTATGCGCGTCTAATCTGGGGTCTCCAGTGACACTATGCGCGTCTAATCTGGGGTCTCCAGTGACACTATGCGCGTCTAATCTGGGGTCTCCAGTGACACTATGCGCGTCTAATCTGGGGTCTCCAGTGACACTATGCGCGTCTAATCTGGGGTCTCCAGTGACACTATGCGCGTCTAATCTGGGGTCTCCAGTGACACTATGCGCGTCTAATCTGGGGTCTCCAGTGACATTATGCGCGTCTAATCTGGGGTCTCCAGTGACATTATGCGCGTCTAATCTGGGGTCTCCAGCGACACTATGCGCGTCTAATCTGGGGTCTCCAGCGACACTATGCGCGTCTAATCTGGGGTCTCCAGTGACACTATGCGCGTCTAATCTGGGGTCTCCAGTGACATTATGCGTCTAATCTGGGGTCTCCAGTAATGTGTGTCTAATCTGGGGTCTCCAGTGACATTATGCGTCTAATCTGGGGTCTCCAGTAATGTGTGTCTAATCTGGGGTCTCCAGTAATGTGTGTCTAATCTGGGGTCTCCAGTTTAATACTAAAACTAATACTATTATTATTATAGTCATATATTAGAATACAAATATTCAGCACATACTGCACTGATGAAACTGCACCAAATTATTGTATAATTTTGGCGTTTGAGTCCATTATAACACCTAAATTATAATTCCACCTAAACAGTCACTGACTCCACGGTGCTTCCTGTATCGCAAACATTCTTGAAAAAACTTAAATAAATTAGTGCTCTAAATCCCTAGAAATACAATTTTTTTTTAAAGGATATGAAAACGTGGCTTTTAGTGCAGTCACCCTCTGCCATAGCCCTTCTCACTATATCCCCAAACAAAATCTAAGAAAACATAAGTATACAGTCAGGGAGGCTACACTACCATCTCCAACAGTATAACTGTGTGACAGGAACCGGTCTTATTATCAGCAGTAACTGTGCTGTATCACCAGGTAAAGGATCCCAGGAATATTTTTGGATAGGAAGCAATAACTAAGTAAGGGTACGCTCACCGATGCATACATACATACATACTGGGGAGGGGGGGGGACCAGAGAGTTGAATACAGAGGAGGCAAGACAGAAATAATCCAACACCGCACAGCGTTTGATAGAGAACACAAAGTCATGCACGACAGGAGGTTTTAATTAAGAGCAACAAATCTGGAGCTGCCGTGGAATGTGCAACCGGCTGGAGGATGATTGACATCAAGACCGGAGAAAATTTCATTCCCAGACAAGTCGGGTAACAAACGGGAAAGAAGCGGTTATTAAAAAGTTGCTCTTATTAAGCGGTGACACAAAGCTCGCCCCACCATGGTGACAAGGCGCAGACACCAAAACCCTCGAGATGAAGGGAAGAATTGCACTAAACCTGGCAGACACAGCGACACCAGGGGCTACCGGTCACATGACTGCACGGGCGGCCACCAATGACCAGCCCGTCTCATCCCGGTCACCAGGGCCAAGAGGAGCCGCCGAGACTCTGCACCGCACCAATTTGTTAGGGTCTGTCTGGGGATCAGCTACACAGAAGACAATGGGGCTCGTTTCCGTCAGGTTTTCCGAATTTTACCGTTTGGCACCGAATTGCCCTGAGATTTTGGCGCGCGCAATCGAATTGCGGCGCATCGGCGCCGGCTTGCATTCAATGGAAATCGCGGCGGTGGCGATGGAGGGGGCGTGGCCATCGGAAAACCCAGACGGATTCAGGAAAACGGCAATGTTTAAAAAAAAAAAAAATGTTTTGCTTGACACGCACTTACAAGCACCAGGAAGAAGAAGGTGAACTCCGGCGGACCTCGGCGCAGCAGCGACACCTGGTGGACATCGGGCGCACGACCCTAGTGATTCCCGGCAGGACGCGAATCCACGTCAGAGAACGCACCGCTGGATCACGACTGGACCGGGTAAGTAAAAGCGCCCCAATAAACACAATAGCTCCCGAAAGACCGGCTGCATCTGTGTAAGGGGGGGGGGGTGGGATTGGCTGACCTTCCCGTCTGCAATTTTCTTTTTTGAACCAAGCTAATTTGTTGTATTTAACATTGTTTCAGGACCAAATAGATGTCGTTATATTTTTTACAGGATTGTAGATTGGGGATGGGTCCTGACACATGCGCTTTATGTATGTTAGTAGCAGCAGGACTGTGACTTTTATTCTAGGATTGTAGTTTCTCCAAATACACTGGGGTGGGGCAGGGGGATTAAGTGTAGCCACACTGATGCGCACAATGTGCACACAGCAGCCAGTGTTAGGTATTGTCCCTGGAGAGATGTGTAACCACACCTTTATGCATGTTGATAGTAGCAGCAGGACTGTGACATATGGATTTATATTCAGCATCTACAAGTGCACCTGGGGAGCCATGCTCACAAGTCTGTGCCATTTGCTCTATGAAGCCAATGTTATGTATAGTCCCTGGAGAGATCTGTAATCATACACAGATTTATATTCCAGGATTGTAGCTTCTCCAAATGGACTGGTGGTGTGTCCTCACATACAATATATTTAAAGGAGATTAACAGAACATCCACCATTTTTGTGGAAGAGACATTGGTGCACATTCACTTACCCGTCCGGAGGAGTTAACAGAGAGTGCATTGTCCGTGTATAATGCCCTGTGCCGCGATTCACTAAGATTGTGCGTCCAATATCCTGCATGTGTCTCTTCCCCGCTCAGGTCCACAGGATTTCACCTTCTTCTTCCTGGTGCATGTAAGTGCATTGTCCGTGTATAATGCGCTGTGCGGGGAGTCACTAAGATCGTGCGCCCGATATCCTGCATGTGTCACTTCCCCGCTCAGGTCCCCGGAGTTCACCTTCTTCTTCCTGGTGCATGTAAGTGCATTGTCCGTGTATAATGCGCTGTGCGGGGAGTCACTAAGATTGTGCGTCCAATATCCTGCATGTGTCTCTTCCCCGCTCAGGTCCACAGGATTTCACCTTCTTCTTCCTGGTGCATGTAAGTGCATTGTCTGTGTGTAATGCGCTGTGCGAGGAGTCACTAAGATCGTGCGCCCGATATCCTGCATGTGTCACTTCCCCGCTCAGGTCCCGGAGTTCACCTTCTTCTTCCCGGTGCATGTAAGTGCATTGTCCGTGTATAATGCGCTGTGCGGGGAGTCGCTAAGATCCTGCGCCTGATATCCTGCATGTGTCGCTTCCCCGCTCAGGTCCCCGGAGTTCACCTTCTTCTTCCCGGTGCATGTAAGTGCATGGTTTTGCAACACAATTTAAAAGTTAAATCCTGCAGTCAATCCGAATCGGTCGGATCGTCTGGTGGCACGCCCCCCAATGGGTGTCGGATGGGGGGGCGCCAAAAACCAACCAAACACAATTCCAGCACAGACACCTGTTAAATACCTGTCCTAGTTGTGCAATCCCGAACAGTCCGACGAAAGTGCGTTCCACGACCCTTAGTAAATGAACCCCATTGTATGAGTATTTTAACACATTACTGATTGCACCTGAAAAGGAAGGTCTGACTCTAAAGAGGTTTTAAAAGATGCACACCTCACGATAAAATATCCATTTCAGAAGGATTTGCGACCCAGAACCCATTCCAACAGCACCAGAACTTAACCGTTTTCTTCTGGATCTGTTCCCCTGTACAGTCCCTTCACTTGGAATGGAAGATGATTTGTATTACCCCAAAATGACCCCTATACATTGGACTGAGCCATCTGCTTCTGGCCATTTCCACTCCAGTGTCCTGGGACCGGAAGGTGTCAGCTGATTGGTGGGTGTTTGATATAAGAGATAAGTCATTGCTATCTAATAGGTGGGGATTTAAGTCTTGAGGTGTGTTTTTCCATCTTTGTGCAGATTCTCTGGTACCTGTAGCATATCCTGCTCTCTCTGCCTCCTGCTTATAAGAGCTGATGGGAAGACACCTCTCACAAGCAGGAGGCAGGGGAAACAGATGGAAGCTCCATCACACAGGATACATGGAGACTCTTCAGAGTGAGTTATGGGACAGCAGTGGTCACTGATCTATTAATTTGCTGTCCATTGATTAGACTCAGAGGACTTGATACAATATATCAAGACTCCACCCCCAATCTCTCTGCAAAGCTGGAGGCATCATGGGAAATTTTGATCGAAAGGGGGAAGAATGAGATACGACAGATAACAGTCAGTTAATTACAGGTCAACCAAAACCAGCCTTCCTTATACTACGGTGGCCTCAACCAACCAAACCTAATTTAATCAATCAGACAAAGGGCTAAACCTATGAAAAATTCACTTTATTTTCATTTTCCCCCATTTAAGTTTTTAAATAAGCCGTGTAAATTGAATAAGCCTTTAACAAATTGAAATATAAAAATATGCACGGCATAAACCAGTCGCCCTTCCCAAGGTGCAGCTATAGATGCCAAGGGTGCATCAGCAGCTCCTACTAAATTCTGTCTTAAAGGACATCTACCATTTGTTTTTATGCATTGTGAACCAAACATACCTTGAGAATGCTGTAGCTACACTGATGCAGAAGCATATCTTGTTTAATCCCTGATCCGAGTCGTTTTGCTCAAAAAACTATTTTAAAATTCAGGACCTTGGGAAAGCTGGGT
Organism: Engystomops pustulosus; assembly: GCF_040894005.1. NCBI lineage: Eukaryota > Metazoa > Chordata > Amphibia > Anura > Leptodactylidae > Engystomops > Engystomops pustulosus. Next base: position 11,374,219 of record NC_092415.1, on the reverse strand, counting down.
TGCACGCTGGCTGCCGTACATAAACACATTACTTCCACATACACGGGAGCTTCCTGAAATGTCCAGGACTAATCAACCTTAGCTGGATGACTCATACACAACAGTTTGGGGATGGTGCACCGATTGATTACTTCTGCCTGTCAGGGACAACACAGTGATGCCGTGTTCTCAGCTTATGATGGGCAGGACAAGGGTGGAACAGTGTATAATTATGGGAAAGAGGAGAAGCGCCGGTGAAGCCACAGGAGCAACAGAGCCTCATTATAATAATTTTATTATTGTTTTTTTGAGCAGAACTACTCAGCACAGGGATTAAACAAGATATGTTTCTGCATCAGGGTCACTACAGCAATCTCAAGGTATGTTTGGATCACAATGTATGCAAACAAAATGGTAGATTTCCTTTAAGCTGACAGACTGGATGGTGCACACATCAAACGGCTATATCTCAAAAAAAAAAAAAAGTACTGTAATCTCCCCTTTAACAAATCAGGATTCAGTTTCTATTACAGAAAATGAGATCTCCACTGTTAGGCCCCTATCACACTCACAGCGAGTGCTGCCTGGATCTCCCGGACCGAACACTGCAAAACGGAATTGAACTGACATGCGGAGTTCAGTCCCAGTTTGCAGCATTCGGGCCGAGAGATGAAGGCAGCACTCGCTGCAAGTGTGATGCGCTCAACTCGCAAGTGTGGAAGGGGCCTTAAAGGGAACCTGTCACCAGGGACCTCATTTTCACTAAAGACAGATTGTAAAAGCCCATGACACCTGCAGTGCACATCGGCCTCTCTGTCTTTTCTAAGCATTTGAATTACAATATAATTGTGTGTTATAACTTACCTTGCACCCTGCACCAGTCCTCTGTGTAGTCACAGGGGTTGGGCTTTGCTTTGGATGCATTTCTAAAAACAACATGTGACTTGTCTGAGCTGCAGGCTGCCTCCATCTTTGTGTTCCTGTACAGCTCTGTCCCTCCGCCACTGATGTCAGGCTGACCAGGCTGTGACCTCTGAGAAGGAGCAGGAGGTGGAGCTGTACAGGAGCACAAAGGTAGGGGGCTAAGATCGGAGGAGTGAGTAACACAGAACAGACATGGCACATGTTGTTTTTTGATATGCATCCAAACCCAAGTCCAGCTCCTGTGACTACCCCAGGATTTTGGCAGGGAGCAAGGCAAGTTATAGAACACAATTATATTGTAATGCAAATGCTTAGAAAAGGCAGATTTGCACTGCGGCTGTAATAAGCTTCTGCAACCTGTATATAGTGAAAATGAGGTTCCTGGTGACAGATTCCCTTTAAAGTCTGGAATGGAGACCCATACATAAGTATCCAAATCTTTACAACAACTTTAACATAATATATTTCCAGTTCTGTAAAAACCTAGAAACACAATTCATGATGTGATATTAAAAAGGGGTGATTCTAGGTGCCAGGGTTTGGAAGATATAAACTTTTGAAGCGCTCCACCATCTTGACGTCTGTACATGTGCTATCCCCAAGTGATTTGCAATTAGGACTTGAACGGGGATGAAGAACTGAACAAACAAAAACAAAACATTTCGATCAATTGAATTTACACGAATCGAGCGTGTGCAAAATATCACTAAAGACTCTGGTTCGGTTAGCAGCGAAACCCTCAGAGTTCTGGCGGTCGAGGGGTTAACCATGTAAATTAAAAATCAAAAAGGAAAAAAAATCAATTGGAATTAGGAAGAAGCCGTATCCTCCCCACAGCTCATATATATATATATATATGGAGAAGAAAATTTACTTTAAAGAAGGCGCCTCGATCTGCGCGGACCTTGAAAGAGCCTTAAAAAAAAAAATGTCCGCCTGGTAACAATCAGAATGTATAATCAGCGCCTCGACCCTGAGCCGCGCATAATACGAAGATTGATGTATTATTAATCTGCAGGGGGAAGCCCCGCTTTCATCTTTTAATAGTCCCTTATCACAAGCCGCAGAGATCGGCGCGTCCGCCTGGTCACACCCCCCTATTACCATCACTTACTGTAAACTCTACTCACAGCCAAAGCTGTCACTCAAAAACTCAGCTACGACCGTCACTGGTTATGACAGGGCATGAATAAGAATATACTTACCCAGACTTACCTTGCAGTAGCGACCTACATTTGGCGCTAGGGATATAGTTTTCTTTCTGACGGAGGAGAGCTAATTTGCATACTTTTTACATTTATATAATTGTTACTATAATCATTTATATAAATCGGATTTATTTGGAAAATTTGGAAAAAATTTGGAAAGTGCAGGAAGCGGATGAAGTGCTTCCTCCTCCTCGCTCCTGTAATCATGTGATCAACTACAGGAGCTGCTGGGTCCCAGAGAGACTCGTCTTTCTAGAACCTGGAGTCCTGCTCCTCCCTTTAAGAGGACCTGTCACCAGATTTTGACCCCCTGACTAACAATGCCTGAAGATAAAAGGGTTACAGGTCTTCCCCATTTCACCTAAAATGAGCTGCCAGTGGGGCGCTGTAACTTACAGACGTTTTTCTGATATGCAAATTAGCTTTTCTGACTCATCTCTGGTATCTGTGACTCATCTCTCTGTCAGGCTCACAGTGAGCCACGCCCCATTATCCTGACTGACAGCTCAGTGTCTCTTCAAAACACTGTTCTGCCTCCTTGTACTTAGGGACCGTCTGCTAATATTCAGCTACAGACGTATAAAGCTCTATGTACAGATGGTACATTTTTTGTCAATCTTTTTACATAGTGCCTTGTGTTACACTCATGACATGTGACCCGTGACATCATCGCCGGTCCTTTAGCCTTCTAAGAATAGCAAACTGTACACCATGTATGCGATTACATAAAAATCACATCAGCCTCCATGGAGGATGGAGAGGAGAAGTCCATGGAGGCTGCTGTGACTTCATGTGATCAGATACATACATGGGGTACAGTTTGCTATAGTTAAGAGGCTAAAAGAACCTGAGATGATGCCACTCTGGTCACATGACATGAATTGTGACCAGTAAGGCATGGGGAGGAGTAGATGGGAGGGGCCGGGCAAGCAGGACACACCCCCTCTGATGCCAGGTAATATACAATAGAAGGTGATTTATGTGAATGTAAGTGAAACTATTTTTAGCTAAAAGAAGGGGGTCAGTCAGTGATTAGAGATCTATAGGAACCTGTCACTGGCTGCATATGTGGAAATGAGCTGACAGGTTCCCTTTCAGGCCTTGCACAAGATATAATACAAAGAATCAGATGTGAATGGAATGTTCCATTGACGTAAAGGCAATATTTCCGCTGTTACTCAGACTAATGTCCAAGTTACAGGGGGAACTAAGCCGATTAAAGGGGACTCTTACACCCCGCAGCTCCTGTAGTTCCCCGCCACCAGGCGATCACATGATCACTGGATACAGAAAGACAATAAGGTACCAATGGATAGAACTATGAAGACCCCCGGGGTTACTGACCTTGCAGGACAAGGGCCTCGGATGAGACTTCTCCGGATGCAGAGTTGACACATTCTTCGTTTGGATGCTTTTTGTTGTAATGTCTCTTCAGCGAGCCGGGGATATTACACGAGTAATGGCATAAGGCACAACCGAACGGCTGCAAGGAGAGGAAGAAGAGGATTCAAAAACACAGAAAGGTCCTGGAGAAAGGAATTTAAAAAGGGGATTGCAAAAGAGGCTCGGAGTTTTGTGAGAGGATGGAGACCACCTCCTATGTTGTCTCCCGTGCACTGCACAAGGAGAAGATTGTGTCTCCATATCTACAGCACATCCCGATAAGTAATAGCATCCTGGAGGATAGCAGTATATACAGCGCACTATTTAGGTGAATAGATTACTTACTATTAGCTGCAGCATCCCAAGCTCCTCCTCTCCTCTCCAAAGGCTTAAAATTAAGATGTAATTTGTAACTTCAGTGAAAACCAGTCAGTCAGTCTTGGTAGACCAATACCGATTCAGCAAATAATGAACAGGTTTTCCAGGAGAACTTATTCTGCTCCAGCTCCAGGTTCCCGAAAACGTTGGGATGTCACTTCCTCCCCGTAGGAAGTGACTTCCTGGGAATGTCCATTAATTGGCCAAACCTGGCCTCATGTCACTTCCACTCAAGTTTTGAGCGCAAAAAACTGGGAGACCTTTGGATTCAGAAACCATGAGCCAAAGCAGGGTAAGTGGACCTTCTATACTGGGGGCATCTCTAACTGTACCCCTAGCTGGTTTTCCTGGAAAATACCCATTTTTCAATAATTATTATCACAGTATATTCCTTTGTAATTTTGATTTATGCAAAGTTAAAGTTTCTGACCCCTGAACTTAAAGGGGGTTTCTTTGTTAAACATATTAATCACCGACCCATAGACTAGCTTCTCAATATCAAATTAATGAGTGTCCAACCCAGCACCCCCACAGAACATCCATTTTCAGCAGCTGCTGAATGAGACAGGAAACACACACAGCGCCGTTCCCTGTGTAGTGGTCACACCAGGTTACTGCAGATCTGCTTCTAATTATGCTGCATTGACTCTGTTTAATGCCCAAATTACCATAAACGCTAATCTATGGGGCTGCTGGGTGTCCATCCCCCACCAATCTGATATTAAAGACCAATCCTTAGGACAGGTAACATGTAAAAACTTTTTTAAAATTGAAAAATCATAGTCTATACCCCAGCGTATAAACCATATACCCAGAGTGCACCTTATATATATATAAACTAAATTTAGCACAAACCGGCAAAATACAGGAATTTAGCACAAATCTGATGTTCCGACAACTGGAAATAAACGATAAGAAATCTCTGACCTCCCGGTGGAGCCTCGGTGACCCGACAATCTGCAAACCTGTGATAACGAGCCGCTGAGCCACGGCACTGGCCGCCTCCGGGTCCAGATCCCACTCTACAGCTAGTATAGAGACGCGCCCCTGAGAGCTCGCACATTCAGCGTCGTGTGTCCGGAGCTGGCGGCCAGGATTTACGGATTATGTAAAGCGCCGCCATCATCTGTCGTGTCTGACAGGTATTCACGTGCAGGTGCCTTTTGTATGCGGCAGGGAGGCCATTCATAAAGTTCTTGGCTCCACATACAGATGTTTCTGTAAAATTTGGAAGGCCAATTTGGATTAACCCTATAGGGACACAACCTATTTTGGGCCTTGACGACCAGACATCTGCTCTTTTTGTTATTTTGTAGATTCCCTCCAAAAGTCGTAACTTTATTGTTGCATTAGCAGAATTCCGTGATAGATTATCGTTGATTTGTAGGTTTTAGCGTAACCATTTTGGATACATTGAGTTTTATCCATTTTTCTTTTTAGCGCTCTCTTTGTGTTAGTTTTTTACAACATGGGGTGCTCCCACCCGTTAGCTGCTCTACAAAACAGTGGGAGGCAGAAGAACACAGCCGCATCCATACGTATCCTGTACATAGGTTATGAGTGATAAAAAAAGATCTGGAAACCCCTTCATTCTTCCGTTATGTCGATGAAATTGTATCCATCACATGGCAGGCGGGCGGATACCATCTTTCTGAGAAATCCAGGAAATTGAAGGACATGAGGACGTAGAAGAACCTCGCTCCATATGAATGAGGAGGCGCGGGGGATCGGCACGTGTTGGAAGAAAGATGGAAGATTCTTTATTATAACAGAAATGATCCAATGTCTCAGGGTCATCGCATCTCTGGGGACGTGTTCCTCCATGAACTCATCACACGGCGTCCCCCGCACATCATCCAGAAGAAAGAAGAATCTCTGTCACAGCGGATTCATAGACCGAACAAAGCGGAGCCGACCCCGCAACATCTCATTGTCAGCCGCGTGCAGTGTATAATAGAAAGAAAACAATCCACACTGTCATCCAGGAGAGGAATGATACAATCACTACATCACATTACAGCGCAGGGTGCTTCAAGGTCATGGAGACCGCAAAGAGAAATAAAAGCTGCTGCAAGGAACACATGTACATAGGGGGCAGTATTATAGTAGTTATATTCTTGTACATAGGGGGCAGTATTATAGTAGTTATATTCTTGTACATAGAGGGCAGTATTATAGTAGTTATATTCTTGTACATAGGGGGCAGTATTATAGTAGTTATATTCTTGTACATAGGGGGCAGTATTATAGTAGTTATATTCTTGTACATAGGGGGAGTATTATAGTAGTTATATTCTTGTACATAGGGGCAGTATTATAGTAGTTATATCCTTGTACATAGGGGGCAGTATTATAGTAGTTATATTCTTGTACATAGGGGGCAGTATTATAGTAGTTATATTCTTGTACATAGGGGGCAGTATAATAGTAGTTATATTCCTGTACATAGGGGGCAGTATTATAGTAGTTATATTCCTGTACATAGGGGAAGTATTATAGTAGTTATATTCTTGTACATAGGGAGCAGTATTATAGTAGTTATATTCTTGTACATAGGGGGCAGTATTATAGTAGTTATATTCCTGTACATAGGGGACAGTATTATAGCAGTTATATCCCTGTACATAGGGGACAGTATTATAGTAGTTATATATTCCTGTACATAGGGGGCAGTATTATAGTAGTTATATTCCTGTACATAGGAGGCAGTATTATAGTAGTTATATTCTTGTACATAGTGGGCAGTATTATAGTAGTTATATTCTTGTACATAGTGGGCAGTATTATAGCAGTTATATTCTTGTACATAGGGGGCAGTATTATAGCAGTTATATCCCTGTACATAGGGGGCAGTATTATAGTAGTTATATTCCTGTACATAGGGGGCAGTATTATAGTAGTTATATTCCTGTACATAGGGGGCAGTATTATAGTAGTTATATTCTTGTACATAGGGGGCAGTATTATAGTAGTTATATTCCTGTACATAGGGGGCAGTATTATAGTAGTTATATTCTTGTACATAGGGGCAGTATTATAGTAGTTATATTCTTGTACATAGGGGGCAGTATTATAGTAGTTATATTCTTGTACATAGGGGGCAGTATTATAGTAGTTATATTCTTGTACATAGGGGCAGTATTATAGTAGTTATATTCTTGTACATAGGGGGCAGTATTATAGTAGTTATATTCTTGTACATAGGGGGCAGTATAATAGTAGTTATATTCCTGTACATAGGGGGCAGTATTATAGTATTTATATTCCTGTACATAGGGGGCAGTATTATAGTAGTTATATTCCTGTACATAGGGGGCAGTATTATAGTAGTTATATTCTTGTACATAGGGGGCAGTATTATAGTAGTTATATTCCTGTACATAGGGGACAGTATTATAGCAGTTATATCCCTGTACATAGGGGACAGTATTATAGTAGTTATATATTCCTGTACATAGGGGGCAGTATTATAGTAGTTATATTCCTGTACATAGGAGGCAGTATTATAGTAGTTATATTCTTGTACATAGTGGGCAGTATTATAGTAGTTATATTCTTGTACATAGGGGGCAGTATTATAGCAGTTATATTCCTGTACATAGGGGGCAGTATTATAGTAGTTATATTCTTGTACATAGGGGGCATTATTATAGTAGTTATATTCTTGTACATAGGGGGCAGTATTATAGTAGTTATATTCCTGTACATAGGAGGCAGTATTATAGTAGTTATATTCTTGTACACAGGGGGCAGTATTATAGTAGTTATATTCTTGTACCCAGGGGGCAGTATTATAGTAGTTATATTCTTGTACATAGGGGGCAGTATTATAGTAGTTATATTCCTGTACATAGGGGGCAGTATTATAGTAGTTATATTCCTGTACATAGGGGGCAGTATTATAGTAGTTATAGTCTTGTACATAGGGGGCAGTATTATAGTAGTTATAGTCCTATATAGTTAGTAGTTATATTTCACCACCCGAACTCCGGTCCATATAGTTTGGCCACCATCCATCTGGCTTCTCCTATCCTTCTTATACACGAATCGATAGAAGGGGGGAGGTCGCAGACGTCGGACTTTCAGTGTTCTTCTTCCTAATGGTATATTTTACTTACAAATTGACAAAACCATTTTAACCAGTTAATAGGTGAAGATGTTTGGGGGCCATTGGATTCTAGCACTTTTTGTGTTGCGAGGCATGTACACTAACTGGGGAGCACCCGATTACCTGCTCAGCACATAGCAAGTACCTATGTCTTATGGGAAGGTGCCTGAGCAATACGAGACCTATGAAGAAGGTGTCTGAGCAATAAGTATCCTACAAAGATGCCACTTACAGATTGTATACAAGACGGGTGTGTCAATTCTTAACAAGACTGTTGTCGGAAAGAGGTATTACCCCCTTCCTTCGACCAAATAGCCTTTTTATTGTTACAAATGGCTTCTGTCCTGACCTCAGCTTCACCAGGACTTCATTGATATTTGGGTTAGCTGCCTTTTTCTTGAAGGAGCGACTTTGAGGTTATCTATCATATAATGAGCATCCTATATGGAGATTAGGGGTTGAAAACCAGGAAATCACTTAAGACAACATTCTTGAGATTGGTCCCGGGTCAAATCCACCCAGTTGCAAGATTGATCCTCACCGGGTGCGTATTGTTTTAGGAACTAGATTTTTTTGATGGAACATTGATCCATGAATTTACATGGATTTCCAAATATCAAGTGGGGAAGGATTCGTTCCCTAATATTGGCCACTGGTGAAAATAATACCATAGCCTAAGTACCATCAAATGTATCACATACCATATATACTCGAGTATAAGCCTAGTTTTTCAGCACAAAAAAAATGTGCTGAAACCCCCAACTCGGCTTATACTCGAGTAAAAAAAAATAAATCAAAACCCACCTTGCTGGCTTCCTCCTCTGCTGGCTATATACTGGTGCAGGGGGCTGGCTATATACTGGGGGATATGGGCTGGCAGGCTATATACTATGGGGCAGGGTCCGGCAGGCTATATACTGGGGGATATGGGCTGGCAGGCTATATACTATGGGGCAGGGTCCGGCAGGCTATATACTGGGGGTCAGGTGCTGGCTATATACTATGGGGCAGGGTTCGGCAGGCTATATACTGGGGGAAATGGGCTGACAGGCTATATACTGTGGGATATGGGCTGGCAGGCTATATACTATGGGGCAGGGTCCGGCAGGCTATATACTGGGGGTCAGGTGCTGGCTATATACTATGGGGCAGGGTCCGGCAGGCTATATACTGGGGGCAGGTGCTGGCTATATACTATGGGGCAGGGTTCGGCAGGCTATATACTGGGGGTCAGGTGCTGGCTATATACTATGGGGCAGGGTCCGGCAGGCTATATACTGGGGGCAGGTGTTGGGTTTATACTATGGGGCAGGGTCCGGCAGGCTATATACTGGGGGCAGGTGCTGGCTATATACTATGGGGCAGGGTCCGGCAGGCTATATACTGGGGGCAGGTGCTGGCTATATACTGGGGACAGGTGCTGGCTATATACTATGGGGCAGGGTCCGGCAGGCTATATACTGGGGAGGCTGGGACCAATGCATTTCCCACCCTTGGCTTATACTCAGGTCAATAGGTTTTTCCAGGTTTTTGTGTTAAAATTAGGGGCCTCGGCCTATACTTGGGTCGGCTTATACTCCAGTATATACGGTACATATACAACATAAGACAACTGATGGGTAAGATCACTTTTTCCTCCAGTCTTCCAGAATCCATAGATAACAGTCACGTAGTAATACATCACACCATCAATTCATATCTACAGAAGAAGAATAATTCTGTGTCACGCTAATTCCGTATCCATGGCAGCCGCTGCTACTTAACCCTCTCCAGTACATTCCCTTTTGTCACCTTTCGAGGTTTCCATTCCCATTGTTTCTACGACCTGCCATGAATCCGAGCCGTGCACATAACTAATCCCATCCGCGTGGATCGCGTTTCAGGCAGATATCCAGCCGTCACTCAAAGCTTGGCACGCAACGCAGATGGAGCTTCAGTGCCGGCTCGGCAAGAGGAAAATTACTCTTTTTATAACTTTTGTTTTGCAGAGGTTTTCAATCCTGTTACCGGAGATTGAAGGGGAAAAAAATGTAATTTCTTATCGACTAAATTTATCTGTGAATCCCAGGGGGAAGAAATGAAAAACTTCACTGGTGGCTTTATACTTCTTGTACTCAGAATACTCACCTCCACTGATCCCCCACGGATATGAGGAACAGCGTCCACTCCACTCCCAAAACCCATCCCAACACCCTCTCCCTCCCACATGGAGAAGACACGAGCACAAATCTTGGAGAACCTCAAGGTTGTAGGGTCAAAAAAACAAAAATACAAACCACAGAGTCCCGACACAACCTGCAATGCCACGGCAGTGAAGAAGCCCGTGATGCTGGAACCAGGGCAAGTACACTTCCCCCAGGCTCCATGTGGTCTCTTATAGGATTCCTGGAAAAACCCTCTGACAGTTTCCAATAAATTTCTGACCAGTGCCGCATATGTGGTCATCTCAGATCTCATTCTTCTCCCAGTGTTCATAGCGCCTCACCACAATGCCGCTATACACAGTGGGGCACATTTACTAAGGGTCAAAATCACGGTTTTCCGAATTTGACCATTTTGCGCAGAATTCCCCCGTTTTTTTTGGCGCACGCGATTGGATTGTGTCGCATCGGCCCCAGCTTGCATGCAACGAAAAACGGGTCCGTCGGAAAACCTGATGGATTTGGAAAAGTTGCGCTATTTTGTTTTTTTCGCTTGACACTTACATGCACCAGGAAGAGCAGCAGCAGCACCTGGTGGATATCGGGCGCACAACCTTAGTGAATCCTGGCAGAACCCGAATCCTCGTCGCAGAACGCGTCGCTGGATCGGTTAAGTAAATCTGCCCCATTTTGCTCCTCCCAACTATCCAGTGCCGGACGAGGTTTCCTTGAGCCCTCCACATAATATTATTCTGCGGGACCACCATTTATAATCCCCCAGGAAAAAAAAAAAGATCCCCCAGCCTTCAAATAAGGTTGCCTTCTGCTTTATCTATGGCATCAAGTAATAGGTGATAGTCCGGGCCCACCAGAGGATCTGTGATGTTTTGGTGGACCAGTATGACACTGCAAGTGTCGGATCATGGAAGGTCCTCCAACAAACAGGACTTTATCTTCTTCATGCTGCTGGAGGACCTGCACCATGGTCACACAGCCCTCTTCATAAGAGCTGTGTACTGATTAGGTCTTTGTCACCCTCTTAAAGGAACACTCCAGTCAAAGCCAATGCATAGAATAATACATGGTGCAGGGCTCGACTCTCATTGTATTCTTAGAACCTTGCTAGAACCTAGAGTGCTGCTCATGCCTTCAGGCCCTGCACAAGATAGAATTTTTACGAATCAGCAGTGACTGGAGTGTTCTTTTAGCAATGGCCAATCCAGTTGTCCCATGTCCTTGTGGACAGAAGATGTCATTACAACCATGTTCTGGTTCCTGCTCTATGTCCCTGTGTTTACAGACTGGCAAACATTAAGTAATTTCGTAGGGTTCAGGTTTTGATCCATCACTAATCATGTATTGATAGCTTATCTGATGAATACTGTAGTACTTCTTTCCTGAAGTCCATAATTTGGTTTGCTCCCATCCCCAGCACTGCTTAAAGGGATAATTCCTGCTTTGGCTTCCAGTTCCAGTGTTGCAGACGTCACTTGTGACCTAGAAGAAGTGATCTTTCGGGCCAAGCTGGCAACGTGGGAGACCAGGAGACTGCAGTGACTCTGAAACCAGGGGCAGGGCAAGTACACTTATTTTTTAATGACCCTTTCCCCCTGGAATTCTCCCCTAAAGGGGCTACGCCAAGTTTGATTGTTATCCCTTATGGCTTGCTGGAGGACCTTTCGTGATGTGATACTTGCAGTCTCCAGAGCATGAAACGGTCCTCCGGTGCGCCTCGGCTATAACCTCATAATTGATGCCATATCCCTTAGGTTAGTATCTAATCAGTGGGTTCCAACTGCTGGTACGGGGGTCCCATTCTCACTTATTGAATGAAGCAGCAGGTGAAGCTTACGCTCTTCGCTCCCACAATATGGAATGGAGCAGGAGGAGGACACATGATCACTCAGTAGTGAGAACCGGACCCCCACTTTGTTCTCATGATCAGTGGGGGTCCCAGCTATCAAACCCTCACTGATTAAATTAGGGAACTGGTGCCACCCGTTTAGTACAGAACCATTGGGTTGGACTATACGGCGATGCAGGGAATGTGGTTCTCTGTATATAGATATACATGGAGAGAGATGCTCTTGCTAGAAAGATTTGGCAGAGATGTTGTGTTCCTAAAAGGCGGAGAATCGCTTTGATGTAGTAATTCGGCAGCACTTAACCGCGTCCCCTTTTATTTGCAGAATCCCATTTGATGACATTATGAATATTTCCAGCGTTCGCCCACTTACCATCCCCCCCGATAATCAGAGCCATTAGCGGCTCTCAGCGCCCTCCATTACCTATGAATAGCTGTGAATACAGTAAGCCGCCAGCACGTAGCGCAGATTAGATACCTTGTATTGTGCAGGACTGAAATGAGCGCCGCACGGGGGGGGGGGGGTGTTAATTATTCATGGAGTGTAATTATCGGCTGCACTCGGCAGAGCTTCGCTTACTGTTTATTGAACTACAGCGATAGTGAAGCTTAAAGGGAACCTGTCATCTCTTACAACCCCATTCACACACAAGAAGAGACTTCTTAACCCTTGTCAGGGCGCTAGGACTCTATACATTCACATTCTGGAAGCAGCATCATATATACATATTCTGCAGAAATTGTGTAATGCAATGATCGTCCTGGGTGTTGCTTTCCGTGCAATTTCTCTCTCTCTCTCCCTAGAACGGACATTCATAGCAAAAACTCTGCTGGACTAGAATCCCAGAGGTGTCTGATCACATAGACGTCTATGGAGAGGAAGTGGAGCCTAGTCATAAAGGAGAGACACATGTACAGACTGCCAGAGATTATAGGAAGCTTCTATCTCACCCCAAGTGGTTTGTTCCCAGTAGTAATGTTGGTATTTATCTGTAGTGCTGCTGATGCTTACGAATAATAGGAGGAGAGACTGCTGAAGATAGGAGTAGGTTTTTTTTTTTTTTAATCTATCCCAGTGTGTTTTTTTGCCCATCAGTACAGGTCTGTACTTCTCTATAATGTCCTATATGTTCCTGCTAATTCTCATGATAGAGGAGAGACAAAAAGGCACAAACAGAGGCTGCTGGAGATAGAAGTAAGTTTCTATCTTACCCCAAGTGGTTTATTCCCTTCAGTACAAGTCGGTACGTCTCTGTAAAGTTGTATACAATGCTACTGATACTAGAGAAAAGTCAAAGAAGCAGGCAGAGGCTACTGGAGGTTATATTAAGTTTCCACCTCACCCCAAGTGGTTTATTCCCATCATTACAGGTCAGTATGTCTCGATCGTTCATGAGCACGGGAATATATAGGATATTATAGAGGAGAGACAAAGTAACAGACAGGGGCTGCTGCAAATAATAGGAGTCTTACCCCAAGAGCTTTAGTCATATCAGTAGTGTTCAGTTCTTTTCTATAAAATCCTATATGGATAAAACCTTGATGCTTTAGTGATAGAAACCTATAGAATCCCGATGCCGGTTCTGAGTGGTAGAGACCCCGAAACAGACAGAAACTTCTGCAGCGAAAAGGAAGTTTCTATCTCACCCTAAATGTTTTACTGACATCAATACGTCTGTATAGTGTCCCATATGTTCCAGTTGAAGCCTCAGATTAAAACTTGAAAATATGCAAATACTTTTTCCAAAGTGAGAAATGGAAAACAATGCCTCCTTTTACTACCTTGAAAGGCGGCCCCCTTAACACCAAGGATGACTTACAGGGATTAAAAGTGGTCAGACACAGTTTAGTCTCACCTCAAGTGCTTAAATTTCCACAGATCAGGACTTGTCACGTCCTATATGAGTGATGCTTCTGTGCGAGAGATAAGAGACACAGACAGAGGCTGCTGGAGGTAATAGGAGAGGTCTATCTCTCCCCAAGTGTTTTACTTCTCCATAATGCAAGTTACTATCTCACCTTTATTCACAACAGTACGGGTCAGTACTTCTCTATAAATGTCCCATATGCTCCTGCTGATGCAGAGTGAGAGAGAGGAGAGATGTAGGCAAAGACTGAGGCTGCTGGAGGCAATAGGAAAAGTTTCTATCTCACCCGAAATGATTTATTTGAAACAGTTCTTCTCCATAATGATCCTCCTTATGCTACTAAGTAAATGATACCTCCTGTGTGTGCAGTGTATTGGAGACCTGATAGCATCTAGTCTACAGCCTCGAGCGCCGAGACAACTGAGAATTATACATAGGGACTTGGTCACACTTCACTTTTGTCAGAATTTCCAACGCTTTTAGGATTTGCACGGCTCAAAACAGGTATTTAACAGGAGTCTGCGCCGGGATTGTGCCGCACGCGATCGGACTGTGGCGCGCATGCGCTGCTTTCATGCGACAGAAATCGGGGGGCGTGGCCGTCAGATGATCCGACTGATTTTGTGTCGCAAAATCAAGAACTTACATGCACCAGGAAGAAGGTGGCGGACCGGAGCGGGGAAGCGACACATGCAGGATATCGGGCGCATGATCTTAGTGACTCCCTGCACAGCACATTATACACGGACAATGCACTTACATGCACCAGGAAGAAGAAGGTGAACTCCGGGGACCTGAGCGGGGAAGCAACACCTGCAGGATATCGGGCGCACGATCTTAGTGACTCCCCGCACAGCGCATTATACACAGACAATGCACTTACATGCACCAGGAAGAAGAAGGTGAACTCCGGGGACTTGAGCAGGGAAGTGACACATGCAGGATATCGGGAGCACGATCTTATTGACTCCCCGCACAGCGCATTATACACGGACAATGCACTTACATGCACCAGGAAGAAGAAGGTGAACTCCAGGGACCTGAGCGGGGAAGTGACACATGCAGGATATCGGGAGCATGATCTTATTGACTCCCCGCACAGCGCATCATACATGGACAATGCACTTACATGCACCAGGAAGAAGAAGGTGAACTCCAGGGACCTGAGTGGGGAAGCGACACATGCAGGATATCGGGCGCACGATCTTAGTGACTCCCCGCACAGCGCATTACACACGGACAATGCACTTACATGCACCAGGAAGAAGAAGGTGAACTCCGGGGACCTGAGCGGGGAAGCGACACATGCAGGATATCGGGCGCACAATTTTAGTGACTCCCCGCACAGCGCATTATACACGGACAATGCACTTACATCCACCAGGAGGAAGAAGGTGAACTCTGGGGACCTGAGCGGGGAAGTGACACATGCAGGATATCGGGCGCACGATCTTAGTGACTCCCCGCACAGCGCATTATACACGGACAATGCACTTACATGCACCAGGAAGAAGAAGGTGAACTCCGGGGACCTGAGCGGGGAAGCGACACATGCAGGATATCGGGTGCAGGATCTTAGTGACTCCCCGCACAGCGCATTATACACAGACAATGCACTTACATCCACCAGGAAGAAGAAGGTGAACTCCAGGGACCTGAGCGGGGAAGCGACATATGCAGGATATTGGGCGCAGGATCTTAGTGACTCCCCGCACAGCGCATTATACACGGACAATGCACTTACATCTACCAGGAGGAAGAAGGTGAACTCCGGGGACCTGAGCGGGGGAGCGACACATGCAGGATATCGGGCGCAGGATCTTAGTGACTCCCCGCACAGCGCATTATACACGGACAATGCACTCGGAAAAAGGTAAAATGTGCCCCATAGAGTCTGCAGAGGGGAAAACTGCTAAACAATGCAAGTCATAGAATGGGGAGGTTTAGCATTACTCCTCATGTACACAAAGTATAAAACATCTGTAATGTTTTTAGAGTCTTTTTATACTACTAGCATGTCCTTTACCTGTGTTCGGTCCTGGGCCGCCTTCATGGGACTGTTATGACCAATCATGTGATCACATGGGCGCACACACACCATAAGGAGGGGTATATATTGTATTTGGCTGTTTCTCGTGTTCCTTGTTGATTGCCGAGTGCAGGTCGGCAACCAGCATTTCACATAACCCAACGTTGTGATTGTGCCCTGTTCTGCGTTCAAGCAAACGTCGTCTTGAACTTCTTAAGATCTGAAGCAATGTCAATATCCCCAATTATTGCCCCAAGGGAAAAGGCTAGGCCCCGGTGGGGAATGTTGCAAAAAGCACTGTTAGAACTGTACCCCATGTGGGCACTTTGGATGAATATCATGGAACCATAGTCAGATGGTTGAGACGTGTCCCTCTTAAAGGGGTTTTCTCATACTCCTATAGATTGAAGCTTCCCGATTAATGAGGGGCTGATGTGCTGCAACCAACTGATAGTTGTGAGAAGGGGGCACATACTTTATGTCACAGCTGGAGGGCGGCGTGCCAGAGGGGTGAGGATTTCATTACTACCACATAACGTGGACGTGTCCCAGGACCGCGCTATATTAAGTCTTACAGGTTACCGTCACTGTCAGATCGAGGTCAAACCGTTAACTAGTGGGAAATAAGAGGAAGGACCGGGCTCTTCTTTATCATTTTTAATATGCGCCGGAGTCATTGAAATTTTTTACGCGCTCATCTCATTTACACTCCTCGGCCCTGCAAGGTATTTTATAGAATTTAAGACTTTAATAAAAGGACGGATAATGTAAAGAGTAATAGGAGATTATATCCGGGAAGAGCCACGGCCCAGGAAGGACGATGAATTGTGGGAGAACTGGAGATGGATAATAAAAAGGAGCCGCCGATGAGACGACGAGATTAAAACGCTTCACTTCCCGGGGGCCGGGGGAGGACGAAACCCTTCTACAGAAATTTAAAAGGATACTAAAAAGTATCACGACAATAAAAAGAAACTTCAACTCACATCCTCCTCCGCTCAGTCCAATACTAGGGTTAAAGGAAATCTACCATCAAAATCCATCATTCGGGGCTCCCCTGCTCATAGGCGCCGGGGGGGCTCCACCTGCTCATAGGCGCCGGGGGGGCTCCACCTGCTCATAGGCGCCGGGGGGGCTCCACCTGCTCATAGGCGCCGGGGGGGCTCCACCTGCTCATAGGCGCCGGGGGGGCTCCACCTGCTCATAGGCGCCGGGGGGGCTCCACCTGCTCATAGGCGCCGGGGGGGCTCCACCTGCTCATAGGCGCCGGGGGGGCTCCACCTGCTCATAGGCGCCGGGGGGGCTCCACCTGCTCATAGGCGCCGGGGGGGCTCCACCTGCTCATAGGCGCCGGGGGGGCTCCACCTGCTCATAGGCGCCGGGGGGGCTCCACCTGCTCATAGGCGTCGGGGGGGCTCCACCTGCTCATAGGCGCCGGGGATTCAAGAGTCCAGGACGGTGTAGCTGTGCTGATAAATGTTTTAAGGGTTTTACAGGACACATGCTGTATGCCCATGGATAGCACACGGTTCCCCGTGTCTCAACCAGTCAATGGGGTCCTGCATATGACCCGAATGCGCTATTCCTGGCCCTGATTGCGGATTGGGCAGTCCCCTATTGTCATTAGTGCCTGAGCAGAGCTCTGTTGTTTGCTGCTCATGTAAAGCTCTCGTTCATGTGAATGTGGCCAGACACTCAGGATATTGATCTGCTGCCTCTTGGTGGCAACATTGGAAAACTGCTCCATAGTTGCTTAGTGGTAGATCAAGGTAAGGCCCCCAATGATGCGAAAACCTATTAAATGAATATGTACTCCTTGATAAGGCTGCATAGACTGTACATGGGTCAGTAAAGCAGCATCCGTCCTTATATTGTCCTTCTATATATCCCATTGTTGAGTTAACTAAAAAAGCCTCAGACACTTTCAGTTTTCCAACTGAAGTGAATGAGCAGAGTTGTACATGTGTCCCGCGTCCCGTTCCACCCAGACAATAGATGGGGGTCCCGGGAGCCCCTTTCTGAAGACTTGGGTGGGTCCGAGCAGTTTTGAAACAAGATTTGTGGATTTTTTTATAACAACAAGGGACCCACCATATAGACGTCACACCCCCTCCCCCAGGCACTGCCCCATCCCACCCCTACAGGCACCTTACAGCTGATCAGTGCAGTCTGGGACTATAGTAAGATCCAGAGAAGTCACCAGACGTCACAGGGGGCAGGGGGATTTGCTTTAACTAGGGGTCATCTGTAAGTCGGGTGTCCTTAAGTAGGGGACTACCTGTAATCTCTTTCTATTCAGCCCAAGTATCTGAGTCCACACAAAATATGCACAGGGTAAATGATACATGTAACCAGTTTCCGATTCTAGAATGTGTCAACTTTGAAAGATGAGGACCAGGCAGATAACTACTGTGTGACCAGGACTTACCTTGAACGAGGTATGTTGTTCCATGTGTCGGAGAAGTTGGGGCTTTTGGCCCGCGGTAAACTCGCATATTGTGCACTTGAATTGTTTCCCTGCAGAAAATACATTGCACAAGGTGGACAGGAATGAGAAATAGTCACCTAGACAGTAACATACACAGCAGATTAACAAGATCAGCTATTAGCAAAAGACATGGCAACCGCTGCTGGTTCAGTGTCTGCGTTCTGCTGCATTGTGGGAAATGCAGGATGGCCGAAATCACGAGGTCACAGTGGGTATTGCTACTAAATAATTGCTAGGGGCTCACTGGTGTTATAAGCCACGGTAATCAACACCCACAAAGTTGTGTCCATAAAAAGTATTACTTGTCCCGCTAAAAACAAGACAAAACACGGCCCATAGGCAGAAAAATAAGTTACCGGATTATTTAATATACAAGAACAAAATCTTGATAAAAAGCGGCTGCGTCTTTTAGCCCAAAGGTCAGCAAGATCCAGCACTGATGTCCTGGAAATCAAGTGAAGCACTCCCCCACCAGGCGGGCATGAGTATTACTGCAGGACCTAGAGTGATGTCAGGAGCATGTGACTGATCTCATGCTTCCTGCACCACTGCAAGGTCCTTAAACCTTTTCATGCTGCCAGGGGATGGGCCCAGAGAAGAAGTTGTGGCTCGGATCGGAGACAAAGGAAAGCAGCGTGTGAGAGTGAGAATGGACGTAGCACTACTCAGTGTGTTCATGTAAGTCAATGTCCGTCCAGACCTGAGTGAATGGATGTAGCAGAGCTGCGTGTGAATAAATGGATGTAGCAGAGCTGCGTGTGAATAAATGGATGTAGCAGGGCTGCGTGTGAATAAATGGATGTAGCAGAGCTGCGTGTGAATAAATGGATGTAGCAGAGCTGCGTGTGAATAAATGGATGTAGCAGAGCTGCGTGTGAATAAATGGATGTAGCAGAGCTGCGTGTGAATAAATGGATGTAGCAGGGCTTCGTTGGAATGGACTGAATTGTGAAGTGGCCGGGATAGTAGCGAGTGCAAGTTATGTAAAATCTCTCTACTATGAGGGGGAGGGGGAAGACCTCTGCTCTCACCGTCTGCTGTGTGGAGGAGTTTGTGGCTCTTCAGGGTCCCTTTGGTTTTGAACTTTTTGCCGCACATGTCGCAGAGGTGCGTCTTCTCGGTGCTGTGCCGGTTCATGTGCGCCTTCAGGTTACTCTTACTGCGAGTGGCGTAGTCACACACCGAGCACTTGAATGGTTTCAGACCTGGATGATGGGAAGAAGGAAAAGATTATCATCATCATCCGCCTATAAGGAAGATCATATACATCAGACTTTAGGATCAATCCCTGTATAACTATGGAGGGGTGCGAGGCTTAGGCTCGGTAACGTGTTACTGCAGAGGAAACCCCAGCAAGGTGATAGGAAACCCAATACATGACAGACAAGGGGGCGGTACCTTCATGGGCCCAGATATGGCGCTGTAGGTCAGAGCCGTTCTTCATGAAGTAGGAGTCACAATACGGACACTTCGCCGCTCTCTTTCCTATCAGACCTTTCATCTGAACTTTGCGGCCCAAGACCTCGGAAATGAGATTTGCCGAAACCTCTGCAAGAAGTAAAGTGGGATAAAGAGTTAATACTGATAATACTTAAAAATGAAGACGCAACCATTAATAAGATCTGTAAAGCTGCAAGGCTCCTGCTTAGTAATCGCTGACTTTCTGTACGGATTTCTGTATTCCTCAGGCCAAAAGTATCAACGACCGATCATGTGGCGTCCATCAGCAACGTGAAGCAGCGCCTGTGGCGTCACTACCCCCTGGGTGGACACGGACGTGGACTGCTCCACGTGCTGCAGGATCGGCTCTAACTGAAGTGAATGGGACCCGGCTGCTGTCCGCTGGTTCTGTAGGCTAACACTGTCGCTAGGTCATTTAAAAGTTTGGGCACTTATTCAATGAAAAAAGAACTGAAACTGGATGATTGTTGCAATGAATAGGACTGGTTGAGGCCCCCCCCCCCAAAAAGGGCCAGATTTACTTACCCGGTCCATTTGGCGCGTTCTCTGCGGTGGATTCAGGTCCGGCCGGGATTTATTAAGGTAGTTCCTCCGCCGTCCACCAGGTGGCGCTGCTGCGCTGAAAAGCATCGGAACGCACTGGAATACACAGAGCCGGGCTGAGTGAAGGTAAGTGCAATTTTCGCGACACTTTTTTTTTTTTTTAAATGCGGCGGTTTTTCCGAATCCGACGGGTTTTTGTTCGGCCACGCCCCCCATTTCCGTCGCGTGCATGCCGGCGCCGATGCGCCACAATCCGATTGCGTGCGCCAAAATCCCGGGGCAATTCAGGGGAAAATTGGCGCAAATCGGAAATATCCGGGTAACACGTCGGGAAACCGTGAATCGGGTCCTTAGTAAATGACCCCCAGTATCTTTGTATAGGTGAGATATAGAGGTCGAAGCCTGAAAGGAAATCTCCCATCACAATCCATCATGACAAACTCACAGACCAGGACCCATGACTGTGGGAATCTTCTCATATCTCTTAGCCATGGCCTCGGTCCTTCTAAAATCAACTTTATAATTATGCTAATCAGTCAGAAGGGTGTGGACCGGGGAGGGTCGGAATCGGTGTCACACTATCCATGATTGACATTAGCAGCTCTTCTTGAGCCACTGATATCTGTAGGCAATCTGACTAATCGATCCCGCCCCCGGAGCACTTGCAGGCCGATTTCCATATCCATTAGAAGAACATAACCTCTGTGTTGCGTCAATGGTTTGCAGCCATAGTGATAAGATTCTGCTCCAATTTTTTTCCCCCTATATAGCAATTTTGTTGGTTTGCAGGTCATTGTGGACATAGTCACCCTTAAAGAGGTTGTCCCAAATTTTATTGATAGCCCCCCCCCCCCCTTTTCATCAGTGAGGGTCCTAACACCAGTAACCCACTAATGACGGGAAAATGGCGAGTGCTGTCCTCAGCAACTTCCCGTAGACAAGAGTTGGATGCATGTTCGTCCTCCTGCTCGATTCATTGGTGAGATTACGACCCCCGTTCTCGTAACCAATCATAACGCGGGTGCTGTTCCCACTAATAACTGCAGCAGCAGGTCCCCTTGAGACAACCCCTTTAAGCAATGCTCTAAAGATGGGTAAAAATCACAGAAATTAACAGAGGAAAGCAAAAAAAAAAAAATCCCAAATTTATAAATTCCAGGAAACATTTCGGCTGCATTAGAGATGTGCGCCGCCCCCCCCCCCCCCCGGCCCCCCTTTTTCCTTACCAGGATGATTCGCCTTTATGTGAGATTTTATGAGACGATCATCCGAGAAGGACTTTTCACAAGAAGGACAGGAATAAGTCTTTTTGTCCTGCAGGGGGTGAAAAAGAAGGAAAATTAAAAGATGCAATCAATAACGTTACAGAATAATTGTGACTTATGGGTCTACAACGGCAGAGAATTGATCAGCCAATAATGTGGCCGATGAAGCAGAAGGATTTAGTGCAGGATGAGGTGTTTTTTCTGCCCAAATGCAGAGATTTTTTTCTGGTTTCTTAAATTACATTAAAAAAAAAAAAATTCTATTTGTAACAACTGCTGGCAACTTAGAGACTAAACAGTCTTGTACTATACAGACGGTCCCCGGGTTACATACAACATAGGTTCTTTAGGATTGTTCTTAACTTAAATTTGTATGTAAGTCGGAACCATATATTTTATAATTGTAACCCCAGCCAGATTTTTTTTTTGGTCTCTGTGACATTTATATTTTAAAAATGTTGGATTGTCATACGAACCAGAAGTAACAAATCTTCATTACAGACGCCTGTGATAACTGTTACAGCTGTTCATTATAGCTTAAGGCTAAAGTACAGCAAATTACCAATTACCAGAGGTGCGTTTGTAACTAGGGGTCGTATGCAAGTCGGGTGTTCTTACGTAGGGGACAGCCTGTACATGGTTGTAGAGAGATGCACACTGTTAATCAGGGGTTAATCAGGATTTAGTATGGAAGGCCTATCCCCCCGGCTCAGTGCCCCCCGCACCAGTCGGCTCCGTGCCCCCCCGCACCAGTCCGTGGCAGTCGGCTCCGCGGCTCCGCGCCCCCCGCACCAGTCCGTGGCAGTCGGCTCTGCACCCCCCCCCCACCCGCACCAGTCGGCTCCGTGCCCCCGCACCAGTCGGCTCCGTGCCCCCGCACCAGTCCGTAGCAGTCGGCTCCGCTCCCCCCACACCAGTCCGTGGCAGTCGGCTCCGCGCCCCCGCACCAGTCCGTGGCCGTCGGCTCCGTGCCCCCGCACCAGTCGGCTCCGTGCCCCCGCACCAGTCGGCTCCGTGCCCCCGCACCAGTCGGCTCCGTGCCCCCGCACCAGTCCGTAGCAGTCGGCTCCGTGCCCCCCGCACCAGTCGGCTCCGTGCCCCCGCACCAGTCGGCTCCGTGCCCCCGCACCAGTCGGCTCCGTGCCCCCGCACCAGTCGGCTCCGTGCCCCCGCACCAGTCGGCTCCGTGCCCCCGCACCAGTCCGTAGCAGTCGGCTCCGTGCCCCCCGCACCAGTCGGCTCCGTGCCCCCGCACCAGTTCGTAGCAGTCGGCTCCGTACCCCCGCACCAGTCCGTAGCAGTCGGCTCCCATTCAATTTCAATGGGACGCATAGATGAAAAAGTGGGGTTTCCGCCCAATTGAAGCGCCACATCGCCGACCATCCGGCTTACAGGAACAAAAGACGGTTGTTGGGACAAAGCATCAGCCACTCGCCAGTCAGTAACAATCAGGTATCGATGGAGTCCTCTAAATTTTGATCTAAATATCTAATGAGATTAACCATAGATTATAAAAATCGGAAAACTCAAAGTGAGTAGAACAGAACCAGTGTCAGCTGTAATGGTGTTGAACTCGATTAAAAACCACTCCCCATCCAATGTGTAAAGTCCAAAACGATTAAGTTGGCCGTGTACAGAAACCTCTCCATCTGCTCTTTCCCTAATCCTTTTAAAAATTCTGTTGCTTTTAAGAAATTTTATTATTTATTTTTACAATCCATTCCTCCTAAATTTACTCCCATTCGTTTCTCACTCAACAAACGCGAAAATGCGTAACAGTCACATCGGAGCTAAAAGGTTTCCAGCCGAACGACTAAATTACTGCCAGTCTCTTAATACCCACCGAGGAGGAGGTTGTGCTCACGAGAAAACTTACAGCCTGTAGAATTTTCTTTAAAGATCAATCAATCAATCAATGGGGAGAGGTTCCTTCCAGGTGAGACGGTCTACATCAAAGAATTTTACGAGAGGAGAAGTCAACTCCTTCACCGTTCCCATATAATACTCAAAAAACCTAACTTCTTCAGCCGCAGATGAATTAATCGTGCCAGCGTGTGGTAGAGCCGTCTATGTTCCCGCCGGCCTTGTATGAGCTTCCACCCATTATAGATTCGGTGAGGACAGGCACTGCAGGGTGCTCGACTCCAAAGATTGTACATTCCCCCCACCCTTCTCCCAGAGTCAACCGTATTAAACGCTTCTTCGGGGCGTAATTCACCAGGAAATCCAATCAGCCGGGAACAAACCATTGGAGGTTTTTTTTTCTCTATCCACACGGCAAAAATCAATGTCTCTTCCCATCACGGTGAGGACGTCGGATTAGAGAATGTGTAGAGAAGATGCATAAAAGCTGACACGTCCCCGGAGTGTTAGCGGAGAATAATGGCGCGGCTCTTAGAAAAGCTTTACGGACAACAGCTGCATTGTATTTATACTGACAGGGTCGAGAAGGACTGTCGTGGAAAGTAAGCGCGAGGATACATCCGTTACGCGAAGCCCATTTCAATGCATAATATATATAGACAACACTGCTCTTTCCAAAGACGCCGCTACTCATGCGTTTAAAGGCAAT
Organism: Engystomops pustulosus; assembly: GCF_040894005.1. NCBI lineage: Eukaryota > Metazoa > Chordata > Amphibia > Anura > Leptodactylidae > Engystomops > Engystomops pustulosus. The sequence goes on along the minus strand of NC_092415.1, from coordinate 11,350,008 downwards.
TACAATACAGTACGGGGCGATCACAGTCACACTTCACATTACTGTCACTGCAGAAGCAACCACTCCGACAATGCCGTTTTGCTAAATGTCCCCATCACGTCGTACCTCAGTACAGGGACATATTCTCATTATTCCAGAAGGAACTTTCTTCTGTGTTCTCTATTTATAACGACTCCAACGCTCCAGGATTCCCAACACCATCCACTACAAATTGGATCATTTTGTCAGTGCTCACTGGCAGATTTAACTGCAGCCCTAAAGAGCCTACAAATTTTGCACTGCAATCCTAAACTTCTGTATTTATGGTCTATGTGGTCCAAGCCAAAAAGTGGAATTGAACATAAAAAAGGTAGTCAGATTCTCCCCTAAAGGGCCTTGAACACTGCCCAATGCAAACCACGGTGCTTAGCTACTGCCAACAGCGCCAACCGTTTAACCTGCTACTCCATTTTGGACGGGAAACAAGACCCTTGTTTGAACTTGTACCAATCAAATGAATATCTCCTAACAAATCTACATAGGTTGCCTACATGCCTGTTCGTAGCTATTCCTCGCTCCCATTCTGGGATAAGAATCTAACACGGACACCACTTGGTTGACTATTTTGACATCAGCTTTGTTCCTGTGCGGTTTCCTCCCGTTTCACAGCCAGTAACTGGTGCCAGTGGTCCAACCACTACACCCAACTTGGGTTTGACTCTACTGCTTACAGCCCTGGCCTTTACTCCACATCAAAGTCCATACTATGGTTAACACAAAGGGGTTTCATTTAGGCGGTGTTAACAAACTGGACTTTGAACGGGCGCCAATGGAATACGTGTTTCAACAGAAACATGTGAACGGTAACGAGTTAACAATGAAAAACACCGGGCACTCGTTACCGTACACAAGCATTTCTGTTGAAACGCACATGTGATCGGGCTGAGCGCTTCTCCCTTCAGATGGCACATGTGAATTCAGACTCAGACTTTGGCCCCCTGCAACAAATATTGTTTAAAAATCCAACCACAAGTCGTGGGTTTCTAATGTTGGTTGGTGTTGCCCATTCAATTGGGCTGAGCAGCATGCAGATCCTGTTGATATCTTTTCCTTTCCAACTCTGATGACTGATAAATGCTTATTTCATTCTTACATAAACCTGCAATGAAGTCTGTCAACAGATTGTCCGATCCAGAACAAAGCCCAAAAAAATGGTCAAGCATGAAATGTAGGCTGAACACAAGCAACGTTGAATTTTGTCTCACCAATTTCTAAACATTACACTCAGAGTGGAGGAAATTACTTTGCGGGGGGACAAGCTATATGATCTGTCGCTATTCCATCGAGTTAGGTCCTTCCCATGATGTTACCTTTAGACTTGAGTTCTTGAAGAACTCATTGAGGAAACTTTTTTGATAGAAATATTAGTACCTTAGTAGTTTGCTTCCTATCTACGGAGCCGGAACCCTTCTCCATCTTGCCGTTCATGAAATCCTATCACTTTGTCGGCGATAAGCTCATATTAATGCAAATAGTGTCACGCTTGCTTCTTCGACGTGACCGATTCATGCGGCAGAGTGTCATCTACTGATACATCTTCCGCGTTTTATTTACAAGACCCCCGTGGAGCATCCAATGAAAAACCATTTCAGAAACGTTCCATAGAAATGATGCAAGGGAGAAGATCTGCCTCCGCTTGAGAGCAGCACGTTGCCAATTTTATGCACCTACTTCAACGACGCGAGGCTCGGCAACAATCTAACAGTGGGGAGGCTGAATAATTGCATGCACTAAAAGTTTTATCTACGTCTATAAATATATATCAGTGTACATGGCATTTCCCATAGAATATACACCTGGGTCTCTAGCCGCACATCATTAACGATGGCAGCGATGGTTTCCTGCAGCACATCGTGGCCTTGACTGAAGCATTAATGGGTTGGACAGGCGAGTAATTTGTCACAAAAACGCAAGCTTGTGAAGAAGGCCTTCATTAGAGAGAACAGCTCTACCCAAGTCCACCGGCATCCGCCTACAGAATCCCCTGCCGTCTGGTCTCGGTGGCGAGGTCTTTGTCGTGTGCATGGGGCTTAATTAAAAGCCCGACATCGACTTTCACAGTCACACCTATTGATTACCGCCACCACGGAAATAGCTACAAACGCGTCGGAGAGACAACTGGGAGATGTGACCGCTGCGATATAGCTGATGGGGCGGAAATTATACCGAACTGGGAGCCCGGAGATAGAGAAATGGCTAAAGTTTCTTCTGGATTTTCAGGAGATCTGAAGTGTTCTTTTACTTTCCATTTCTTACTAAAACATTTCATGTTGTATTTATGCAAAAAATTTTTGTCGGTCCTATCACTACCAGATTATCTGTAGGGTTCAGAGGTCCTTTTACTATTTGGGGGGTGATTGACTGTCCTATAGTATGGTCACCCGTGGGTGACTGACTATCCTATACCAGTGGTGGCGAACCTAGGGCACTAGAGCCAGAGATGGCACTCGGAGAACTCTCTGTGGACACAAGGGCCATCTCCCAGGCACAGAGTTTGCCAGACATGGCACCTTCCTGCAGTCTTGGGCAGTCCAAGTAGTGCTCTGCTGTTTTAAAGTGACGCATCCTTTGCTGCTTGGTCCTGTCCGAAGAGTGAAAAGGTGTGGACAGGGTCGGATTGGAGCTCCAAAATTCTGGTAGCAATAAGTTTGTTGCTGCCTCAATTGCCATGTTGCCACTTTGGGAAAAGCTAGTGTTTTTTGGGTCTCATTTTGGGCACTCGATCTCTAAAAGGTTTGCCATCACTGTCGTATACCATTAATTCCCAGATTATGACACCAGCAAGGGGCAGAGTTTCTGTCACTACACAGCAGAGGTGGGATTGACCAAGAGGCCGGCATACACCATCCTTACACAGTTGCCAGATCGAAAACAGAATCGGAGTTCATCTCTCAGGATTATGTGGTCCCAGTTGCTATCAATGGAAAGATATGTAATGTTCTCCATGACACTAAATTTCCTTCTGCTAAGCTTCTAGAAATGGTCTGGGCAGAGACAAGGGGATTAGGGGTTGTCTGTGTCTGGCTGGAGGACAATGGATCTGTGAGAGCTGCTCATGCTCGTTCCTCTCTAGTGGTGGTCGTTGTAGGTGTCCCAATGGACCAAAGATTCTAACAACTGGATTAGAACCTCCAGGATGGTGCAAAATTTCTGGAAATAACCAAAGTCCAGTGATGGGCCCCGTCTGAAAGTGGACATAAACGTCTTCAAGAGGCTTGTGAAGAGTTGTCCTATGGTCAACGATCCCTCATGTAGACCCAAAAGGGGCCTTTATTATTTATCCACATTTACGCCGCCTTGCGACAAGAGGTGTTTCTTCCGACAATGTCTTGGTACAAACATTTAGGTTAGAAAACATTTGGAATTCACTGTTTCTTTTATTACCAATTCTAACTGAAAATATAGAGGAGGGAAAGAGGAACAAATAGAAAATCAGATCTATAAAAACAGCGTTGGGTGCCGGCAGCTTCTGCAGTAATGGTGGAAGTAGAATGAAGGCGGATAATGTCAGTGTGGAGACGCCTCCAGGCTCCTCAGCACCGGGCACACAGGTACGAGCCTCCAGGCTCCTCAGCACCGGGCACACAGGTACGAGCCTCCAGGCTCCTCAGCACCGGGCACACAGGTACGAGCCTCCAGGCTCCTCAGCACCGGGCACACAGGTACGAGCCTCCAGGCTCCTCAGCACCGGGCACACAGGTACGAGCCTCCAGGCTCCTCAGCACCGGGCACACAGGTACGAGCCTCCAGGCTCCTCAGCACCGGGCACACAGGTACGAGCCTCCAGGCTCCTCAGCACCGGGCACACAGGTACGAGCCTCCAGGCTCCTCAGCACCGGGCACACAGGTACGAGCCTGCAGGACTGTGATATCACACACAAATATTTAGGAAGCAGATGCAGCCTCCATCATCGGCTGAAGGCATGTTCTCTTCTCACTGTAGTTATGGAAACGAGGTATTGTCATTCACACGGTGAATACAGAACGTCCGCCGGCTTGCAAGGAAGAACCACTAAAAAGCAATTCTTTAGGCAAGATTTTTTCTTTTTTTCTTTAACCTCCTAAGGTTAAGGTGACATTGGCAGCAGATTGTGTGCGGAATGAGCGAAGGAAAACAAAGAAGGTACAAGAGAAGTGTTACTCACAAATGGAACAGGCAAGCGCTTAACCCCTTAGGGCCTGGGCAAATTGGGGCTTTCAGGAGGCAGATTTTTCTGTTTCATAGAGAATACTGAGAAGCCATTTCTAAAGAGTCTGTGGTCCGAGTTACCTTGGGGCCCTGGATCACAATGATTATGTTGTAGAAGAGCCAATAGGAAGACTAAAAGTGTAATCCTTAAAGGGAACCTGTCTGGGCGATTTGGGACACTAAACCACCAACTGGCCCTTACGGGACGGTGATTTAGTGTTCAAGTTGTCCTTATACTCGCCTTGTCCCTCTTTCCACATGGCTCCTGAACAGTTCGTGTGAAGCCAGGGTATTACGTTCACTTGATGGACCTCAAGTGGAAGAGGCGTCGGGGTGGGTTCTGGAGATGAGAGTCCGATGTTCCTCATTTTTGCCCACCCACAGCCCTTATACAGGTCGATTTCAGACCCCAAACCAGAGGTCCATAAGGACCTACAATGGGTACTAAAAGTATTCAGAATCCTTTAATTATTTGGTTTAATTAATTGGTCAAAAAAAAGAAGGAATTTTTTTTTTGCTAATTAATGTGCACTGTGCCCCCATCTTGACAGAAAAATGTAGATATTTTTGATAATTTATTAAACAAGAAAACCTTAAATTGCCCCCGGCGATAAGTATTCGGCCCCTTTGCTCAGTGATGAGTAGAAGCTGCTTTGGAGCTGGTGCAGCCAGGAGTCTTCTTGGGAAGATGCTACAAGTTTCTCCCCCTGGATTTGGGTTTCCTCTGCCTCCTCCTTGCAGATCGTCTCCAGTTCCCTCAGGTTGGATGGTGAATGTTGGTGGAGGCCATTTTCAGGTCTCTCCAGAGATGCTCCTTTGGGTTTAGGTTCGGGCTCTGGCTGGGCCAGTCAGGAATGCTCACAGAGATGTTCTGAAGCCTCTGCTGTGGTATTTTAGCTGTGTGCTTAGGGGCATTGTCTTGTTAGATGGTTCGGCCCAGTCTGAGGTCCAGAGCATCTGGAAGAGGTTCTCATCCAGGAGATCTCTGTACTTGGCGGCATTCATCTTTCCTTCCATTAACCCCAGTGGTCCTGTCCCCCCCATAGCCAGACGCCGCCCCCCATGTGTCACTGCTGGGATTGTATTTGGAAGGTGATGAGCGGTGCCGGGTTTTCTCCACCGCTTAGAATTAACACCAAAAAGTCCAATCTTCATCTCATCAGAGCAGAGAATCTTATTCCTCATAGTCCGGGATCCTTCATGTGTTGTACACACTGTATGCGGCTTTCATATGTCTTGTACTGAGGAGAAGCTTCCAGATTCTGCCATAAAGCCCCGACTGCTGGAGGCTGCAGTGATAGGTGACTCCCATCTGCCTCCTGCATCTCTGGAGCTCAGACACAGGGATCTCTGGGGATCTTCTTTACCTCTCACCAAGGCTCTTCTCCCATGATTGCTTATTTTGGCTGGACGACCAGGTGGAAGAAGAGTTGTGATTTTCCCAAACTTCTTCAATATAGACATTTTGGAGGCCATTGTGCACTTGAGTACTGCAGAAATTATTTTATAACCTTGGCCAGATCTGTGCCTTGCCACAATTCTGTCCCATAGCACCTTGGGCAGTTCCTTAGACCTCACGATTCTCATGTGCTCTGACATGCACTGCGAGATCTCATATAGACAGGTGTTAGCCTTTCCTAATCAAGTCCAATCAGTTTCAGTAAACACAGCTGGACTCCAATGAAGGAGTAGAACCATCTCAAGGAGGATCAGAATAAAATGGACAGCATGTGAGTTAAATATGACTGTCACAGCAAAGGGTCTAAGATATCATTATTTAAATAAGTGCATATGTGGCTTCTGCAAGTAAGGCTTTTCCTCACACTGCTGTGTTCTGGGCTTTTTGAAGACATTGTTAAGTACTGTTACTGGAAAGCTGTGTAATCATACATTTCTGTACCTTATTATATGCATTCACTCAGGAAAAGGGGTGGGACTAAGGAGTGATGTGCAATAGAGAGCCAAGAACACAGCAGTGTGAGGACACACCACAGGCCTTTAACCAGTTCCCGAAGCATCGGCTATTCCTCTCTCAGCACATGACACACAGAACACTCACAGCACCTTCTCCATGAGGTTTCCTCTCTATGTTTTCTAGGAATTAGGTATCTGCTGTAAAGCAAATCTTTGCTGCCGTAGTTGCAATATGGCAAAACTTTGCGCAGAAAAAAATATGTAATTACATTTTTTTTTTAAAAAATGTAAAAAAAAGCTGAAAAAAAATTACTTGTCTGCAACACCTACCAGCTCAGCGTGGACCTTCAGATGGGCTTGTAGCTTGTACTTGTCAGGACTGGAGTAGTTGCAGCCCTGAGCAGGACACTTCATAGACAGGTTACTGTGCTTCTGGATGACGTGACGCTTCAGGCAGTTCTTGGTGATGGAAGAGTAGCTGCACTGGGAACAGTAGTAAAGGTGCTCCCGGGTGTGCGTCCGGACATGCATGTCATAGTGGACCTGATACCAGAATAACTTACCTGTAATATGAATAGGAGACAAGAACTGAGTAAAATATGGACCAAAACAACCAGCTAGAGGAGCAGAAGCAGCAGCAATCAGCTAGAGGAGCAGAAGCAACCAGCTAGAGGAGCAGAAGCAGCAGCAACCAGCTAGAGGAGCAGAAGCAGCAGCAACCAGCTAGAGGAGCAGAAGCAGCAGCAACCAGCTAGAGGAGCAGAAGCAGCAGCAACCAGCTAGAGGAGCAGAAGCAGCAGCAATCAGCTAGAGGAGCAGAAGCAGTAACCAGCTAGAGGAGCAGAAGCAGCATCAACCAGCTAGAGGAGCAGAAGCAGCAGCAACCAGCTAGAGGAGCAGAAGCAGCAGCAATCAGCTAGAGGAGCAGAAGCAGCAGCAATCAGCTAGAGGAGCAGAAGCAGCATCAACCAGCTAGAGGAGCAGAAGCAGCATCAACCAGCTAGAGGAGCAGAAGCAGCATCAACCAGCTAGAGGAGCAGAAGCAGCATCAACCAGCTAGAGGAGCAGAAGCAGCATCAACCAGCTAGAGGAGCAGAAGCAGCATCAACCAGCTAGAGGAGCAGAAGCAGCATCAACCAGCTAGAGGAGCAGAAGCAGCATCAACCAGCTAGAGGAGCAGAAGCAGCATCAACCAGCTAGAGGAGCAGAAGCAGCATCAACCAGCTAGAGGAGCAGAAGCAGCATCAACCAGCTAGAGGAGCAGAAGCAGCAGCAATCAGCTAGAGGAGCAGAAGCAGCAGCAATCAGCTAGAGGAGCAGAAGCAGCAGCAATCAGCTAGAGGAGCAGAAGCAGCAGCAATCAGCTAGAGGAGCAGAAGCAGCAGCAATCAGCTAGAGGAGCAGAAGCAGCAGCAATCAGCTAGAGGAGCAGAAGCAGCAGCAATCAGCTAGAGGAGCAGAAGCAGCAGCAATCAGCTAGAGGAGCAGAAGCAGCAGCAATCAGCTAGAGGAGCAGAAGCGGCAGCAATCAGCTAGAGGAGCAGAAGCGGCAGCAATCAGCTAGAGGAGCAGAAGCAGTAACCAGCTAGAGGAGCAGAAGCAGCATCAACCAGCTAGAGGAGCAGAAGCAGCAGCAATCAGCTAGAGGAGCAGAAGCAGTAACAGCTAGAGGAGCAGAAGCAGTAACCAGCTAGAGGAGCAGAAGCAGCAGCAATCAGCTAGAGGAGCAGAAGCAGTAACAGCTAGAGGAGCAGAAGCAGTAACCAGCTAGAGGAGCAGAAGCAGCAGCAACCAGCTAGAGGAGCAGAAGCAGCAGCAATCAGCTAGAGGAGCAGAAGCAGTAACCAGCTAGAGGAGCAGAAGCAGCAGCAACCAGCTAGAGGAGCAGAAGCAGCAGCAACCAGCTAGAGGAGCAGAAGCAGCAGCAATCAGCTAGAGGAGCAGAAGCAGCAGCAATCAGCTAGAGGAGCAGAAGCAGCAGCAACCAGCTAGAGGAGCAGAAGCAGCAGCAACCAGCTAGAGGAGCAGAAGCAGCAGCAACCAGCTAGAGGAGCAGAAGCAGCAGCAACCAGCTAGAGGAGCAGAAGCAGCAGCAACCAGCTAGAGGAGCAGAAGCAGCAGCAACCAGCTAGAGGAGCAGAAGCAGCAGCAACCAGCTAGAGGAGCAGAAGCAGCAGCAACCAGCTAGAGGAGCAGAAGCAGCAGCAACCAGCTAGAGGAGCAGAAGCATCAGCAACCAGCTAGAGGAGCAGAAGCATCAGCAATCAGCTAGAGGAGCAGAAGCAGCAGCAATCAGCTAGAGGAGCAGAAGCAGCAGCAATCAGCTAGAGGAGCAGAAGCAGCAGCAATCAGCTAGAGGAGCAGAAGCAGCAGCAATCAGCTAGAGGAGCAGAAGCAGCAGCAATCAGCTAGAGGAGCAGAAGCAGCAGCAATCAGCTAGAGGAGCAGAAGCAGCATCAACCAGCTAGAGGAGCAGAAGCAGCATCAACCAGCTAGAGGAGCAGAAGCAGCATCAACCAGCTAGAGGAGCAGAAGCAGCATCAACCAGCTAGAGGAGCAGAAGCAGCATCAACCAGCTAGAGGAGCAGAAGCAGCAGCAACCAGCTAGAGGAGCAGAAGCAGCAGCAACCAGCTAGAGGAGCAGAAGCAGCATCAACCAGCTAGAGGAGCAGAAGCAGCATCAACCAGCTAGAGGAGCAGAAGCAGCATCAACCAGCTAGAGGAGCAGAAGCAGCATCAACCAGCTAGAGGAGCAGAAGCAGCATCAACCAGCTAGAGGAGCAGAAGCAGCATCAACCAGCTAGAGGAGCAGAAGCAGCAGCAACCAGCTAGAGGAGCAGAAGCAGCAGCAACCAGCTAGAGGAGCAGAAGCAGCAGCAACCAGCTAGAGGAGCAGAAGCAGCAGCAACCAGCTAGAGGAGCAGAAGCAGCATCAACCAGCTAGAGGAGCAGAAGCAGCATCAACCAGCTAGAGGAGCAGAAGCAGCATCAACCAGCTAGAGGAGCAGAAGCAGCATCAACCAGCTAGAGGAGCAGAAGCAGCAGCAATCAGCTAGAGGAGCAGAAGCAGCAGCAATCAGCTAGAGGAGCAGAAGCAGCAGCAATCAGCTAGAGGAGCAGAAGCAGCAGCAATCAGCTAGAGGAGCAGAAGCAGCAGCAATCAGCTAGAGGAGCAGAAGCAGCAGCAATCAGCTAGAGGAGCAGAAGCAGCAGCAATCAGCTAGAGGAGCAGAAGCAGCAGCAATCAGCTAGAGGAGCAGAAGCAGCAGCAATCAGCTAGAGGAGCAGAAGCAGCAGCAATCAGCTAGAGGAGCAGAAGCAGTAGCAATCAGCTAGAGGAGCAGAAGCAGCAGCAATCAGCTAGAGGAGCAGAAGCAGCAGCAATCAGCTAGAGGAGCAGAAGCAGCAGCAATCAGCTAGAGGAGCAGAAGCAGCAGCAATCAGCTAGAGGAGCAGAAGCAGCAGCAATCAGCTAGAGGAGCAGAAGCAGCAGCAATCAGCTAGAGGAGCAGAAGCAGCAGCAATCAGCTAGAGGAGCAGAAGCAGTAACCAGCTAGAGGAGCAGAAGCAGTAACCAGCTAGAGGAGCAGAAGCAGCAACCAGCTAGAGGAGCAGAAGCAGCAGCAATCAGCTAGAGGAGCAGAAGCAGTAACCAGCTAGAGGAGCAGAAGCAGCAATCAGCTAGAGGAGCAGAAGCAGTAACCAGCTAGAGGAGCAGCAACCTCCCTTTTCTCACCAGATTTTACCCCATCTAACTACTACCCCCTCAGGTGGGGGATGAAATATCCTTTCTAGAATTTCCTCTTTTATATGAAATCTCACCCTTTTACCTTTAAAATATATATATATCCTAAAAAGTCATGCGACAATGCGCAGGGAATAGACCGCTTTTTCAGAAGCTTCTATCTTGAGTTCTGTAGCACTTAGAAACAGGTTGTTATATTAAAGATAAGAAAATCTTCTTTCACATTGCATAACGATTTGCAACTGTGAGCTATGGAACTGGAGATACAGAAAGTTAAATACATGGATGGAAACGTGAGCTGCAGAAACATTTCTATATACTATAAAACCGAACACTGGGGTGACTGAGGTTACTTTTCCCTGCAGCCTCTAAACGTGACTCCTTTTAGGCAAATTTGACTCTTATGCTTATTATTACTTATAGATTTCACAGAAAAGAAGGAATTATAGAAACTCATATCTGACCTGAGGGGACTGGGAGTTTTATGGGGTTCAAATCTGGACACAGGATCCCTTTAATGATCCCAGGCAGTGGGATCACACGCCGGATGCCCCAAACTATCAATCTAAGGCCTCATGCACACGATGGTGTGGGAACCAGCTCCCATGGCTGCCGCTCGGCTTTCAATTGAGAGAGGAGTGTGAGGATAGGTTGGTGTAGATTAATACCAAATCTCAGACTTGTATAGAAATACTTCCCCCCATATACATAATAATGGGCAATTTAGATTGTAAGATCTACCACGGGCAACAAGTTATGATGATGACATGGCGTCATGAGGCCTGTTTGCAGCCCTGCCCTATACAAGTCAGCAGTGCTGCAATACCAAGCACAGCCTCTATACAAACGTACGGCGCTATAAACTGTTCATCAGTGTCTGACACCAGCAAACTTTAACTTTAGAAGGTCCTACAATTTTCTGAGAACTTACCACAGTATTCACATTCTAGCTCCCCGTAAATCTTCCTGATCTTCTGAAACAAGTCCAGCGACAACTGTCTCTTGTGCAGTCCATTCAAGATGGCCATGAAGGCCGTGGTCTCTCCTGAGTTTACTGGCCCTGGGATGGCAGAAGAGGAAAGTCCTGTGTTTTCCGTCTCTAAAGTGGTCTCCACCGGACCTCCTTGGCTCCCACCCTCAGGACGTCCGTACGAAATCTGATCAGTCAACGATTCTAACGCCACGGGTGTGATCTCACTTGTGACATGAGCGATGACCCCATCTTCATGGTGTCCACCTGGTAGGTTCCCAAGATTGGCATATAATCTGTTATTTTCCTTTTCGGTCAGATCACGCAGAAGATCCTCTGTGGACACGTCCGCAGACGGCTCAAGAGAGTCCGCTAGCTTTGACGTGGTGCAAACTGCTTGCTCGGCACCAAGTAACTGTGGTGGCTGGTCTGGAAGTAAACCAGTACTTGGAGCCTTTGAGTTCCGAGACTGTTCCATAGAGTTCTCCTGTATGGACGTAGGACCGACCGGTAGAGGTGAAGCTTCGTTGAAGTCCCGTGGAGCGTCCCCATCAACGTCACCCAGAGCCTCTTGTTGAATGTCGCTCCCGGGCTCCAAAAGGCAAAAACTGTGATTAATGGAGTCACTGAATACCAAGTCCTCTGGATCATCGGGATGAAGCTCTTTGATGTGCGCTTTTAACCTTACGGTACTGACAAACTTTTTGCAACACTTGGTGCACACGTAGACGAAGGGATGCTTCCGAATGTGAAGCTCGAGAGACTGATACTTAGTAGCTCCGTGGTCGCAGAGCTCGCAGGCGAACGGCCTCTCGTCTCCATGCACCAGCATGTGCCGGTCTCTCTCCAGCTCGTTCTTGAATTTGCGCTCGCAGATGTGACAGTCGTACAAGAGCTGCCGCTTTCCCTCGCGGGTCAGTAACCTTAGCTCATCGAAGTTGTCCTTCACCTTCTGGTCCAACAAGTCGTGGGTTTCTTTGATGTGCTTGATGAGGTTCTTGACGTCGGAGTACTTCTTCTTGCAGAAGCGGCAGTGCTGCTTGATCTTCTTGTGGACGCGCTCCACGTGGACCTTCAGGTGGCCTTTGCTGAGACAGCTGAACGCGCAGTGGTCGCAGCTGAACTTCTCGCCGGTGTGCTTGCGCATGTGCACGCTGAGGTTGGCTTTGATGGCGCTGGCGTAGTTACACAGGGGGCACTTGTAGGGCTTCTCATTGGTATGAATACGCAGGTGGGCCTGCAGGGAGTGCTTGAACTTGAAGACCTTATTGCAATATTCGCAAGTGAAAATTTTCAGCTGGTTTGGGCCTATCCTGCAGGGGAAAAAAAAAAAAATTCACTTCTAGAGTGCAGAGAAAATTTTTATTTTTTAAAGTGTTTATAATTGTTCACAGGTTTTACATTAAAAATGCAAAAAAATCCAATAATTCCAAATGTAACCTAGTAGGATAAGATGCTAGAAAGATAATTTTGTGTATGTTGTTAGTAGCAGCTGGACTGTGAAATATGGATTTATATTCAGGCATGGCAGCTTCATCAAGTGCACAAGGGGCGTGTCCTCACACTGCTGTGCCCTTAGCACTCATCATTGAACAGTTCTACAGTCTTTCACCTCTGTTCTATGTGACTGTGATAGTTTTTAGCCTGAAGCCTTCTACAAGATGAGCTGAGAGCTTTCTCTAAAGCATGGTGCCTGAGCACAAGGTTCCCTGCTCGCTAGATTCTGTGATGATTCGCTTGTGTTCCTGAGCATTCAGGTTGTGATCTTGTTTACCCATCAAAACGTTAGATTGTCCTCAACTCTGCCTGTACAATTGATGGACTTCAGAAAGAGTCTCAAATAGAAACGTAGGATGGACTGAATTTTGGAAACTTTTTTTTGATACTTTTTTACACTTCAAGTTCGTTGTTGGTAATATAATGATACTTAGCTGCACTTCGGTCAAAGCCTGGTCCAGTGGGTCAAATTCTGGCAGCATAACAATTCTATTTTTAACCCTTTCATTGCAGATCACTACAGAATCATGTAAAGATACCATAAGAAAATGCACCGAAATATAGAATATTCACCCGGCTCATTGGCCCAACTATGGAGGCCCCAAGGTCCACAAGTCTCTACACAAGACTTAAATCTTCTTTGAGACTAATTTAAGTATTGTAAATATTTGACCATTATTATGTGCACTAAGATTTAGGAATCGGGCAGAATATAAGATACAAAGACTAAAGAGAAATATGCAGCCACAAGAGTTGCAGGGTTCTCCTTTTACTCCATTCTCACTAAACAGGAGCATAATTTGGGACATGTACAGGTGGTATCTAATCCGCATTCATAGAGGCATCAACACTACCTAGAGCTGAGCTGCTATATCCAAGCTGCGATTTTATATAAGCCTTGTCCTTATAGAGAGATGAGCTTCTGTATCCAAGCTGCAATTGTATAGGCATTCACCGTGCATAGGGCTGAGCTTCTATATCTGCCTTGTTAAGATAAGGAATGCAGTAAAAAATGTATATATGATTTTTTTAGGGGTATTGCTTCCAGACCCGGGGGACCCAGGGGATCCCAGGATTGCTTCACCCTCCCTGGATCAGGGAACAACACAGGAAGTGGAGACCCTTGGAAAACAGGATTCCTAAAAGCCACTCATTGGCTGAAGCAGGTCCTAGGATTCCCCCCCCCCCCACCCGGGAATTTACGGCATGGGCCAAAAACTGGAAGTACTAAAAGAAATCTGGAAGTTGGGGGTGGGTTAGTAAACACTTTAGTAATTTTTACAAATTTTTAGTTTCAAGTCTGAACAGAAGCTTACATGATATTAAATGGGTGCTTCATAAATTGTATACAACGGTACCGGCAGACGAAATGGGACACCAATTCCTTACGGGAACATATCGGTGAGGTCATCAGTGAGGGAACGTTTATCATGACTCGCTCCTTACCAAATTTATCTACTTCACTGCCTCGTGCTGAAGCGGTCTGTGCCGGGGGAGCGAAGACTGATTGCAGAAACATGTAGAAAGCTCTAATCTACGTCATGGTGAAATTAAAGCAGCTGAATGTAAACCCCTCCGGAGAGCGACATCTCAAACCTAGTGCAAAACTCCAGCTGCTCAACACAACAGCACCTGACAAACCTACCGGCGACAACTGCATAACTTTACTTTTCATTTTACTGCATGGTGGTAAAGAAATCCAATAAAGTATACATCCTGTACTGATCCCGAGTTACATCCTGTATTATACTCCAGAGCTGCACTCACTATTCTGCTGCTGGTGCAGTCACTGTGTACATACATGGCATTACTTATCCTGTACTGATCCTGAGTTACATCCTGTATTATACTCCAGAGCTGCACTCACTATTCTGCTGCTGGTGCAGTCACTGTGTACATATATGACATTACTTATCCTGTACTGATCCTGAGTTACATCCTGTATTATACCCCAGAGCTGCACTCACTATTCTGCTGCTGGTGCAGTCACTGTGTACATACATGACATTACTTATCCTGTACTGATCCTGAGTTACATCCTGTATTATACCCCAGAGCTGCACTCACTATTCTGCTGCTGGTGTAGTCACTGTGTACATACATGACATTACTTATCCTGTACTGATCCTGAGTTACATCCTGTATTATACCCCAGAGCTGCACTCACTATTCTGCTGCTGGTGCAGTCACTGTGTACATACATGACATTACTTATCCTGTACTGATCCTGAGTTACATCCTGTATTATACTCCAGAGCTGCACTCACTATTCTGCTGCTGGTGCAGTCACTGTGTACATACATGACATTACTTATCCTGTACTGACCCTGAGTTACATCCTGTATTATACCCCAGAGCTGCACTCACTATTCTGCTGGCGCAGTCACTGTGTACATACATGACATTACTTATCCTGTACTGATCCTGAGTTACATCCTGTATTATACTACAGAGCTGCACTCACTATTCTGCTGCTGGTGCAGTCACTGTGTACATACATGACATTACTTATCCTGTACTGATCCTGAGTTACATCCTGTATTATACTACAGAGCTGCACTCACTATTCTGCTGCTGGTGCAGTCACTGTGTACATACATGACATTACTTATCCTGTACTGATCCTGAGTTACATCCTGTATTATACCCCAGAGCTGCACTCACTATTCTGCTGCTGGTGCAGTCACTGTGTACATACATGACATTACTTATACTGTACTGACCCTGAGTTACATCCTGTATTATACCCCAGAGCTGCACTCACTATTCTGCTGGTGCAGTCACTGTGTACATACATGACATTACTTATCCTGTACTGATCCTGAGTTACATCCTGTATTATACTACAGAGCTGCACTCACTATTCTGCTGCTGGTGCAGTCACTGTGTACATACATGACATTACTTATCCTGTACTGATCCTGAGTTACATCCTGTATTATACCCCAGAGCTGCACTCACTATTCTGCTGCTGGTGCAGTCACTGTGTACATACATGGCATTACTTATCCTGTACTGATCCTGAGTTACATCCTGTATTATACTCCAGAGCTGCACTCACTATTCTGCTGCTGGTGCAGTCACTGTGTACATATATGACATTACTTATCCTGTACTGATCCTGAGTTACATCCTGTATTATACCCCAGAGCTGCACTCACTATTCTGCTGCTGGTGCAGTCACTGTGTACATACATGACATTACTTATCCTGTACTGATCCTGAGTTACATCCTGTATTATACCCCAGAGCTGCACTCACTATTCTGCTGCTGGTGTAGTCACTGTGTACATACATGACATTACTTATCCTGTACTGATCCTGAGTTACATCCTGTATTATACCCCAGAGCTGCACTCACTATTCTGCTGCTGGTGCAGTCACTGTGTACATACATGACATTACTTATCCTGTACTGATCCTGAGTTACATCCTGTATTATACTCCAGAGCTGCACTCACTATTCTGCTGCTGGTGCAGTCACTGTGTACATACATGACATTACTTATCCTGTACTGACCCTGAGTTACATCCTGTATTATACCCCAGAGCTGCACTCACTATTCTGCTGGTGCAGTCACTGTGTACATACATGACATTACTTATCCTGTACTGATCCTGAGTTACATCCTGTATTATACTACAGAGCTGCACTCACTATTCTGCTGCTGGTGCAGTCACTGTGTACATACATGACATTACTTATCCTGTACTGATCCTGAGTTACATCCTGTATTATACTACAGAGCTGCACTCACTATTCTGCTGCTGGTGCAGTCACTGTGTACATACATGACATTACTTATCCTGTACTGATCCTGAGTTACATCCTGTATTATACCCCAGAGCTGCACTCACTATTCTGCTGCTGGTGCAGTCACTGTGTACATACATGACATTACTTATACTGTACTGACCCTGAGTTACATCCTGTATTATACCCCAGAGCTGCACTCACTATTCTGCTGGTGCAGTCACTGTGTACATACATGACATTACTTATCCTGTACTGATCCTGAGTTACATCCTGTATTATACTACAGAGCTGCACTCACTATTCTGCTGCTGGTGCAGTCACTGTGTACATACATGACATTACTTATCCTGTACTGATCCTGAGTTACATCCTGTATTATACTCCAGAGCTGCACTCACTATTCTGCTGGAGGATTACCATGCACTAAAGTGGACAGTATAACTTGCACTACCTGCTGGAGTGAGTGGCCTGTTCCTGAGGGACTTGTGGGATGGCATATTCCTGGTATCCTCTCCTTAGACTGTTTTCTGGATCAGTCACCTGCTGGTTCACTTCTGGTTCCACCACCGGAGCTGCAGCTTCTATGGGAACTATTTTTGTTGCACCTGTCACGAAGATAATATAAGAGGATCTGCAGAACAGTCTAATCGCTCAGGTCAATAATCAGTTTTCAGTGGGTGATCTAGAGAGAACGGAACAGGAAGCAGGCGGCACCATTTCTCGTGTAGTGGCGACACCACGTTACTGCAGGTGAGCCCCAATTCATTGAAATCAGAGCTGGACTGACCCATTTCTGCCACTACACTGCACTGAAATGGCGCTGTCTGTTTACGGTCCCATTCTCAGTTTATCAGATGATCCTTGGGGAGATACATGTCAACCCCCTCAAAAAAAAAAGAAATATCTGATATGCAAAACCTATCCCTGTAATATTTTTCTCTGGGAGAACCCCTTTAAACATGAACAGACGGATACCTGGGATAGCTTCATGTGCTGTTAGAAGAACACTGACGATGGGATTCACCCCTTGAGTTTTCTCGGTATCTTTCGACTGTGGAGCCTTCTCCGTTTTTTGCAGACGGGATCTCTTTGGCGGTTTTTCCTTCTCCTTTTCATTATCCGGCAGAATAAACTTCCCCTCAAAGTCATTGGCTGCAAAATACAACAATTAAAAGATAGAAAACGGCCGAGACAACTGGCCGCAGCAGTAGCCACTCCGACTTCCTCATATCCAGGTTGTCTGCCTATGGGAGGGGGAGATGGGGCAGTTACTCCAGGGAACTCTCAAAGTGTCCTGTGATGATACACCATCATTGCTTCGATGCCACATTAATATTTGACCACAGCATCTGAGTGGTTAACAGGCTGTCAGCCCTATAACAGAGTAGGCACATGTCTCATGAGGTTGCCAATGACTAGACCAAAATTGCTGCTATCTTCGATGGACAACGCCACTGGTGCCTACAGGTTGAGTCTGGTATTGCAGCTCAGTGCAACTTGCTTCAATGACCTTAGAGTTTCTGGGGCAGATTTACTTACCCGGTCCGGTCGCGATCCAGCGGTGCGTTCTCAGTCAAGGATTTGGATCTTCCAGCGATTCACTAGGGTCGTGCACCCTATGTCCACCAGGTGTCGCTGCTGCGCTGAAGTCCGCCGGAGTTCAACAATCTACCCCGGATGCAGGTAAGCACGTGTGAAGCAACACTTTTTTAAACATTCTGCAGTTTTTCCAACGGCCACGCCCCCAATTTCCGTCGCGTGCACGCCGGCGCGCCACAATCCGATCACGTGCGCCAAAACCCCGGGGCAATTCGGCAAAATTCGGGAAATCCGACGAAAAAAAAGCAATTCGGGCCCTTAATAAATGACCCGCTCTGTGATTATAGCAAGTGTTTTATTAGGCTCAATGGTGACTGATTTCTAGCTCCGCTTTTGTAGGGCAGCATGAAATCTATTGAATGTCTGACCAGGCTCTCAGTTTCCCTGCCCCCATGCTTTACACTGCAGCGTGTATAGTCCCTAGTGCATAGTCTACATGGGGTCATATAATCAACCGCGAGTTTATGCTGCGTTGTATTGCGGGAGATGTGCTGGTGCTGAGCAGCAAATGTAAAGAAGCAAAGGATTGGCAACAATGGAATTCTACAGCGACCATGGATACATTTGTAGCCCTGCTCTGCATGTGCATATAGACAAGGAGTCGCCAGTCATCGCAATCACCTTGAGTGACGTCCTCATCGTCGTTCAGCACAATGATGCAGATGTGTTTCTTCAGCTGCCTGATGTTGGAGAAGGTTCGGCTGCATTTTCGGCACTCCAGGCTGTCAGGCACGGGCTCCGGGGACAGACGTCCCTCCTCGGTGTCCTCCTTAGGCACGCTGCCATTGCTCTCAACAGACTCCTCCTCAGCTATGGATTTCTTAGTGGAACCCTTAGGTCGTCCTCGTTTCCTCTTTACAACAGACGATTCTAGAGAGAGACAAAAATATATTCAATTTCTTCAGTAACATCAGCAGCAAGAGCCAAGAGCGACCCATACCACACAGGGGCAGCAGGACATAGCATGGAGATATTCAGTCCCAATATTCGGAATAACAAAAGTTAGATTCTCTCTAGCCCCATGTAAATATAAAACTCTAATTATACTGCCCCTATGTACAAGAATATAACTACTATAATACTGCCCCCTATGTACAGGAATATAACTACTATAATACTGCCCCTATGTACAAGAATATAACTACTATAATACTGCCCCCTATGTACAAGAATATAACTACTATAATACTGCCCCCTATGTACAGGAATATAACTACTATAATACTGCCCCTATGTACAAGAATATAACTACTATAATACTGCCCCCTATGTACAGGAATATATCTACTATAATACTGCCTCCTATGTACAAGAATATAACTACTATAATACTGCCCCCTATGTTCAAGAATATAACTACTATAATACTGCCCCCTATGTACAAGAATATAACTACTATAATACTGCCCCCTATGTACAAGAATATAACTATTATAATACTGGCCCCTATGTACAGGAATATAACTACTATAATACTGCCCCCTATGTACAGGAATATAACTACTATAATACTGCCCCCTATGTACAGGAATATAACTACTATAATACTGCCCCCTATGTACAAGAATATAACTACTATAATACTGCCCCTATGTACAAGAATATAACTACTATAATACTGCCCCATATGTACAAGAATATAACTACTATAATACTGCCCCATATGTACAAGAATATAACTACTATAATACTGCCCCCTATGTACAAGAATATAACTACTATAATACTGCCCCATATGTACAAGAATATAACTACTATAATACTGCCCCCTATGTACAAGAATATAACTACTATAATACTGCCCCCTATGTACAAGAATATAACTACTATAATACTGCCCCCTATGTACAAGAATATAACTACTATAATACTGCCCCCTATGTACAAGAATATAACTACTATAATACTGCCCCCTATGTACAAGAATATAACTACTATAATACTGCCCCCTATGTACAAGAATATAACTACTATAATACTGCCCCCTATGTACAAGAATATAACTACTATAATACTGCCCCCTATGTACAAGAATATAACTACTATAATACTGCCCCATATGTACAAGAATATAACTACTATAATACTGCCCCCTATGTACAAGAATATAACTACTATAATACTGCCCCCTATGTACAAGAATATAACTACTATAATACTGCCCCCTATGTACAAGAATATAACTACTATAATACTGCCCCCTATGTACAAGAATATAACTACTATAATACTGCCCCCTATGTACAAGAATATAACTACTATAATACTGCCCCCTATGTACAAGAATATAACTACTATAATACTGCTCCCTATGTACAAGAATATAACTACTATAATACTGCCCCCTATGTACAAGAATATAACTACTATAATACTGCCCCCTATGTACAAGAATATAACTACTATAATACTGCCCCTATGTACAAGAATATAACTACTATAATACTGCCCCCTATGTACAAGAATATAACTACTATAATACTACCCCCTATGTACAAGAATATAACTACTATAATACTGCCCCCTATGTACAGGAATATAACTACTATAATACTACCCCCTATGTACAAGAATATAACTACTATAATACTGCCCCCTATGTACAAGAATATAACTACTATAATACTCCCCCTATGTACAAGAATATAACTACTATAATACTGCCCCCTATGTACAAGAATATAACTACTATAATACTGCCCCTATGTACAAGAATATAACTACTATAATACTGCCCCTATGTACAAGAATATAACTACTATAATACTGCCCCCTATGTACAAGGATATAACTACTATAATACTGCCCCCTATGTACAAGAATATAACTACTATAATACTCCCCCTATGTACAAGAATATAACTACTATAATACTGCCCCTATGAATAAATCTTATACATGTTAGACCTGGGCAGTTTCCTCTTCTAGGCAGAATCCCTTGCCCTGTTGCGGTGGTGACATGGAGTGATACTGACGTGATCTATGACATTAGAGGCAGTGACGGTGATTAATACCGCAGACACATTACAGTAGATTATTCAGGTGCTTGGCGCAGCCGTTGCGCTGTGGAGGAATCATACAGCGTGTATAATGAAGCTGCAGCGTCTCCGGGCTCAGAGTTCAGGTCTCGCTCGTCTCCTGGCGCTCGCTGTAACTCGCTGGCAGCTTGTCGCTGTTTACGGTGAACATGGAGCTAAATGATCCATGATTGTAGGCGAGACATGGAAGTAAATGAGCATCTTATGGGAACAGCAACAGCGCTGCCCCCGGGAGATACAAACCCCTGCAGCAGATTCAGCCTTCAGCCTGCAATCATTCGATGTAAATCCTTTTTTCACAGTCCTGCTGCTACCAACAACATACACAAAGGTCTGATTACGCATCTCTCCCGGGACAGCACCCCAGTGCACTTGGATGTGCCACAGTCCTGGAATATACACCCCTACATCACAGTCCTGCTGCTACTAACAACATACAAAAATTGCAATCACACAGATCTCCACGGACAACACAGAGAGCACAGCAGTAGGACACCCGCTCCCCCGGGGAGCTTGGAGAAGCTATAATCCCGGAATATAAATCCATATTTAACAGTTCTGCTGCTACTAACAACATACACAAAGGTCTGATTACAGATCTCTGTGTTATGTAACCTCTATACTATGTTTCAATCATGCTCCCACCTTGATATGTGACATGTAATAACCAGGAGACTCTTGTGTGACAGCGTGGAGCAGAGGCCCGGGCAGGTTGTTAGTGTAGACACGTTCCAGTAGAGGGGACGAGTATCTCCGGGGACGTGCACCAGGCTCCGAGTCGCGGATGATGATTGTGCTGATGATTGACAGGCAGTTATCTGCTGCGGGGGAAGGGGGCGGCAGGTTCATTGTGAAGCTCCCGGCCCCTGCAGCTGCCCCTCAGGACATCCGCTGTGATCTCGCCCTGATCCGTCAATAACAAAGCCCAACGCCACGCTCGCCACATACATCATCCGCTAAGCAGGAAAGCGCTCCGATTATTAACCCATTGTCTGCATCTCAGGGACGAGGAGCTGCTAACACGCTCTCTATTAAAGGGATGTTCCATCAGAGCCGACTGAGGTCGAGGACTTTTACAATGTGAAATGGCCCTTAAAGGGAGAAACCCTCCATATGGAAAGGACACGAACGTGGCGGCCAATCATTGACCCTTTTACCCATTCCTCACGAGAACTAACACAGATTCTGGTTATTATGA